>NC_090926.1:76515483-76832214 GCF_040938575.1 Ambystoma mexicanum | reverse complement strand
AATGCTGGATCTGAGTGGCCTTGCAGTAGGATGTACGTTTAGTTTTCTTCTGAGGAACACTGCACCTTGGTCGTGGATTGCTCTGTAGGTTATGCACATTGATCTGAACTTGATCTGCTGTTTGATGGGTAGCCAGTGTAGCGTTTTCAGCGCTGGTGTGATGTGTTCTCTTCGAGGTAGTTTAAGGAGCAGTCTGGCCGCCACATTTTGTATGCGTTAGAGTTTATTTAGGAGTCGTTAAGGCAAGCCTAGATATAAGCTGTTGGCGTAGTCTAGTATGGACCTGATGAGGGCGATGACAGCAGTTCTTTTGTTGGTGAATGATCGGAATGGCAGGATCCTTTTAACCTATCACAGGAGAAAGCAACATTTCTTGATTAGGGTGTTCACTTGTGGCTCTAGAGAGTTTGTTGTCCATCAGGACAACCAGGTTTTTTTTTCCCTTTTTTTTTTTTGTTTTTTTTTTTTTTACAGTCGATGATGAGGCTGAGGTTTCACCAATTTCAGTTGGCCATGGGATGAAGGGGTTGTCTCCATTTTTTGTGATGATCATTATTTCTGTTTTGTCTGGGTTGAGTTTAAGGTAGTTTGAGTTCATCCAGTTGTATATTTCACGAAAGCAGTTCTCAAATGTGTTGTGTTGTGTTGTCTTCTTGCGAGTCTTGTATTTTGTAGATTATTTGTGTGTCGTCAGCGTAGTTGTAGCAGGTTAGGCCATGTCTTACGATGATTTTAATTAGCTGTGACAGGTAGATGTATAGTAGTAGTGGCGAGAAGGATGATCCTTGTGGGACTCTGCATGACTATTCTCATGGGCTTGATTTGTAAGGTTTCATCCATATTGTTTCTGTTATGTTTGTTAGGAAGGATCTGATCCAAATGAAGGCGCTGTCAGTGATTCCAAAGTCTTCCAGTCTCATGGGAATGTCGTGGTTAACTGTGTCGAATGCTGCAGAGAGGTCTAAATGTATCAGAGAGGTGCTGTTGTTTGAGTCTGCGTTCGCCGTTAGATCATCCCAGATTGAAATCAGTGCTGTTTCTGTTCCTCTCATCGGTCTGAAGCCTACTTGTGCCTGGTTTAATAGGTGATGTTCGTCTATGAATTCTTGGGTTGTTCTATATGTGTGTGTTTCCAGGAGTTTAGCTGGGTAGGGCATGTTGGAGATGGGTCTGTAGTTGGAGATATCCTTTACGTTTCCTGTTGTATCCTTGAGGAGTGGGCTGATGTATGCTGATTTGAAGGCTTGAGGCACTGTTCCTGTCGAGATTGGAAACAATTTTAATTTTGCAACTTAAAAAAAAAAAAACATGTGTCACTTTTGCCTGGATAATAGCGCATCGACATTGCGCTTCTGGGAAGCACATTGTTAAACTTGTGTCCGTTGCTTTGCACTGAGAAAGTTGTCCTGAAGTCACATTCAACCTGTAAATCCCTACACCATGAGGTGCTTTGAACATGGCCGCCCGGGCCTTCTCTCCACTTGGGGCGCTGGTGTTGGTACCAATCCTCGCCCATCCAGGACAGTGATTGGTTGTGGAGTTTAACTCAATCACCAACGAGGGACCGGCAGGCCTTAGCCAGCCCACCGCCTCCAAGGTCCACTTCTAAGACCCCTGTCAGCTTCCCTGTCCGCTTACCGGGACGCTACTACAACAGCCTGACCCTCCCTGGGATTGCCAGCACCCTCAGCTATGAAACTGGACTTCCAAGACCCTCTCACCTCCATTGGTTAGATTCCCTCCTTCTGCATACCCTTTCGATTGTCACCTCATTGACCTTCATTCTACCTCCCTTCTCGTTTACACTGTTCTTTCCTTCATGCTCTCGTCTAAGCACTAACCTACCTCATTTCTTTTACCTATTGGTGCCTTAGCATTTTACCTTGAAATTCAAATTTGGGTGTGCTTAGGAAAGTCAAATTTGGGTGTTTTTGAGGAAAGTTAAATTTGGGGAAAGTCAAATTTGGGTGTGTTTGCGGAAAGTCAAATTTGGGTGTATTTGGGGAAAGTCAAATATGGGTGTGTTTGGGGAAAGTCAAATGTGGGTGTGTTTCTATAAATCATATTGAGGCTGTGTTTTCTTCGCCTTACTACAGACCTCAATTGTAACTTGCAAGCCCAGTGACTGCCCCGTACCTCTGATCTCGCATATTTCCCCTATTGACTCATCTCTCTACCTCCTGATGGCATTATCTGTTTCTCCCGTCTACTTTAACTGCTTCTCTATTAACTATCCCTCCCTTCTCACCAAGTCTGGTAAGAAGACATTCAAAAAGGATATCTTGGTTTCCAACCAAGGTCTCGCCAATGCTGATACCTATTCCAACGCCTCTGCCAGACAAACCCTCACAGACCTCCTCTTTTTCGTTCCCTCTCCTGATCTCTGGACGCCTCATATGATCTCTATGCTCTGTCCCGTCTCCTCCTCTCCCATTAATGGTGGCACCCGTTGTGAAGTCCTTCATTAACGTCTATCTAAATGGTACTGTCATGCTGCAAGACCCTCAGGCTAATCTCCTCTTCCTTGATGGGCGGTTCCCTCGCCTAATCAACTTCCTGTCATCTCCAGCTGTCCCCTACTCTCTTTCCCTGGCTACCTTACCCTCTTTCACTTCCTCCTCTGTCCCAGCTCAAGCTCCCTCCACACCTCTGCAGGGCGTACCTCTGATCTGCACCCCTCCCCGGAAGGTCTTTAAGGCTGGCAATCTTCTCAATCTCACCACTCTCAACTCTCGCTCGGCTGTTAAACACTCCTGACATCTGCCACCTCCTAGAAGAACTCGACCTTGATGCACTCGGCCTCACCAACACATGGTTCACAGCCAGCTCGGCCACGAGATTTGACACTCTCCTTCCCGATAGCTACAAAGCCCTCTCAGCCCCCAGATTCAACCAGCCAGGCGGGGGTGTAACCCTCATCTTCCCTGAGTGGATTCCTGCCTCCCTCATTCCCACTCAAGCGTACTCCTCCTTTGAATGCCTAGTCTGCAGGGGGAGGGGGAGGGGGAGTGTCTCTCCCCCCTCTCTCCCCCCTCTCTCCCCCCTCTCTCCCCCCTCTCTTTCCCCCCTCTCTTTCCCCCCTCTCTTTCCCCCCTCTCTTTCCCCCCTCTCTTTCCCCCCTCTCTTTCCCCCCTCTCTTTCCCCCCTCTCTTTCCCCCCTCTCTTTCCCCCCTCTCTTTCCCCCCTCTCTTTCCCCCCTCTCTTTCCCCCCTCTCTTTCCCCCCTCTCTTTCCCCCCTCTCTTTCCCCCCTCTCTTTCCCCCCTCTCTTTCCCCCCTCTCTTTCCCCCCTCTCTTTCCCCCCTCTCTTTCCCCCCTCTCTTTCCCCCCTCTCTTTCCCCCCTCTCTTTCCCCCCTCTCTTTCCCCCCTCTCTTTCCCCCCTCTCTTTCCCCCCTCTCTTTCCCCCCTCTCTCCCCCCAGCCCCCTGGTCAAATCATGTCCTCTCTCCGAGTGGTCTGACCTCTCCTCCTCCCTCTTGGCCTCAACCACTCAACTTCTCCTCCATGGCGACCTCAAAATCCATCTGGAATCTACCTGCCCCACATCTCCACTCTTTCGTGACCTCTGATTTACTCTCCTTCTCTATCCTTCCCTCCGGCCCGACTCACTCTGCTGGGCACACACTTGATGTCTTGATCTCATCTGGCCTGCCCCTCTCCACCCCCCTTACCACTCCTCTCTCCTGGAGTGATCATTGCCTCCTATTCTCTCATCTCTCCATCTCCTCCCCCCAAGCCAAGTCCACCCTTAGTTTGGACACCGACCTTCTCGGATATCCGGCCCATGAAGCGTGCGTCAGTCGAGGCCTTGGCTACAAACTTCTCTCCCCCCTCCACCCCTGGCTGACTCACACCCCCTCTCTTCTATACTACTCTATTTCTGCGATTCTTGACACTCTTGCCCCCGTCATGAGGATCCGTTTGAAGTCCAAAGCCAAGTACAATTCTTGGTATGACTCTGACCTAGCTACACTTAAACGTAAGTGTAGGGCGGCGGAGAGGAAATGAAGGGCTTCTTGCTCATCCTCTGACAAACTAGCCTGCCACCTGCTCCAAAGGCAATGCTGACTCGCTGTCCACACTAAGAAGGGAGTCCACATACAAGCCTGCATCTCTGCAGCATCTAACAATTCGGCCAAACTCTTCAAAATCTGCAAGAAGCTGGCCAACCCTGCTGCAGTCTCCACCCTCTCTCTTGCCTCCCAGGCTCTTTGCAATGACCTTGCCTCTCACTTCACCTCTAAAACCCAGGATATCTTGTCCTCCCTATCCTCTGCTCTGCCTCCTCACTCTCCTTCTTGACTTGCTGACCCTCCCCCAGCTACCACCTGTCCCCCTTTCTCCTCTTTTCCTCTTTTCTCCCGATGAGGCAGCCAGAGAAGTCCGATCTATGAAAACCTCATCGAAACAGACCATCCCCGTTCTTCTACAACCATTAAGGACCACATTGATACTTTTTCTCCGGCCATTGCCGATTTCTGCAACCTCTCCTTTGCCTATGGCTCTTTCCCCTCCCCGCTTTAGCACTCCCTTGTGCATCCTCTCCTCAAGAAACCCACTGCTGATCCATCATGTCTGGGAAACTATTGCCCAATTTCCATTACTCCCTTCTTGGGTAAACTCCATGAAAATCTGGCTCTCTCTCAGCTTAACCTTCATTCGGATTCTGTTGGCTCCTTCCATGACCACCAATCTCGCTTCAGAGCCGTCAGAAGCAGGGAAACTCCTCTCCTGAAAATCTGTGAAGTCCTGCTCTCCAACCTCGATTCTAACATTCCCTCTGTCCTCGTCCTACTTGATCTCTCCTCTGTGTTCGACATGGTCAACCATACGACCCTGCTTAATCGTCTCTGTGACAACCTGGGTATCACCGATCAGGCTCTGGCCGGGTTGACCTCTTTTCTCTCTGATCGACCCTCCCAGGTACAGCTTGGGTCCTTCGTATCCTCCATCTTCTCCACATGTGGTGTCCCCCAGGTGTCTAACCTATCACCCTGGCTTTTCAACCAATACCTGGCAACCCTTGCTTACTGTATCTCCGTTTTCTGTTCAACCTTCCAGTGCTATGCTGATGATGCCCAATTCATTTTCAGGCTTCCTTCAGCTTCCTCTTCTCCTTGCCTCATTTCTGATTGTCTAATCTCCATTCAAAACTGGTATGCTGCCAACGATCTATGTCTAAATGCCAACAAGACCGAGATCCTCCTTATTAGTACACCATCTCCATGCTTTCCTCTCCTATCCGCTCCTCTCACTCTCACTCTCACTCTCACTCTCCAGCCGGCCTCCCTTGGCCCTCCTGTTGCCCCCACCCGCACGGCTAAGAACCTTGGGGGTTATCTCTGACTCTACACTTTCCTTCTCCGCACACATCTCTGACGTCTCCAAAAAGTCAAACTTTTTATTGCACCTCCTTAGAGGTACTCTGCCTTTCCTCTCCATCCCTCAAAAGCTCACTGTCTCCCAAGCACTGGTTCTTTCCAGAGTAGATTACTGTAACAGCCTCTTTCTTAATCTACTTGCCTCCACTCTCCGCCCTCTTCAGCTAATCGTCCTTGGCCTCAAGCCCTAGGATTGTAGCTCTCCAGCCCTGAAATCCCTTAATTGTCTCCCAGTGTATGCAAGGAGTACATTTAAAACCCTCTGCATTGTCCACAAGACTTTCTGGGGCCTGGGTCCAAAATACCTTCAACTATTCCTCGGTAAATACCTCCCCTCTCGAGCCCTTCGCGCCTCTAACTCCCTCAGGGTCAGCTGTTTTGCTAAGAGATGAGCTGGGGATAGATCTCGGTTTTAGGCTGGTGCCTCCCTTTGGAACAGCCTTTCTGCCACCTTGAAACTTGAGGAAAACCATCTTCGGTTTCGGAAGCTTCTCAAGACCTTCCTCTTTGCCTCTGTCTTTGCCCCCTTTCTCCCCTGTTGATCTGTTTCTTCTTCCTGGCATCATGCACCTGGCCACCCTGTGTCATTCTGGCCCAGGTACCAGCTCACCTGGTCACCCTCCTGCACTCCCTCAAGACCACCCTCTGCATTAGGGCTCTGTATCTGTACCCATACAGCTCCCCCTCCCACATTTCTTCTGCACTTATCAGATATACCTTATCAGACTAACTTTCAACTGCCACTGGCTGGCTGCATTACCATGGTTTATTGCCCTTATTTATTTTTTTATTTTATTTAATATTTATTTCTGTTTTCTCTCCTTTGCTCTGCACTTTCCACTCCCCACCCCCTTCCATGCACTTTCCCCTTTTCCATGCACTTGCACCTTCATAAATGTCACTGGGCCTAGTAAGATTGCCATTTTCTTTTTGTTCTCTGTTGTTCGCAGCCCTTTTTGCCTGGTCCCACTCTGAAACACTTGTGTACGAGTGCAATATAACTAAAATATTATATCATATCATAGGTTGAGGATGTTCCTGTAGTACTCCATTGGTGTTCCTTGTGCAAGGATTGATTTGTAGATATTAGGGGGACAGGGATCCGCGGGGGGGGGGGCCCGATTTGTTGCTTTGATTTACGAGTTTGATGAAAGTCTCCACTGATATGTGCTGGAAGTTTTAGAGTTTGTTCTAGTGTTCCTTGCATCGGTTAGTGTCTTCAGTGTAGTGGTTGCATGGTCTGTTTTGTACGGTCTGTTGGAGGGTCATGATTTTATTTTTGAAGTGGTCTGCGAGGTCACTGCATAATTTCTTTGATGGTATTAGAGTGTTGTTGCAGCCGGGTGGGGTTTGGATGCACTGGTTCAATGGGGGCCGGTCTGTTGAATATAGAACTGGTTTTTATATCGCAATTCTACCACTTTCATGGTCTCGTGAAACTTTATCAACTGCAGGAAAATGGGTTGGGTTAGGTGAAGGAGCAGAGCAAGATTAATTGGCAGTGGTGCTGGTGCATGCAGAAGGAACAGGTTTTGGGAGTTGGTAGTACATATCAGGTAGGAGTATTCATAACCGTGCCCCAGGTGTATGGATTTTGCTTATTTTTCTACAAATTAGGTCAGCCCTGTGAGTAAGGATATGTCAATGGTTGCTAGATGACTATGTGACACGCTGGTGCAATAGGTGTACATTTCAGATGGCGTTAGTATGTGCAGTGGAGTTAGTTTGAAAACTCATGCTGAGAGCGCAAGGGAAAGATCGAGAGCGAAAGAGCGCAAGGGAAGGAAGGAGAGGGCGAGGGAATGAGCGAGACACTGGCAAAGAATGAAAGAACCACAACCCTGCTGAGGGCCAACTTGCAGAGCCTGGCTTGAACCAGACCAAGAATTGGAAAGAGCCAAGAGTTTGCCGAGTGCTAGATCTCAGACACTGGCTGAAACCAGACACCAAGAAGGAAAGAGGGCCAAGAGCCTGCGGATGGCTTTATCTCAGATACCACTAGAGAAGAGAGAAAGGTGGGGGGGGGGGGAACCGACCTGTCCAGAACCTGGCAGAGATCCAGACCAAAGAAAAGAGATTGGCTGCAAAGATTCTTTGCTCTAGAGGTTGGGAATGGACTCCCCAATGAAGATCAATATGAAAGTCTACAATGTAGGAAGTCAAACTGTGTCTGGTGGGTGAGAAATAAAACAGCCTGAAAAAAAGGGGGAGAAATATTTTCTAGAGTGTTTTATAGGGTTTTGAAACTGCTGGGAGAGCAGCCTTGCTAGAAGGCAGGAACAGCCATGAGAATCCCTATACCTGTTGGCCCAGGGCAGCAAAGAATAGCTAGGAGAGGAATACCTAAACCATACCGTAAGGCAAGGGGAAGAAATGTTTGCTGATAGGTGAATTGAAGAAGCATATTGTTCCATAGTGCTTGTGATGTCAGGTGGAATGTTGATGTCTGAATGTGAGAAGGTTTATGGTGAAGGTACCATATTGAGGCAGTTAGATCCTCCCTGCCTAGGTGATGGGAGTCAGTGTTGTATGTCCTATGTAACTGTAATTTAAGAACCTGTAATAAACCTCTTAGATGTAACCTAAGTAAGCCTGGAACCTGCTTCAATACATTGGCAACAAGTTGGTCTTAAGAAGAAGAACCTGTGTGTGCAAGAATCTAAAGAAAGCTGAAGAAACTTGATGTGGTGGGGGGGGGGGGGGGGGTGCAGGAAAGAATAGGACAAGAAGGACAACACTGCCCCCAAGACAAGTAAGACCCATCACCCAGGGAGGAAGGGAGCCCCATAGCAGGCGGGATCAGCAACCCATAAACTGGAGGGAGCGCTGGGTCCCAGGGGCTGAAGAGAGAAGCAGGGCCATGAGGGGAAGCTCAAGAAGGGAGCTGGGGCCTTAAGGTGAAGAAGTCAGCTTGAAGTGAGAAGTCAAGCCTGTTAAAGTGAAAAGGAATGTTGATGCCTTTTAAGTGAAGATGAAGGCACGCTCAAGAAGGGAGCTGGGCCCTAAAGGTGAAAAAGAGAAACTGTCCCATAAGATGAAGAAAGGCACTGTACGTTTTGAGAAGTTTGTCCCATAAAGTGAAGGAAGGGACTGGACGTTTTGAGAAGTTTGAGAAGCTGTATGCCTGGACGGTGAAGAGGGGGAGGAAGCTGGCTCCCATAAGGTGAAGAAAGGGAGAAGCTCCATCCCATGAGTTGAAGAAAAAGTAATGATGCACACTAGTGAATGTGCTGGGTGAAGGTGTGTCGCCAGTGAGAGACTCGGAATGCAATTTTCTGGTACAAAACTGCTTAGGAGCGCAGGTTGATAAGGCAAATGTGATGCTGCCAAGCAGCCTTAGCAAGTGGCCATGGAGAGCCGCAGCTGCTGACAGTTGAACACAGCGAGCTCTGTTCTACCCTGTGCTGAGCGAGTGAATGATGATGTGATTGAGGCCGTGAACGGTGATGGCGATCTGATGGAACCTGCGTATCACGCCACATCAGTGTGGCTCCACAGCCGTTGGAGCCCGGCGCGTTGGGACAGCAGTCGCATAGTGTAAAGAGGTTCGAGAAATGAACCTTACAACGCACCCAGCGTGAGCAGGAAGCGATGCTCTGCATAGAAGACAACTAGTTCAGGAGCATCGCAACGTGGGACAGATCGGAAGTTTTGTGGGACACAGAGCGTTCCATATTGAAGCAGTATAATCGAAGAGCGGAGAGGGATAAACTTTTTGTAGCACCAAGTATAATGCTCCCCGCGCATTGGAAAAAGGGATGTTATGCAGTTCGTCAATATGAAGTGAGGGACTAGGTACTGAGGCACGGAGGTGCGGCCTACTGGGTGCCGCATACGTGTTGCTGACGTGGGACACATGTATCGGCCTGTGCAGTAAGGACTGTGCCGTCCCAATGGGGCTGGTTGAAGATGCTTAGTCATGGGAAAGTACTGTTATACATGGAAGCAAGCATATTTGAAGAAAGCCTACAGAAGACCCATGTATCATGTTATACCGGCGATTTGAAAGCAGACACGTACCCTTTAAATGTTAGTACTTAATAAAAATGTGTATTATTTTTTAAGCTGTTAAGAAAAGCTAGTGAGCTTGCATACATGGAAGGTATCAGATTTACATGTAAGTAGTAAGTGCTAGAGTTGCTGGTTGGAGTGAAGCAGGATGGAAGTAAGCGTTGCTGCAACTAAGAGTATAACCTTTTGAGGTTTTACAGCTTAGGGGTGGAATACGCCCATGGAATTTTAGCGGCAAGCCCAGATAGGTCATAAGTTATGTGCATGAGTGTGATATAGATCTAACCTTTTTGAGGATTTTCAGATGTTACTTTGCTTCAGAGCAACATTGGCTTTTAGGCTCAGTGCAAGTGTCACAATTTGACCATGGACTCTTCGGGATATAGTTATGAAGAATAACTAAGAATACTTTGCATGTGGCAAATTTTGTGGAATTTGAGTTAGCTTAAACAAAGTCATCATACTGTTTTCTTTATACTATGAAGTGAGTGTGGATGAGTGTGTGTGTGGATGAGTGCCAGGATGTGGTGTGAGTGTGCCATAGAGGTCAGGGAGGTAGCGCCTCCGGTAATGTTATGAAGTGAGTGTGGGCGAGTGCCACAGTGGTAATAGGGAGGTAGCGCCTCCAGGATGTGGTTTGAATGTGGTGGGTATGCCACAGAGGTCAGGGAGGTAGCGCCTCCGGTAATGTTAAGAGATTTGCGGGGAGGTAGCACCTCTGACAGAAGTTTGGCTATAATATTTAGAGGACTCATCGCTAAGGGACAGGGTGTCTTGTTTTCAAACTTAGTTGGAGGTGACTGGCAGGGGACGCCCGTTAGGTTGCCTAGTAGTGGAAAAGCGTAGGATTGTGTTCAAGGTGATGAGTTTGGTTCCTGTAATTTTGTTTTCGTAATTTTGCATCTAGATCCTGTTCTTTGCATGAAGGTACAGGGTTCAGCATATTGACTTGTGTGAATCTGTCATCGGGGTTGTGGGTGGTCAATCAAATGTGATGTCGATGGGATTTGCGGATGACAGGCCAGTGTCTTTAAATTGTTTGGAGTATTTGAAATACCTTGGTTTGGTTTTATGTGCCCGAATGGCCGAGTTGATTTAAGTGATTGTATGTGAGTGAGATGCATGCGACAAATTGTGTAGGTAAGGTGTGGTAGGTTGTGATGGAGGTGGTGGTGTAACCTGGTGTTGTCGTACTTCCACTGTGTTGCCCTCTTTGCAGGTATGGTGATGCATTTGTCCTCTTCGAGGTCGGGAAGTGCTTCAGGGTGGCAGCCTGGTGGTCTGCCAGTGGTAGGGGCGGGCAGAAGGTGAAACTGTACAATTGTGGTGGTGTAAGAATGTAGCTCTGAGTGCCTTGGATCTGGGCAAGCATGATTCTAGGGTGCGAGACTAGAGTCTGTTTGTGGCAGGAACAGACAGGAGGAGATTTGCATATTTTATGACGGGTAACCAGAAGTGTGTAGGGGAAGCTTCCGGTTGCTATACTTGTAGGGGGAGAGGGGTCTCCAATGGAAGTGGCATGCTATGCTAGTGAAGGCGCCCGATCTGCTGTGGGTGCAGAATATAAGGGATACATTACTCACCGTAATCGTATTTCTGATGCTTGTATCTGCTTAGATTCACATGCTGTGCATAGGCCGACATCTAGTGGAAGTTGCGGAGTATTACAGTTTGTTTTTTTCGAAACTCAAAAATGGGCTTCGACACAGGGTGTGCCAGTAATACTATCCCTAGTGCGACGTCCACTGTACCCATGATCCCTCACGCGTGTAAAACCCTCAGATTGTATTTTTTCCTGACATTAGGTAGCATGAGGAGTAGCGTGAGTACAGATAATCCAAGCAGAAAGAAAGAAAGGTAAGACTACAAGCATCCATGCGCCTTCTCTCAGAGGGGAGGATGGGCGGGTTGCATGTGAATCTAAGCAGATGCAAGCATCAGAAATACGATTACGGTGAGTAATGTATCCCTTCTGAGGCTTGTGGAATCTGCTTAGATCACATGCTGTGCATAGATTAGCGAGCACTACCTGAAGGAGGTGGGATGTGAGAAGGGTCACGAGCAAATATATGTCTTAGAACCGCCTGTCCCACTTGTGTATCAGTCTTGGAATGTGTGTCAATGGAGTAGTGCACAGTAAATGTGTGAATAGAGCTCCAGGTAGCTGCTTTGCAAATGGTATCGAGGGGTACATTTGCAATGAAAGCCAGAGTGGCCCCAATGCCTCTTGTAGAGTGGGCTCTTGGCGTGAAAGGCAGAGATTTTTCAGAAAGGAAGTAACACAGCTGGACACAGTTAATAATCCACTTAGAGATGGCACCTTTAGAGACGCGATCCCCCTCTCTGCCAGTAGCTACGGAGACAGTTGGTCTGTTTTCCTTAGCGGTCTGGTCTTGTTTACATAGTAGAGGACCACCCTACGCACATCTAGGGTGTGTAGTTTCACCTCAGCCGAGCTTTGTGGGTTTTGGAAGAAAGCCGGAAGCTCGATGGACTGGTTCACGTGGAATTTGGAAATAAACTTAGGTAAGAACCTAGAGTGTGTACGCAAAACCAGTTTATCCATGTGAACTGTAAAGAAAGGATGTTGCACTGACAGAGCCTGAATTTCACTAACCCTTCTTATGGATGTAATAGCTACTAAGAAGGCGGTGTTATAAGTCAGGTGTTTGAGATTGCTTTTATGCATGGGTTCGAATGGGGGGCCCATGAGTTTAGCTAGCACCACATTAAGGTCCCTCCCTGGTGGTGGGTTTGAAATAGGAGGGTGAAGTCTCTTTACTCCTTCCATGAAGGCTTTAACCACTGGAACTTTCCACCACGACACCTTGTTATGGGAGGTGGTATATGCTGACAGAGCTGCCAGAGGCACCTTCAGTGAGTTAAAAACCAGTCCTGCATCCAGCAGGTGGAGCATGTATGTAACAATAGTTGAAGGAGTGCAATCAACTGGGTTGATTTGTTTATTTTAGCACCAGATAACAAATCTCTTCCACTTGTCAAAGTAGCAGTGCCTTGTATTAGGCTTCCTAGATTCTTTTAGGATGTCCATACATCTTTGAGGCAATTTGAGATGTCCAAACTCTATGACCTCAGGAGCCATGCTGCTTGGTTCATTGAGCTGGGTAGAGGATGTATTGTTTGACCTTGATGCTGGGACAGTAGGTTGTACCAGCCCGGAAGCTTGATGGGGTCACACATCACTAGTCTGCGTAAGTGTGGGAACCACGGTTGTCTCGCCCACATGGGAGCAACTAGGACGAGCATCATCGATTCCCTGTTCATCTTGTTCACCACCTTCCTGATGAGAGGAGTTGGTGGAAAAGCGTATGCAAACATTGCTGACCAGTTCATCCACAGGGCGCTTCCCTGGGATCATGGTTGTGGGAATCTGGACACGAATCTTGGGCATTGTCTGTTTTCGCTTGTGGCGAATAGGTCTATGGTGGGGGAACCCCACTGAGAGAAGAGATCTTCTACGATTTCTCTGTGTAGACACCATTCGTGCTCCTCTGGGAGGGGATCTCTGTTTAGTGCATCTGCTAGAGAATTGAGATCCCCTGGAACATGTTGCGATGACAGGAAGATGTTCCGTTTGAGAGCCCATGTCCATATTTTCTGGGCAAGCTTGGACAGATTTGGCGAACGAGTCCCTCCTTGCTTGTTTATGTAAAACATGGCTGTAGTGCTGTCCGTCCGGATCTGCACTGACAGATTTAGCAGGTAGGGTTCGAACACCTGAAGAGCTCTGAATACTGCCAGGAGCTCTAGCAGGTTGATGTGATTCTTGGCCACTGAGTGAGACCAAAGCCCCGGAGCTGTGTGGTGGAGGAGGTGAGCTCCCCACCCTGTCAGGCATGCATCGGTTGTGACTACCGCTTGTATCTCGGGATCGTAAAAGGGTTTCCCCTTGGACAGATTTTCTCTTGTCCACCAGTGAAGGCTTTGTACAAGTGTTGGTGAAACGACCACTAGATCGTCCCACTGACCACTTGCCTGAGACCACTGTTTCGCCAACCATTCCTGCATGGGACGCATGCGCAGGCGCGCGTGGGGGACCAGGTAAATACATGACGCCATCATGCCTAGCAAACGCATTGCTTTGCGTACCGTTATCTGACGACCAGCCTGATATTGTGGAATTTGCAGTTATATATTCCGAATTCTTTCCTCTGATGGAAAGGTCAACCCCTCTTGTGTGTCTAGGATTGCTCCTAGGAACTGTTTGGAGGTGCTTGGCACCAGACTTGACTTTTTCTCGTTTATTGAGAAACCCAAAAATCGAAGAGGAGGTCGATTGTTCTTTGAATGTTCGTTCTGCAAATCGCTGGGGTTTCCCCCGTGATGAGCCAGTCGTCCAGGTAAGGGTACACCGGGATTGCCTCGCTGCGTAGGTGTGCTGCCGCCACCGCCAGTTCCTTGGTGAATACCCTTGGAGCCGAGGCTATTCCGAAGGGCAGTACTTTGAACTGGTAGTGCTGACTGTCCACCTTGAAGCGCAAGTACTTTCTGTGCGCTGGGAACATGGAAATATGAAAATAGGCATCTTTCATGTCCAATGTTGCCATGTAGTCCCCCTTTTTTTAGGAGGGGGATTACCTCTTGGAGAGTAGTCATGCAAAACTTTTGGGGCTTGACATATTTGTTTGCAGGCCGTAAGTCTAATACTGGGCGCATTGTTAAATCTTTCTTTTGTACAAGGAAGCAAGTTGAATAAATACCCTTGTTTACCCGATGTCCCGGGACGAGTTCGATTGCGTCCTTTGCTAGCAGATTGACGATCTCCTCGAGGAGGATTCTTTGGTGGTCTAGAGAATGCGTTCTTTGTCGTGGAGGGTGGTTCCGGGGACGCTCTAAAAGTTCTATGCAGTATCCTGCGGACACTGTTGACAGCACCCATCTGTCTGATGTGATCCCTTCCCAAGCTTGGGTGAAGTTGGAAATGCGTCCTCCTACTGGGGATGCGTGAGACGGGACCCTGAACGGAGCGTCACTGTTTTGGTGGAAGTGTGCCGCCGCCTCTACTGGGGCTGCCTCTACCTTTACCCCGTCCTCTCTTATTCCCTCTACTATAACCTTGGGTAGACTGTTGGTTATTGTTACACTGCGTACCCTGGTCCTGGGAATAGTTCGACTCTCTTTGGGAATTTTGTCCACGTGTGCGGCGAAAATTGCCATTACCCCTTTGATTAGGGGGTTTGGTGGTTAGTTGACCTAGGGACTTGAGTGTCTCATACTCGTCCTTGGCATTTTTCAGCGCGTCCTCGACTGCCTTACCGAACAATAGATCTGGCTCCATCGGTTTGTCTAACAATGATGCTCGTGTTTCGGCCTTGAATCCAGACTGCCATAACCAAGCGTGTCTCTTGATAACAGTACCCTCTGCTATCAATCTACCGGCATTATCTGCGGCATCAAAGGTTGCCTTTAAAATGCAACCGGATACGGCTCTCCCTTCCGCTGACACTCGTGCCAATTGGCTCTTTCGGGGCTCTGAGGCGGAATATTTGAGTGCCGCGACTTCCTCCAACTGGTGGCAGTTATAATTCGCCAGTAGGGTGGTGGAGTTGGCGATTCTTGTTTGGTAGGCATAAGTGGAGGCAACCTTTCTGCCAAACCCATAGATTTTCTTGCTCTCCTTGTCGGGAGGCGCTTCTGATAAGGGTGTTCCTGCCCTCTTGCGAGTGTTTGTAACGACTAGGGAGTCCGGTTTCAGATGTCCTCTTATATACAGTGGGTCTGATTGGGCTGCCCTGAATAGCTTCTCAATCCTGGGATTGACTGCCCTGGTGAGACTGGGGTTTACCAATGAAGGGTCTGTTCTTCTTTGGATTGATTTAAGGATAGGGATGGCCTGCGCAACAGGTCTCCTTTCTCCCACAAACTCTTCGGCAAAATCGCTTTCCTCTTGAGCACCGTAAGTGTCGATGTGGAAGTGGTTTGCTGCTCTAGATAAGACCTCATTTAGGAGGGGTTGGTTGTCGACAGGGGAGTCGGTAAGCGGTGGTGCTTTATCTACGGGGAATCTACCATGTATATTTCTGGGACGTCCTCTTCCTCCTCCTGTTCCTCATCGTCCCCATAGTAGCCTGTCCCAGTCTGTTCTTCCAACATGCCCAAATCTGTATCCTCACAAAGGGAAGGATCTTCTTGTTCCTGAGAATAAGGTTGCATGTGGAAGGGATCTGAAGACCGTGTTGTTTCGAACCGGGACTTTTTACCTGGGGGGATAGGATCCTTCGAGCCCGAGGGTGCTGACCCGTCGCGGTTATAAGTGAGAAAATGTTCGGGATTTTTAGAATAGAAATCTGCCAATGATGACATTCTTGACATGACTATCTATGTCCTCACTGGACCACTCTCTTGAACTGAGAATTACCTTGCCTGGGGGAAGTTCCCCTGACTCATCTATAATAGAGGAGTGCGACCTATCTGTCTGTCTGAGTGGAGTTGACTGTTTCTGCGGTGTGGAAGTAGGCTGAGACTGCTTCCTCTGTTTTCCCCCCTCCCTGTGGCTGGAAGAGTGTTTGCCCTGCTTCTTTTGGCCCTCTGAGCTTTTCGACGCCTGGCGTCGAGCTTCGGTAGTGGTGGTACTATCCTTCGACCATGTAGGTTGGGATTCGGGAATGGGCGTTACTTGTACTGAAGCCGACTCCCGAAGTGCGGTCTGGGGGTAGAGGTCGGTTTCGTCTTCCGATGATCGAACCTCGGTTACCTTGGGGAACGAGGCACTTTTGGCAATAGTGGATGATTGGCTGGCGTCATGCGGCGATCCCGATCGCGAACGCCCAGAGGACGCAGATTCGTACCGTTCCCTATGTGCCTCTTTCCGAGAGCTCGACGTGCGCGTCGAGTCGACTTCGTGTGTTTGGAAGTGCTCTGGGTTGCGCTTACGTCACCGGGGGTCTTCCACATAGCTGCCCTTCCGAGGTCGGGGACCAGCGCCTGGCTGTCTTTCGACGCTGTGTTGCCCTCGCCGTCCGAAAGTACAGCGTCGCTGCCGTCGCTGAAGGCACCCTCAGCGGCCATGCCCTCTTGACGCCTGGCGTGATGGGCCCAACGCTTGGTGGAACAGTCTTTTAGCGTTTTATGCTTGAACCTGTTACACGCTCTGCAATTTCCCTCGGGGTGATCCCTTGGCAAGCAGAGATTGCACGTGGCGTGTCTGTCAACCCAAGGATACTTGCGGTTGCACTTTGGGCAAAATTGGAAAGGGGTACCCTCCATACGCACCTTGAGGCAGCGGGCTGGTAAGTGTAGGAATATATATATAAGAGAATATATAAGAGTTTAGAGTATGTCCAACCCCCACTCTCCCTACTTGTAGGGCCGAGGCCAGAGGCCTTCCTAGGCCCACTCCGTCGTGAATCTCTCGACGGTCGCCTTCTTCTCCGGTTCGGCGTTGAGTGTCGAATTTAGGTGGCTCGATGTTAGGATGGAGAAAAAAGGGGGTAAATATAACAATATTTTTTTACAAAGAATGGCTAATGCCAGGGAACTCTGCTGAATGCTTCCGACCAGTATGGCGGAAAAAAACAATCTGAGGGTCCTACACGCGTGAGGGATCATGGGTACAGTGGACGTCACACTAGGGATAGTATTACAGGCACGCCCTGTGTCGACGCCCATTTTTGAGTTTCGAAAAACAAACTGTAATACTCTGCAACTTCCACTAGATGTCGGCCTATACACAGCATGCGATCTAAGCAGATTCCACAAGCCTCAGAAATATATATATATATATGATACATTACTCACCATAATCGTATTTCTGATGCTTGTATCTGCTTAGATTCACATGCTGTGCATAGGTCGACATCTAGTGGAAGCTGCGGAGTATTACAGTTTGTTTTTCGAAACTCGAAAATGGGTGTCGACACAGGGCGTGCCAGTAATACTATCCCTAGTGTGACGTCCACTGTACCCAAGATCCCTCACGTGTCTAGGATCCTCAGATTGTATTTTTTTCTGACATGAGGTAGCATGAGGAGTAGCGCGAGTACAGATAATCCAAGCAGATAGACAGAAAGTTAAGACTACAAGCAATCATGCGCCTTCTCTCGGAGGGGAGGAAGGGTGGGTCGCATGTGAATCTAAGCAGATACAAGCATCAGAAATACGATTACAGTGAGTAATGTATCCCTTCTGAGGCTTGTGGAATCTGCTTAGATCACATGCTGTGCATAGATTAGCAAGCAGTACCAGAAGAAGGAGGTGGGATGTGAGAAGGGTCATGAGCAAATAAGTGTCTTAGAACCGCTTGTCCCACTTGTGTATCTGCCTTGGAATGGGTGTCAATGCAGTAATGCTGGGTAAAAGTGTGAATAGAGCTCCAAGTAGCTGCTTTGCAAATGGTGTCAAGGGGTACATTTGCAATGAAAGCCAGAGTGGCCCCAATGCCTCTAGTAGAGTGGGCCCTTGGCGTAAAAGGCAGAGTCTTTTCAGAGTGAGTAACACAGCTGGATACAGTTAATAATCCACTTCGAGATGGCACCTTTAGAGACGCGATCCCCCTCTTTGCCTGTAGCTACGGAGACAAACAGTTGATCTGTTTTCCTTAGCGGTCTGGTTTTATTTACATAGTAGAGGACCGCCCTACGCACATCTAGGGTGTGTAGTTTCACCTCAGCCGAGCTTTGCGGGTTCTGGAAGAAAGCCGGAAGCTCGATGGACTGGTTCACGTGGAATTTTGATATAAATTTAGGTGAGAACCTAGGGTGTGTGCGTAAAACCAGTTTGTCTTTATGGATAGTAAAGAAGGGATCCTGCACTGACAGAGCCTGAATTTCACTGACCCTTCTTCTAGAAGTAATAGCTACTAAGAAGGCAGTTTTATAAGTCAGGTGTTTGAGACTGCTTTTATGCATGGGTTCGAAAGGGGGGCCCCATGAGCTTGGCTAGCACCACATTAAGGTCCCACCCTGGTGGTGGGTTTGAAATAGGAGGGTGAAGTCTCTTTACTCCTTCCATGAAGGCTTTAACTACTGGTACTTTCCACCACGAAACCTTGCTATGGGAAGTGGTGTAAGCCGAGAGGGCTGCCAGGTGTACTTTCAGTGAGTTAAAAACCAATCCTGCATCTAGCAGGTGGAGTATGTATGTAACAATAGTGGAAAGAGTGCAATCAACTGGGTTGATTTGTCTTCTCTGGCACCAGATAACAAACCTCTTCCACTTGTCAAAGTAACAGTGCCTTGTGTTTGGTTTCCTAGATTCCTTTAGGATGTCCATACACCTCTGTGGTAAATTGAGGTGTCCAAACTCTATGACCTCAGGAGCCATGCTGCCAGGTTCATTGAGTTGGGTTGCTGGTCCAGATATTCTGGGCAAGGTTGGACAGATCTGCCGAGCGAGTCCCTCCTTGCTTGTTCAGGTAGAACATGGCTGTAGTGCTGTCCGTCCGGATTTGCACTGACAGGTTTAGTAGGTGGGTCTCGAACGCCTGAAGCGCTCTGAATACTGCCAGAAGCTCTAGCAGGTTGATGTGGTTCTTGGCCACTGTGTGAGACCAGAGACCCTGAGCTCTGTGGTGGAGATGGTGAGCTCCCCACCCCGTCAGACATGCATCTGTAGTGACTACTGCCTGTACTTCGGGATCGTAAAAGGGTTTCCCCTGTGCGAGATGTTCTCTTGTCCACCAGTGAAGGTTTTGTACCAGTGTTGGCGAAACAACCACTAGATCGTCCCACTGACCACTTGCCTGAGACCACTGTTTCGCCAACCATTCCTGCATGGGACGCATGTGCAGGCGCGCGTGGGGGACCAGGCAAATGCATGACGCCATCATGTCCAGTAAACGCATTGCTTTGCGTACCGTTATTTGTTGACCGGACTGATAATGAGGAATTTGCAGTAGTATATTCCGAATTCTTTCTTCTGAAGGAAAGGTCAACCCCTCCTGGGTATCCGGGATTGCTCCTAGGAATTGTTTTGAGGTGCTTGGCACCAGGCTTGACTTCTTCTCGTTGATTGAGAAGCCTAACTCGTGGAGGAGGTCGATAGTCCTTTGAATGTTTGTCCTGCAAATTCCTGGGGTTTCCCCCGTTATGAGCCAGTCGTCCAGATAAGGGTACACTGGGATTGCCTCCCTGCGTAGGTGTGCAGCCGCCACCGCCAGTACCTTGGTGAATACCCTTGGTGCTGAAGCTATCCCGAAGGGCAGTACCTTGAATTGGTAGTGCCGACTGTCCACCTTGAAGCGCAAGTACTTTCTGTGCGCTGCGAACATGGAAATATGAAAATAAGCATCTTTCATATCCAAGGTTGCCATGTAATCCCCCTTTTTTTAGGAGGGGGATTACCTCTTGTAGCGTGGTCATACGAAATTTTTGGGGCTTGACATACTTGTTGGCAGGTCGTAAGTCCAATACTGGGCGCATTGTCAAGTCTTTCTTTGGCACAAGGAAGTAAGTTGAATAAATACCCTTGTTTACCTGGTGTCCCGAGACGAGTTCTATCGCGTCCTTTTGTAGAAGAATGGCGATCTCCTCAAGGAGAGTCTTCTGATGTTCTAAGGAGTGTACTCTTTGTCGTGGAGGATGGTTCTGGGGACGCTGCGGTAGCTCTATACAATATCCCGTGGATACTGTTGACAGCACCCATCTGTCTGATGTGATCCCTTCCCAAGTCTGGGTGAAGTTTGAAATGCGTCCCCCTACTGGGGTTGCGTGAGAAGGGACCCTGAACTGAGCTTCACTGCTTTGGCGTGCCCCCTCCCTTGCTGGGGCTGCCTCTGCCTTTACCACGACCTCTCCTATTACCTCTGCTGTAACCCTGGGTAGGCTGTTGGTTGTTGTTCCACTGTGTACCCTGCCCCTGGGAATAGTTAGATGCTCTCTGGGAATTTTGGCCGCGTGGGCGACGAAAATTACTATTCCCTCTCTGGTTAGGGGGTTTATTGGTTAACTGACCAAGGGATTTGAGTGTCTCGTATTCGTCCTTAGCATTTTTCAGTGCGTCTTCGACCGCCTTACCAAACAACAGATCGGCTTCCACCGGTTTGTCTAACAATGATGCCTGAGTTTCTGCCTTAAAACCAGACTGCCGTAACCACGCGTGTCTCTTGATAACAGTACCTTCTGCTATCAATCTGCCTGCGTTGTCCGCGGCGTCGAAGGTTGCTTTCAAAATGCAACCAGACATGGCTCTACCCTCTGCGGAAATCCGAGCTAATTGGCCCTTTAACGGTTCAGGAGCAGAGGCTATGAGAGCCGCGACTTCTTCCCACTGATGGCAGTTGTAGCTGGCCAACAGGGTGGTGGAGTTAGCAATCCTTGCTTGATAGGCGGACGTTGAGGCTACCTTCCTGCCGAAACCGTATAGTTTTTTGCTCTCCTTGTCGGGAGGAGCTTCTGACGAAGACAAGGGTGTCCCAGCCCTCTTACGAGTGTTGGTGACAACTAGGGAGTCTGGCTTCAGATGTCCTCTTATATAGAGAGGGTCAGACTGAGCTGCCCTGAAAAGTTTTTCAACCCTGGGATTGACTGCTCTGGTGAGGTTTGTGTTCACCAGGGACGGATCTATTCTCCGCTGAATGGATTTAAGGATAGGGATGGTCTGGGCAACAGGCCTCCTTTCTCCCACTAACTCTTCTGCGAAGTCCCTTTCCTCCTGTACACCGTGGGTGTCAATGTGGAAATGTTCCGCTGCGCGAGCGAGAACCTCATTTAGGAGGGGTTGGTTATCGACCGGGGAGTCGGTAAGCGGGGCTTCGTTCTCTACCGGGGAATCTACTCTGTATGTTTCCGGGTCATCCTCTTCTTCCACGTAGTCCTCATCATCCCCATAGTAGGCCGTCCCGGTTTGCTCTTCTATCAACCCAAAATCTTGGTCTTCACAAAAGGAAGCCTCTCCTTGATACCGTGAGTATGGTCTTGCGTAAGGTTGTACCTCGAAGGGTTCGGACCTCATTGGAGTTTCAAACCGGGCCTTCTTACTCGGGGGGATAGGATCAGTAGAGACTGAGGGTGTGGCCCCTTGTGGATCATACGAGAGGAAATGTTCTGGATTTTTATCATAAAAATCAGCCAAAGAAGACATTCTTGACATGACCCTATCTATGTCTTCACTGGACCATTTTTTGGAACTGGGAATGACTCCCTCAGCAAGTCTATGGGATTTATCTTGAGTAGCTTTGCTGGTTGTGGACCTATCAGCAGACCTGGGCTTGTCTGTCTGTTTAGGGGGGGGTGGAGTGTTTCACAGGTGTGGAAGAATGTACAGGTAGTTTCTTCTGCTGTTTTCCCCCCTCCCCGTGCGTAGAAAAATGTTTTCACTGTACCTTAGTGGCTCCGGATTTTTTCGACGCCTGGCGTCGAGGATCGGGAGAGGTGTCCCTGTCCTTCGAGCGTGGGGCCTCGCTGGCTTTAATTGCGGGCTCCGACTCCTGGAGCGCGGCCTGGACGTGGAAGTCGTCTTCGTCTTCCGACGATCGAACTTCTGTTGGCCTAGGGAGCGAGGCACTCTTGGCAAGAGTGGATGATTGCCTGGATCTTGATCGAGAGCGCCCAGAGGACACCGAATCGGACCGTTCTGTCTGTGCCTCTTTCCGAGAACTCGACGTCGTCGAGTCTCGGTTGGACTTAGTGTGTTTAGTATGTGAAGAGCTTGTGTCGCCGGGGGTCTTCCCCATAGCCGACCTGCCGGACGACCTTCCGAGGTCGGGGACCTGCGCTCGGCTGTCTTTCGACGCCGTAATGCCCTCGCCATCCGAAAGTACGGCGTCGCTGCCATCGCTGAAGGCGCCCTCCACTGCCATGGCCGCCTGCCTGGCGTGGTGGGCCCAACGCTTCGTCGAACGGTCCTTAAGTGTCTTAGGTTTAAACCTACTACACGCTCTGCAGTTGGCTTCGGGGTGGTCCCTCGGCAAGCAGAGATTGCACGTGGCGTGCCTGTCGACCCAAGGGTATTTGCGATTGCACTTGGGGCAGAATTGAAAAGGGGTACCCTCCATACGCACCTTGAGGCAGCGGGCTGTTAAGTGTAGGAAATGTATAAGGTGTACCTATATACCAAGAGTGTAGAGTATGTACCACCCCCCACTCTCCCTACTTGCAGGGCCGAGGCCAGCGGCCTACCAGGCCCGGGCCGAGGCCAGCGGCCTTCCGAGGCCCAAATCCGTTGTGCAGCAGCCGACGGTCGATTTCTTCTCCAGCCGGCGTCGAGTGTCGAAGTTCGACGTTTGGGGAGGGAAAGGATGTTGATAGATTATTATTTTAAATTCTAGCAAGAGTATGGCTAAGGCCAGGGGACTCCGCAAAATGCTTCCGACCAGTATGGCGGAAAAAACAATCTGAGGATCCTAGACGCGTGAGGGATCTTGGGTACAGTGGACGTCACACTAGGGCTAGTATTACTGGCACGCCCTGTGTCGACGCCCATTTTCGAGTTTAGAAAAACAAACTGTAATACTCCGCAGCTTCCACTAGATGTCGGCCTATGCACAGCATGTGATCTAAGCAGATTCCACAAGCCTCAGAAATATATATATGATGCGTTATTATGTGCTTGTCTGTGATGTGCCAGTATGCAACTGTAACTTAAGAGCCTGTAATAAACCTCTTAGATGTAACCTAAGTAAGCCTGGAACCTGCTTTACTACACATATCTTTGAGAAAGTGTGTTATATTAGGAAATCCTGATGGGACAAATGGTCCTTTAAATAGGCTGCTGAACCATTTTTAAAAACACATCCTGACACTTCTAGTACAGTTATTCACCTTAAGATTTAGTTGAAACCTTACGTCCATCCCCTACCTAATAGTAGATTGGAGCTAAAGGACATTCTAGGAGCTGCAACCAAAAAAATAGCCTAATAGCAACACATCAGGGAAGACAGAGGAAATAATAGTGTAATCATTGTTTGTTCAGTTTGTTCTCAGAGAAGAACATCCTTTTGTGTTGCAATGAAATCCCTTATCCTTTTTGCCTTTCACCTACAGATATCTTGTTTGTAAATAAACATATTGAATGATACATTTCAGACTTCTAGTTGATCATACGTCATAACCGTTTCCCTACTCATAACTATCAAATATAGGATCTACTGTCTTCAGTTTACTGCTTCATTAGATCTTTCACTCTTTGTAAAACAGCATTCCAACTATGTCTCAATTTCATAGGGATAGATGACATTGTTGCCATTAATTAAGGATCTGCAAATGGGAGCAGGTTCATAGACTGTACAAATATATATTATAGGGTGGTGGTCGTCACCCTTTAGTTAAGGCGAGTACGACTCCCATAGGACCTCGACAAATTCTATTGCTCATATCGATTGATTTGAGTAATGAATTTGGTTGATATTTTGAAGTCAATTAAGGACGCACAGGCCCCCCTATAGTGCAAGGTTTGGGAATGATTTGTTAAAAAAATAAATACGTTTTTAAGAAGACAAAACAAATTATAAAAAAAAAAAAAATCAAAGTTGCAGCCTACTTCCCATTCGTTTTCCCATAGACAAACAAGGTCAATTTTGTCTGTACTGCACAGCCAATAGCGTTGGACGGATTTGGACCACGTCTGCCACAACTTCGACACAAAGCGTTTACTAGAGGCCTTTTTGTAGTTATTCCGTGCATTCGTTTTGAAAAATATTTTACAGAGAAGGGGGGGTTCCCCCCTGCTCCAAATTAGATAGCTATATCTCTCGGGTAAATTGGCCAAACTGGGGGTTATTAGAAGTGAAAGAGCTGCCATCTTTGTTTTGGCTATGCGAGATATAGTCGAGGATATAGCCGACGTTATCAGAAAATGAAACCTGCACAATGCGAGTGGCGGGGGGGCTAGAGGAAAGTAAAATTTTGGAAGCTGGAGGGGGTCTAGGGACGGAGTTTGCAACATAAACTTTTAAGTAACCTCGGCTATCTCCGCGAATAGCCAACATCTCAAGCAAACGGAATCACAGAAACAGCGTGTGTTGTGTTGGGCATGGGAGAGGGGGAGGTGAGGAGGTCATCTGGCAAGTGGGGGGCATCGATGAGGGAGCCATCGATGAGGGGGGCACAAGAAAGTATTTTTTTCTGATATACATAGCTTTAAAAAATACTGATTGGAATCCAGCTAGCTGGATTCCAAACATAACAAGCATTGGCAACGCCAATAGTTTTGGCTTTTACTGCTGTATTTTGCATTTAAAAGCAACAGGGTGCAAAGAGAAGAATGCAAAGTTTCAAAGGAGGCTGCGATAAGGGGTGGCTGTGCAAGAGAATGAGAAGGAAGGAGAATAGAGCAAGAGAGGAGAGCTTAATCATGTCTCGAAAAGTGTTGTGCTAATGGATAGTCCTTTAGCAGCCGTCTGGGGGATTTCTTTGAAACTCTTACTTTAATAACAATAGTTTCAGCTTAAAGGTATCGCTTTCAGCACCAACTAATAGCCAAAACTAAAAATGTTTATGCGAGTGAGCCCTCCCAAATCCCTTACATTATTTTGGTTTTCCTAGCTAATCTCAGTCGCTATCACTAATTCAGGAAAATGTTTACGCCTCTCCACTGAAACTATTCACCAGCCGCAACTGACCTGGCGCCATTTAGAATGGAGGTGCCCACACAGTAACTGCTTGCCCACTCCTGTAACCAAAGCTGGTTCCATCACAGCTTTTTTAATTGCTATTTTAATAGCATTTGTTTTGTCATTTTAATATCTCTGTTCGTAAAAGGAACCTGAAAAAAAAGGCATGAGTTAAATGGCAATGGTGTTTAATACATAATTAGTTTTCTCCTCTGCAAGAGAGTAAAACGTATCCAACATACACCCAATGCATACGTAAAATCAGACCTGTAGCCCAAAAGAGTTGTAGATCAAAGTTGTCTGGCTTGGCTTTAACCATTTTATTACACTTGTGGAAAATATTCTGCCATAAAATAACTTGCAAGTACCTGGTACTTACACAGCTTCATTTTCAAAATTCTAGAGCCTAGAAACTCTGTTAAGAACTATTATAGATTGAGACTGATGTATTGCCTGCAGAGGGAGTGTGAGTTAGCAATTTTTGGCATATGATTTACTTACAGGAACTTGCACACATAATCTTAGCAAAAGTCACAAACTGCTAATCTACCTTTCCCGTTGTCTGCTGCAGGAAATTAATGTGGATCGCCAGACACTAGCTAGCAATATCACTTCAAATAACCAAAAAGTGCATGCAAGCTGAATTGCATTATGGTAGGCATATCTATAGTTTCTGGTTTATTGTTTGTGTACAAAGCGAAAAACCATAATTCTGGCAATTACAGTTAGGAAGAAATGCAGGCAAGTGCATAAGTTGAAGACTGGTCCCAAAGCCCTACTTCAACACTAAAGTGTGAGATCCCAGACAAATACTTTTGCCACTGTGCCTTTTTAGCAAAAATAGAAATTGCTACTACAAGTGATTTATTTCCAACTAGTTACTACTAAAAAAGCCTGAATGGCCTCTGTTCCACTGTTCGACCTGTAGCATTAATAGTAGTGACCATTTATATAATGCACATGACAGAGTTTATGTCTCTTGGCTTACTCCTTGCTGCTTGTTTAATATAACTTCACATGAATTCCTCGAGTATTAAAGACTTGTCTGTAACTTCCCCTATCTTCTACTTCCATCCTAGGAGAGCAGTCTTGATTGCCCGATAGGTTTCCTCCTAGATAGCCAAGAATATGCATCTCGGACATAACAAGCATCACAGCAAATTCAGCCCATGACCCCTAATCACATCAGTGGTGGAAGTGGAAAAAAGGAACTAGTGGTCCTCTGGTTGCATCCAAAAAGGAGGGAGTAGGATGGGGTGGGAGGCAGGGTGGAGTATGGGGCAGGGGACCAGGATCACAAACCTTGGCTGAACAGTGAAGCAGGGATTGTAATCCACTCTGCAAATTTGACCACATACATACCTTCCAAGCGTTACTCAGAACAAATAGTTTGGATTTCAAGGCCTACAGTAATTATGTCTTAAAAGAGTGTACTTCCAAAAACACAAATTGCATAACACCACATGGCAACATGTAAATCCTTACACCAACATGTTAAGCCTGAATGGTAAACTAGAAGTCCCAAAAATCTAGTTAACCCCACTGTACTTTCAGTGATTTAATAAAAGAAGTTGTGTAATACACTCCGATATGGAGATTATTGCCTCTACCGCCATCTAGTGGAGGAAAGTATCCTTTTTAATGAAAATAAACACAGCGTAAATGGTACGCAGAAGAAAATGAAATGCTACATAATGGCTTTAATTGCATGCGTATAAAGCCAAGATACGCACCTTATCTGTAGGGCTGCTTACATCCATCCTCATATGTAACCTGCATTGAAATGAATTACAAACCTACATTCAAAACCGCTGATTTCAAGCTCTTATGTTAAAGCTCTTTTTTATATGACATTAGTGTTGAATTTATATTTAGCGCTTTCAGCACCACCTAATATCCAAAACTAAAAATGACTACAGATAGCCGAGAAGTGATCTTTTGACAGTGACATTGGGGGTGACACGGTACTCGGCCAGTGACACAATAGGCATCCGGGACTCCAATCCATGCAGTAACTGGGACGGACACTGCTTAGCTTCAAAGCAAGGTAGCGGCCGGCACCATCAGGCCATGTTGCTGAATTTGCACAAGTTACAAGACAATTTAGAGCAACATGGCCTTAGGGGGCACGCCCCTTCCTCACTTTGAAGCTAAGCAGGGATCGTCCTGGTTACTGCATTGATGGAACACAGTCTACAGTCCCAGATGCTGTGTGTCTTCTTAGTTTGAAATATCTCATAACACACTAAGAAAACACATGGCATCCACCATATTATTTTTTCAAACCATGCTACTGTCAGTCCTTGAAAATATTGCACTTGGAGACCATTTATTTTGCCTTTTTCTGAATATGCATTCTGATATTAGTAGTTTCCCAGTCAAGATGGGGGCAGGGAGTAATGTCACAATTGTACACTTTTTGTCCAGCATAGTTCTATAAGGATTTATATATTTGAGTGACACTATGGTACGTGTACCTTTCAAGTTATCATAATGCAGAGTATTGTTGAAAGCCATGCATGGGGTTTGGAAGGGGAAATGATGAAAGGGCAAGTAAGTTATGAGTATTAGCCCACGATGTGGCAAGAGAGTTTACAATCCTGGACACTGGGACAGTTATTTGTCCCCGATTGGGGCTGCTTTTCAGGGCACAAATAAAGGACACATGTGGGTGAACAGGAAACCTTTTTTGTTTCAGGGGGCGGACGCAACCGCTTGGGGTTTTATTAGGTTGTCAAGCTTGCTCAAGTATTTGGCTACAAGGATTTTACTCAAGTTGTCATGTTTCCAGTACCTGACGCTTACTCACAAGACCAAAAGCACTTGTTTTGTATTGCGATTTTGTTTTCCAGGGAATATTTCATTAAGATTGCTGTGCTTAAAGGGTGAGCATATTTATTGAACATTTCCTCCCTCAGGTTATTTTTCTGGTGTTCATTACTTTTTTTAAAGTCCAATGCTATTTTGTCTTGTGCAACTTCGTCTAAGGACTAGGTCTATTGAAATACATTTTTATATTTCACTTTAAGATGCAGGTTCACTTACTGTGAGTATATTCATGGTGCCAGTTTTTTATTTTCGCCATGGAGGCAAAGGTACCTGGGCAAAGGTTATTCTTGCAGCCTGCCATTTTGTTCCCCTTTTCCATGGTGCTGAAATGCAGTTAGTTGGGGTTGTGCGATGTATCACAAAATTCACCAAGAGACCAGCCATAAAACAAGGGGCTTATAGCACGCAGTTTAACAAAAGTGTGTGATCCATTGCAAATACTTTCATTTCACGGGTCATGGCTTAAAAACATTGCGAGATCTCAAAGCCTGCATTCTTTTATACATAACAATACCACTGTCAAAACAGGTCATAATTAGTTTGTGATTGATGAACATCTTTGTGTGATGGGTTGCAAGAGTCTTAAAATAGAGAGAGGCCATGCCCACCGGAAGGGTTCTAAAATAGACAGTGGGTATGGCCAAGGGCCATGACCACCGGCCATGGCTATTCGCTTGGTAGTGTTTTAAAATGGACTGTGTTCACTGGCCATGGCCTATGCTCAATGTTTACTGGTCTGGTAGTGTTCTAAAATATACAGTTTACACGGCCAAAGGCTGTGGCCACTGCCCATGTGCAGAACGAGTCTAAAACAAAACCCTTGAAATTCAAGGAAAATACTTTATTGCAGGGACGTTAAGGTGAGAATTTAAGGCAACAAAACCTCTGAAATTCAGCTAGACACCACCTTAACTTTACGCCCCCTGTTGCGCAGCTTATGAACACAATGATGGCATCACTAATGACATCATCTCTGACATCACTGAAGGCATCCCTGGTGACATCGCTAAAAGCATCATAAATGACAATGATTATTGAACTAATAGCATCAGACATAGGATCACTATGTACTGGCCCTTATTTAGACCCCCTTACATTTCTACATATGTGATATTAGCATTTTAGAATAGTTCATACCAATGAGTACATAAACAGCTACACATACATCATATCACTACTTGTGAAGCTTTCCTTTGTAGTACTTTGATAAAAGATATCTGAATTATAAAAAGTACACTGCTTAGAATGTTCTTGTTTGTGCCAAATGTATCTAAAACACGTTCACTATAATATAATCTGTATATACATTTACACAAAAATGTGTACAAATAAATAGAAAGCGACACATGTTTAACCCTATTTACGTTTTAAAATAAACATATGTAAATACTCAATTGTTTTATTTTAAGAAAAATGTGCACATGTATAATTTCTAAATGACATGAGAAGTACTTTAAAACAAGGGAAACTATGTATTAGGATATATTTTAAGATTTCCATACAACATTTGCTTGAAAACATGTACAGGGATGTATAGTTGTGTCTCTTTCGTAAATGATTAACATGTTAAAACTGAAATAAAACATACTGTACAAAGTAAAAGTAATCTTTAAATAGTATCAAATTTTTACCTTTACCGCCACGAGCGCTCCTGGGAGGGATGCCACCCACGCTAGCGGAGACGTCAGCAGCGAGGCACTTAATGCAGAAGCACCCAAACCAGCTAACTCACAACTTCTGGAGGCCATCAAGACGCTCCAGAAAACCATGGAACAAGATAGATGCGGTAGCCATAGACCTGAATCTGCTGCGGCAGGATGTGCGTGCCATCGCCAATAGGACAGACACCCTTGAGACCCAAATACGAGAACACTCTGAGTCAAAAGCGAAGCTCACAAAAGAAGTGGATGCCCTAGCACAGAAGGTAAAGAACCTTGAGGATAGATCCGAGGAGGCCGAAGGAAGGGCCCGCAGAAGTAATATAAGAATCGTCAGCCTACCTGAGGGAATTGAAGGCAATGACCCCACGAACTACGTCGAAGACCTACTCATACAAGAAATTGGCGCGGGGAAGCTATCACAAGGTTTTACTATTGAAAGAGCCCACCGATCCCTGGCCAGACGACCGCCCCCAGGAAATCCACCCAGGCCCATCATAGCAAAAGTGTTGAATTACAAGGACAGAGAAGCTATCCTAACCTTCTCTAGGCTGGGCGGCTCCATACAAAGAGACTCCGCTAAGATCACCATTTATCCCGACTACACCCTGCAGGTCCAAAGAAGCAGGGCCATGTTTAACCACACCAAAGCCAGATTAAAAAACGCAGGGTTGCGATACATGCTTCTATACCCGGCCAGATTAAAGGTTCTACACAATAATAAAGCACATCTATTCGAAAATCCTGCTGAAGTGACCGAGTGGATGGACAGAGCGCAGATCCCTGATTGGGAACCAAAACAGCGCAAGCCAAAACAGCCCGAGCCATAGGGACTCGCCTACACCACCCCCAGGCGGCCATTACCAATCAGTCAAACTACTGGACAATATGCGGCAACCCAGATGCAACCGGAGCCATGCCAACTACGGAATACCTTACATTCGTACATCAGGAGTGAAGCCACACCCGCCCTAAGACTATCTTTTTTTTGGGTAATTTCCCGCCCGTAGGGCACCAAGGGACTTAGTCCCATGGAGCAGAAACGGGAATGTCAGAACGGGGGATACCCCGCTAGACGTGTTATGTTACAAGTTCAGTTGAAGGTTATTGTTTATTGGGACAGGGAAGATCAGGACCGACAAAGCCACTACACACCACTAATCCGAGCAAAAGATGCCAGGAGAACCCACCAGGACCGCTCGCCGCATGGCAGACTAACAGACTCGGGGCCCCGCACCACCGCGCGACCCACCCAGAAACTTTTACCCAATCCACACTCATGGCTACTACGATCAAGTTAATGACATGGAATGTCAGAGGGCTGAGCAGCTACATCAAACAGCACAGAGTCCACACCTTCCTTAAACGCCACAAGATAGGCATTGCCCTATTACAAGAGACCCACCTGAACGCGCGGAAATTAGCAGCGTTGGACAGAGCCTGGAGAGGAACCTTAATAGGTACCACATACTCTAGCTATGCTAGGGGAGTGCTAATATGGATAGCCCCCACCATCCCCATAAAGGTGATACACACCAACATTGATGACGAAGGCAAAATGGTCCTGATACGATGCACCATAGAAGGTAGAGAACTCTGCCTGGTCAACACTTATGCCCCCAACCATGACGCCACAGTCTTCTTTCGCTCATTGTACACCCGTCTGAGTCCATGCCGGAATGGCACATTAATATGGGGAGGAGATCACAACTGCACCCTGGATCCATGTGTAGATAGATCGGACAGTAAACATGCTCAGCCCTCCCCTCCTGCAAAAATACTAAAGGCCCTCACACAACAATACGCCCTAAGCGACCTCTGGAGAGCACAGCACCCTGAAGGTAGAGTTTACTCCTTTTACTCACCGCCGCACGCAGTACACACCAGAATAGATAGCATACTAGTCAGTGATGAACACTTAGACACGTTTGAGGACACACAATATTTGGCTAGAGTGTATCGGACCACTCCCCCTTGACAACCACATGGTCCTTAACCGCACCCAGGCCCCCTGTACCCACATGGAGGCTCCGAAGCGAGGCGTTGCTAGACAAGACTTTTTTGCGCACAAATACGACAACGTACATCCGCCTACTGGCAGATAAATATTGATAGTGTCAAGCGTATCAGCACTGCATGGGAGGCATATAAAGTAGTGATCAGAGGGGAAATGATAGCCGCCGCAGGGGGAGCCCAAAAATCCATCACTTCCCTACTGACGCGTGCTGAAGACGAGCTAAAACACTTAGAAGCTGCTGCCTCATCGGACCCTGCCCACATACGCAGAACGGTCGAACTAAAGCAGGCTTGCCTGCAACACTGGGAGGCGCTCGGTAGGCTCAGCTACACCAAACACATCGGAAGAAGCCATGCCCTAGGTGACAAACCCGGAAAGTTGTTAGCGTGGCTGTATAAGCGAGAAGCCCCTAGACAACCCATCTGCCACATCCTGGATGCAGACGGTCTAGACATACACTCACAAGTAGACATAAACCGCACCTTTACAGAGTACTACCAAGCCCTCTACGCAGATTCCTCGCCGCCCACTGACATGGCAATAGAGGACGTGTTAGATATCATAAGGCTACCACACCTGGAGGAACAAACAGCAGAGTCCCTAGAAGGCCCCGTCAACCCAGAGGAAGTGGCAGTCGTCATAAGATCACTACCCACCGGGAAGGCACCAGGACCAGATGGACTCCCAGGAGAGTTCTACAAGACGTATGTAGACACACTGGCCCTGTTATTGTCCCAAGTGTTCAATGAGGCATATGAATTAGGCCACCTCTCGGACACCATGAGCGAAGCAACCATCATCCCGCTGCTAAAGCTTAATAAGGATGCCACAGAATGTGGATCATATAGGCCCCTGTCCCTACTAAACGCAGACAGCAAGATCCTGACGGCAATACTAGCTATGAGGCTGCGCAGGGCCATCCCGATCCTAATCCACCAAGACCAAACGGGGTACGTGCCAGGCAGGACTATCACTGAAAATTTACGGAAACTGCACCACGTCATTCACAGCACCGAAAGTAGACAAGAGAAATGTGCGCTAGCGTCTCTAGACGCCTCCAGCGCTGGAAATGGCTACTAGCCACCCTGTCCAAAATGGGAATGGGGCCCAGTTTCATTAAATGGGTCACACTCATCTACACCGAGCCAGCGGCCAGGGTGCGTATCAACAACACCTTTTCAGACAAATGGAGGTTATCCCGAGGCACTAGACAGGGCTGCCCCCTATCCCCTATGCTGTACATTATTGCCATCGAACCTGTTGCAGCATACATTAGGCAGGAATATGGAGACGCGGGCATCGAGATAGACGGGGTAACCCATTTACTCTCTATGTATGCAGATGACATGCTCCTCTACCTGAAAAACCCCGAACACATACTGCCTTATATATTGGAGACTTTAGAAGGGTTTCACAGTGTCACGGGGATCCAAATCAACCACAGTAAATCCTGCCTGTTCCCCCTAGCGGCCCTGAGCGAGCTTGGGGCCAAAGAGCTCCCCACACTAACCTTAAAATGGGAACCCACCTCCTTCAAATATCTGGGTATCACGATCCATCGAGACCCCAATATGGAACACGCTCTTAACACACTCAGAGCTAAGGAAGGCCTAGTGAAATCAATGGACTTCTGGGGCAGGCCCCCACTATCGGTGGCTGGCAGAGTGGGACTGCTCAAAATGGTAGCATTACCCAGGCTGCTCTATCATTTCACCAACGTGCCATACAATATACCACGTCAATTCTTTAACGACCTGCATAAGCTCTGCAGGAAATTCCTATGGCAAGAAGGAAGGCACAGAGTCGCCCTGGACACGATGCAGAGACCCTATGACAAAGGCGGCCTAAAGGTCCCCAACTTTGAACTTTACTATCTGGCTGGACAGCTGAAACATGTGATTCAATGGATGGCAGACGACGCCTCCACTGACACCCGCCTGCTGCAGCCAGGAATCACCCAAATGCTGCTAAGAGACCTGCTATGGGCTGAGTCAGGCCAAAAACACTGGTATCCGTATTTGATCCAACTCGGAATCGAGATTTGGAAGAGAACCTGCAAAGACCCTTACTCCCCACAGATTCCGATAGCTGCAATCATGGCAAACAGACCGGGGAGTCGGAAAATAATAAGGGACACATGGGAGCTATGCGGCATTGCCACCCTGGGGGACCTGGTGGATGAACAGGGCATCTTGACCTTTCCTGAACTACATGAAGCCTCAGGAATACACACGGGACAGTTCCTACTACACAACGCTGTGGTAAAAAGCTTAGCTGCCCACTGGCCATCAACGGAAAACTTAGACACCGGACACGAAGGGATCGAAAGCCTACTAGCGGCAGCAGAAGGGGGCCATGAGACCTCTAGGATCTACGAAACACTGCTTTACAACACTGCACAGCACGACCTCAAGTGCAAGGCGAAGTGGGAAACGGAACTCGGACAGCAATTTGAGGACGCAGAGTGGGAAACCATCACTAGATACCACAAAAAAGTATCTAGAAACACCATGTTCCAGCTGATACAATTCTACATAATGAACAGAGCATACCTCACCCCAGATATCATCTCTAGATTTAGCGGAGCCAGCACCACGGGATGCCCCAAGTGTAACGAACCCCAGGCGAACATGACCCATATGTTCTGGGGGTGCCCCACTATACAGTCCTTTTGGGCACAAATCAAAACCAAAGTTGCTGAGGCCGACATCACCCTGGAGGTGCAAACACCCACAGCATGTATTCTGGGCAGATACCCCAGGAAGAGGAAAAATAGGCCACTGAATAGGCTAAAGGACCTAATGTATATACTTGCGAAACGACGCATCGCCATGAGTTGGAAACGCCCCCAGGCCCCGAGCTTAGCAACATGGTGGGAAGACCTCCGCAAATGAACACAGGCCGAAACAGGGGCCTGGGAGATCGCCCAACGTCAACAAGGACAGGATTCCTCTGACGATCTACTGCAATGGGTGGAGCTCACAGTGACGCTATTCAGCCCCAAGATGGTGGACTCCTCGGGCGAAAGCACGAGCATTCCAGATTGAAAAAACATATATAACTTATGGTGTAGTTTGCAACGGTCTTGATGGGCGGGAGGGTGGGAGGTAGGTAAAGAAGGGAGGGAGGGTGTTCTAAGGGAGTTATATGAGGCCGCGTTGAGGCCCTGCTGGTTGTATTGTTATAAAATGCAATAAATACATCTAAAAAAAAAATTAAAAAAATAGTATCAAATTTTTTAATAGATGGACTTTTGTATATGTCATAGATGATGTCCTCCGTGATGTCATCATTGTGGTCATAGGCTGTGCAACAAGGGGTGCGAAGTTACGGTGGCTTTAGCTGAATTTCAGGGATTTTGTTGTATTAAGTTCTTACATTAATGTCCCTTGAATATACATTAAATGGCCTTTGGGAGCGGCCCTTTAGTTATGGTTAAGTTGCTCAACCCACAGCAAGAGCACTTTTTGGGCGGCTTACAACTCCACCCCCCATTGATGAATCCTCACCAAACTTTGCTGAAGAAGTATATTGCCCCCTCGGAATGAGTCTGCAATGTTTGGTACGGTTTCGTTAAGGGGGCTGGTAGGGGGTGCAAAGTTATAGGGGTGGTCATAAAATGTGTGGAAATTCTCAGACACAATGGAAAACAAAAAAGTGCTCAAGCCTACAGCCCAAACCGATGGACGGATGTTCACCGAATTTGCGCCAGGAGCGGCGGCTTGGTCCGGAAAGTGTGCTTCTGTAAATTTTGTGTAAATCCATCCAGTAGTTAAAAACTGCAAAAAAGTAGGTCCAAACAAATTAGTGATCTGGGTCCAGACTGTGGACTCCTTTCCCTATTCGGTACGCGGACAGGCCCCTGGGCAAATCAGGGTCCGGTGTGATGTCCAGGAACATCCTACGCGCCTACTGATTGGATGGTGAAAAGCATGATTCGCATCATTTTTCTTAACAGTCGCCCTTTTGGACATGCGGATAGCCGCCGGGGTCCGTGGATGCAGTGGGGAAAAAGTCTGGAAAACACATTTGTGGTCATTTGGTGGTCGAAAGAGAGGCTTGGGTGTTTGAATAATGAGGATATGGAGCAGTTTTTCTAGGTGAAGAAAGTGGCTGCAAGTGCCGCACAGTTCGCAGACACCGCTGTAGTACGCAGACATAGAGAACAAACAATTTTGAAAACACATTTGGGATTATTTGATGGCTGAAAGGGGGCATGGAACGGGTAGGGGAGTGGAATGGCGATAATATGGAGCAGTTATTCCAGGTGAAAAGGGGTGTGCAGGTGCCGTTGAGTGCACAGTTACCTCTTACTGTCCACAGACATTATAAGGGTGGTGGGGTGTTCTGAGTGAGTTTTGTTATTTGACGGAGTATTGTATGCACTTGTTATATGGTTGAAATCTATTGTGGTGGTTGTGGCCAGAGGACAGATTCTTGGGGGCATGGCAGCAGGCAATGCCCCCAAAAATCTGGCCACTGGCAATGCATAGTATAGTAATATGTGTACAGTAATTATAGGTAATGCATGGGAGTACACAGTATTTGTAATATGGTGGAATGATATAATTGAAGTGTGTATAGTATTTATGATTGTACTACAATTGAGGATAGTGCTCTTTGATGCCTCGTCATCCTTTCATACGGTGGACCATTGTATCCTTATTAAACAGTTACACGATACCTTTAGCATCATGGAACGGGCACTGGACTGGCTGATCCGTTTTCTTCACTAACCGCCATTCCCAACTGCAACTGGGCTGTTTGTACTCCACCATCTTGCTGTGTACCTGCAGAATACACCAGGGTTTTATTCTATCATTGAGGCAATTACAGATCTATTTCCGCCCTCTGGCTCACCTGATGGCTTTCTTCTTTTCTCATTTCCAGTGTTACGTTAATGACACACACCTTTACTTAAACATCCCTGAACTACTTTGGTGGCCTCGTTTTTTATCCCTGATTGCCTGACCACCATTGAGGCATTGTGTGTGGCTAATATCTGTCTCAATGCCAGTAAGCCGGAGATCTTTATTATAAGAACACCTGTATCCTGTTTTTCTCAGACACTGTGGCTGCTGTCTTTGGGACGTCTACTCCTACCATTCTGTGAGGCCAAAAACCTTGGGGTGATGTTTAAATATTTTCTCTCTTTTCCTCCTTACATTTTGGAGCTAGTAAAGAAAGCCTATGGTTTGAGCTCGACCTAACAGGCATTGTACCATTCCTTACCTTCCCCCAGAATCTCATTGTTTGTAGTACTGGTACTGTGCAGGCTGGACTACTGCAACAACCTCTTCCTTAACCTCCCCATGTGTTGTCTATACCCCCTTCGGCTAATCTAGAACAGGGCTGCAAGACTTATCCTTGGCCTGAAGCCCAGGGATGGTATCACTGCAGCCTGAAAATGTGTTCATTGGTCCTGCTAATTGCAAAGACTATAATATGTCCACATTTATTTCCCTAAATACTGCACTGCTACAGCGCTCCGCTGTTGTAACTCCAATACTCTGCTTGTTAAATGCTTTTTGAAACAGAGCAGGGGGAATGTCTGTCTTCGGTCGGTGCCTCTTTAGAATAACCTTCCTGCTCCTTTTATACTTGAGCTGGACTCAAAACTGCTTTTGTGTTCCGTTTTACTTAATCCCTTCCTTGCAAACTCATACCACTGCCACCGACACTGGTAGCTTTGTCCCTCATACACTTCACAGGTTCCAGGCCCTATATCTAATCGACACCAGTATACCCCTGCACCCTTCAGCAGTGCCCTGGCAGCTGTGTACCATACCCTTGGGTCTCCTTTGCCCCAGCAGGTAGTTAGTGGCCTCCCACTTTGGCATGTCTTGGTACTTTCCTTCTGGGCTTCTATAAACACTTGGTAATACCTAATACACTTTCATTCATGCACTTTTTACCGCACAATGCATATGTGCATTTATAGCTGCAGTGTGTACAATTTTCTTCGATAAGCAAGGAAAATGCATACGGAAAAGATTTGTGCAACATTTTTTAGTGGCAGTTGGTGTGTGGAAGTGTAATATGCTGACAGGGTTATCTGTAGAGTTTGAACTATTTGGATATATGTGTGACTGTTTCAAAGCAGGAAATGAGGGAGTGGCACAAACATAACAGTAAAAGGGTAGAAGGACCGTCTTGTGCGATGGTGTGCACGTGCAATCCAGTTTTTATTTTTTATAAAGCATGGCCTAGAGAGGGGACTGCAGAGACCGCGGATGGTCATAAAGGGCCATGGATTATGATTCTTATTGTATGCTAGAGAAATGTATTGGAGGACAGACAAGTGTTTGTGTTTTGTTCTTTTTCTCCATTATACGATTGCTCATTATTTCCATTAGCATAGTAGAAAATGCTGATGGGAATGTTGGAGAAAATTATTGAGTCTAACTACTTTACTGAAAAATGTAAAGTAGATGGAGTCTATAAGCTTATATTTTTTTTTACTTCTGTTTTTTAACTGTGAAGGTGGTTCCTAAAAGGAACCTTTTTTTGTGATTTTTTTTATTGCAATTTTGTTTTGTTTTGGTGGGGAGGGAAATAAGGGAAGGTTCAGCAAACATGGCAGGTGAACAGGGGAAGATGTTGGGCATGTATTAAAAGTAAGGTGGGGGGGCAGTGTTTCTCATGCTCCTTGATTGCAGCCTTTAAAGCACTTTGAAACTGCTCGACCCTGCAGAGTGGTATGTTGCAGTATATACATATAGATGTTTTCGAAAGATATGGATCAAAAACCTCTTTTATAGCTTGCAAGGTAGCTGGTGGGATCCGGTCCTCCCCCCGCCCCCCAGAAGTAGCCTGTGTGGTGGCAGTATTGGTTGAGGAAGATGAGGTACAGGAAGACCGCCTATTACTACTACTACTTGAGATAGGAACAGCCTTTCTCAGAGCATCGCAGTGGTTGGATTTGGTGTGACGGCGCATGGAGGTGGTCCCGTAGGAGTACTACACAGGTTGTCCGTGACTGAGTACAACATTGCAATTTACCTTGATAGCTTTAGCCTTTGGTACACCCCACCAACGGTGGTAAAGAACTGCCACGCCTATGATTCTCTCTGGGTGCTAGAGGTAGACATTTCCTCTACCTGATCTTTCTGGTCCTCGTGATTATTTTCTGAATGATTGCAGGAGGATGGCAATAGCTGATGCCATTTTTGAAGATAAATAGCAGTTCTGCTAATATTCTTCCAAGCATGTGCTCTGTCCTAGATTGCACATCTATAATCAGTTAACATAGGTGTAGGAGCTGTGCAAGGGTATATTTGCAGTTTAAAACTTCCTAGATCAGATGGAAATTTGTTTCAAACTGTTCGTGAAGCACGGACCCGTTCGTGAAGTGCAGACGTGTTTGTGAACATGTCATCATGCCGCATGCACGAGGTCACGTGACACTATCCGGGAAAGTATGCAGTGACATCAGACGTTCACGAAGATCACTGAACGGAAAAAGTGTACAGAAGTGTTATAAATGTTGCTAGGAGGTGGGGAATGCAGTTTTAAGTTAAAACTTTATACATCGGTCGAAAATGGGGGTAAGTATTATATTAGGAAGTTGTAGCAAATTAGGGTGCACTAGTAAAAACCCATGAAATGTAGTGAAAAAAACTGTTAAAAGGGACGTTATGGTTACAAGTAAAACCAAAAAAACAAACACCCAGGACATCAAAAACATCATTTTTTTAATTAGCTGAATGAATCAACTTTTCAATTAAAAAATACATCAAATTAATCATTTTTACATCCAATTAATCATTTTTTGCAAAACCAAACACGATACAATTAATCATAAAATTCATCATTGTTACAAACCAACAAAGTTAACAGAGATTCTTAAAACGATACTTACAGATATGTTTATAAAATCTTAAAAGGATACTTATTTCCAATCAATTGGGGTTAGTAACGCCACAAATCATTGAACTGAAATCTTAGCAACTTTTAGCAAGATATCATTTTTCATATGATCCAACAGTCATGCATAAGGTGCCTTACTTAGCACAGGGTTTAGATTCTTTGCAAATGTGTATCATTACAATTTACAACAAACATGATACAGCGCTATGAGCACATCTTAATGTTCCAAATCAAGGTCACTTTTCTTCCAAAGCTCTGTTCTCTCATTTATTCAGGAGTCAATGTGATCAAAATTTACTAATTTGCTTGTCAAAAGGCAACATTTTTACAATTTCCATTAATCAAAGTGGTCTATGTTGACCAAAGAATCCTCATCACTCTGCCACAAATCAAGATGGAGAAGGTCTTTTGATTCACAAATTTACATTGTATTTACTACAGCCCATTCAATGATCTATTCCCTCATGAATTCATCACCCAATTACAGCAAACATTGGCCTGAACCATGAGCATTCATCACACTCCTTTAAAGCCAACATTGCTATTTCATGTGACCTGGATTCATCCTTTCTTTGATAGGAGAGAGGACAATTCATCAGGTATGTCAGACAACATGCTGATACTTATTCATTCAGTGTCAATGCAGAAAGAAAATGTATCAATGCTATTCTAATAAAATGGGCAAGGTGGACAAAAGTAATCCCGAATTCATGAAACCTAAATATTCATAATGTTTGGCAAATCTTTGTCTCTCTGTGATCAGGGCAGGGCAATGTATAATAAGATGTTCTAATGTTTCCCTGCATCCCGAATCATTGCAGAAATGACAATTATTCTTATTTGTTTCTAATAATTTCTGGACTACTAATAGATCTCTAGAAGGCCAAAGGTTCAGTCGGAATCAAAGAATAGCGGTTCCATTGAAAGGAGATAGAGATTTAGATAGATATGTTTCCATTACTCAATTTTTTTCTCTCTAAAAGGATTTCTGGCAAAATGCTTATAAATTAAGCAAAGTCTTCTCGTTTCCATACAATCGGCCTGATATATTTTCCACTTAGCTAGATCTGGATTAGAAACGAGTAGTTCTATGGTCACATCGGCACTTGCAAGGATTCGGTAAACGCTTATGATCCAAACCTTGGGAAACTTATGATCACTGAAGAACATATAATTGGATATTGTTCTTAGTAGGGTACCAGATCTAAAAAAAAAGTGAGACATTTCCTACACATGGCACAAAGTCACCAGTAGTACAGTGCATTCAACGATAAAAGACCCAATTCGTAACGCAGCCATGATACTGGAACACACTGTGGGAGTTGCAGAACAGCTCTCCAGAACTTGCCCTCTAATTTATCAAAGATAGTTCTTAGCATGATACTTTTTGAGTCCAGGCCATATAAGAGGACCGGTTGACTTTCATTGCGTAATACGTCATGGCTCAGCATAGAGAAAACATGACGTATTTATGCATGATGATTTTTGTCTGTGACACAGCTGAACTTATTTTCCGCTCTAATTGCAGTAAATGACTTTGACTTTGAATTTCTTGGTCTATGGTCATGCCCAAGTATTTATAGTCAGACACTATGTCGAGGCGAACATTATTGATCTTACACAACATTTTAACTTGGTTAGAATTATTTGGGATACATGCCATTATTTGTTTCTTTTGAAGAATAATTATTAATTGATTTTCTTCTAGATAGTAAGCAAGGGTGTTCATCAATCGCTGAAGGCCCATCTGTGTTTGAGACGAGAACTAAATCGTCTGCGTAAAACAGAGCTTTGATCAGTACTCACTTTAGTTTAGGGGAGTCGAGTTAACAGTTTTGAATGCCTTCTCAACATCATGAATGAAAAAACGAAAGAGGGCTGAAGCAAGGATCCATCTCTGCTTCAGCCCTATCGATGTATGAATTGGTGATGACAACAACCCCTCACTGGTCATTCTAATCTGGACTGTGGTATTAGAATGAAAGGCATAAATGATGTCACGCAGAGTGGAAGGGCAACCTGCGTTTTCAAGTTTCGATATCAGGAGGACTCGTGACAGAGTGGAGATCAACTAACGTGAGATAGACTGGTTGTCTCGTCTGTTGAGCTTACACTTTAATTGCATTAAAATATAGCAGATTGATCCAGTCCCCGTATCTGCCACAAACCCAGTCTGATTTGGATCACGATGATGGTATGCCTCAGTCCATGCATTAAAATCTCGCAAAACTAAATGTGCAAATACTTTACCCGGTGTTGCGCTCACCTGGTATCCACGGGGGCGCCACAGGATACAGGATGGAGGATGGAGGTCTAAGCGCCAGCCCGGACCCCTTTCTGCTTGGTTATGTGCCAGTCGTTGGGTAGCGCCTATAACAGGAGAATGGAGGGTTAAGATACTGGTTCTGTGATGGGTGGACTCCCACCTCCCTCTGATCCAAATCCCCTCCCTTGGGGTTATTGCTCACCTTACGTTTTTGTGCGTTGAACTCTCCGTCCTGTGTCTCTGTGCAGGGGCGCGTGGTTGGTGCAGGCGTTCCATGGACCTAGTTACTTCACTGGTCCATGTACCCTTATGTCAGGTCCAGACTGGCTGTGACTCCGACTCTGCTTGCTGTCTTCCAGGTGAGTTATAATGTCTTTTCCGTCTTTATTCTGGCCCTTTCTTTCCCTCCGTTTTCTGTCTCTTCTCAGTGTCTTGCTCCACTATGCGGTCCCCTAACAATGTCTCTTTGTTTTCACAGGGATGGTTGCAATCTTGGAGTTGCCGCGCCGATGGTGAAGACCACAGCGAGTTATTGTTGTGCGTAGCGCTGCACTGTTTATTGGTGTTAATTGCTAACCTGTGTTCCCTTCCCTTCTTTGTACAGGTTGCGGTGATGTTCCGGAGTGATGAGCGATCGAAGCGCTACTTGCCCAGGTAAGCGCTTTGTTAATGCTGACCTTGTTCCTTCTCCCTTGCAGGTTGCAGTGAAACCAGGAGATGGGGTAAGAGAAGCGCAGGGTGCTGCCAGGACTCGCTGCTTGCCCAGGTAAGAATTGTTATTAATGCTGTCCTTGTTTCTTTATCTTTGTAGGTTGCAGCGAACTCCGGAGATGGGCGAGGTAAGCGAAGCGCAGGATGGATTCAAGACCGGTTACTTCACAGGTAAGTGTTCTTGCTCGCTAATGCTGTTCTTGTTCTTCCAGGTTATTAATGGAATCCTGATCTAGGGGCTTCAGGATCGGGCTGCCGGAGAACAGATGGGCATGAGCTGGACACGGTGAGCGTTACGATGCAGGAGTGCAGAATAACGCGAAGCGTGTTCTGCGGTTTGGGTGTGGTTTAAATAGCCCAGGCCAAGTAGTTCCAGGCCCAGCCACACCCAAAACACTAGACCGCATGGCTTGGTTCTAAAAAACTGAGTTGTGCATTAGGCCTCAATGTTGGATTAAGGTCCAAAACTGGTATTGCTTTATTTCGGACAATGAGCCTAGCGCCAAAGGTGCCAGGACTGACTCCATATATGTTTCTGATGGAGTTTAGGGCCCTTGGGGCCAGTGTGAAGGGCTTTAGCCCCACTGCTGCCAGGAGGCTGTTATACCGGAGGGGGTTAGGGGCATGGATTGTGACACCCGGGGCATCCAATAGGGCTACCGGCCTGTAGTTGCCAGGGGATGTGCGTTCGCCTTTTTAAAAAACTTGTACTATTACTGATTTGCACCATGATGTTGGGATAGTGCGTTTCAAGACTATGTCCCTATAGATGTTATGCAGTATGATGGCCAAAATACAAGAGTCAGCCTTAAACATGGCATTGCTGAGCCCATCAGGGCATATTGCCCTGGAGCTACTTAAGTTTTTGATCAGATCTTCTATGATTTCCACAGAGTGATGAATGTTCCAAATACCTGCTGGTAGCTGATGGTAAGACATTTTATCAAATTCTGGATCAGCATATAATGTGGTACAATGTTGTAAACACTGAAGTTCCATCACTCCATTCGTTTGACTACATATTTGTGTGTAACGATTGACGTTATTCAATAAATGCCACGTTTGTGCCGAGTTCTTGTTATGTAGTGATGCCATCAAAGCTTCACTATCACACTGGAAAAGCCATGCCCTTCTTCCCTTGATCCAGTTATGGTACCTACATTTAACTGTCTTTAAGGCTATGAATCTCTGCTCCAACTGCAATTTATTAATAGCTCTCTTCTCTCCGCCAATTGTCTCTTCTCGCCCTTACCTCAGGATCAAAACAGTGTCTATGTGTAAATGTTTTAAATGTTGTTAAAGTCCACTTAAACTCATCCAGGATTTCAGTGTATTGCCCATTGAAGGTGCTCCGATGATGTTGGAGCAATTTTTGATTCAACAATTGCAAATTATTCTCACACCAACGGAACACAGTTCTAGCATTGTTAATGATGAGAACAGGCTTATACCATTGTGCTCTCAGAACATGCGTGTCAAAATCTTAGGTCCATGTTAGTGATAACATGTTATGATCACTTTGATTTTGGTGCAGGATTTCCAATCCAGCCACCACAGGGAATAAATGGTTTTCGATGTAAATATAAAAATCGATAATGCTTAGGGATTTTGCCCTACCCCATGTATCCTGGGGTGGAACATTGCCTATAAATGAGCCATTAACCATTCTGACTTTACGTTCAGACATAAGCGTGGTCCATTGTATTGCATCCGGGAGTCTCGGTTTCAATCCAGTATTAATGCACTCCAAATTCAGGTCTCCTAAAATGATGGTAGTGGTTATATTCGCAGCCATCAAAATGATATCAAGCAATGATATTAGTGCTTTATAAAAGCAGTCATCCGCTATACCTGCAGGATTCCTATATGATGTATCCGAGTCAGGAAAGACATGGAGCAGGAACCAGGCTGACTCAGGTAAGTGTAAAAGGAACAGGCTTTATTCTTCTTGGTTACATAGCATAGTCATGAAAGGTAGGAGAGTAAGAATAAGCCTCTGCCCTGGTTCCCAGTCTATCTCCAAGTCCCAACCGACACTCTCTAGAACCCCCATGCCTCCAACACTCAGCTCCACTTTAACATTCTATGAGGCCCTTTCATACACAAGCACTAGCTACAATCATACCAGGATACCACACATCCCCCCCCTCCTTAACAAACAAACTACAAGAAACAGAATACCCTCACCATCATGTTAGGATCACAATCAAAAACAAACAAAACACCTTCTACCCCGGCCTGCCACACCGAGGTCTTAGTGCTGCCACCACCGAGCGCATACCTTGCCACATGGACAATAAAAACTAAACTACCATCATAAACCCTCCTAACCTACCACCTTTTGCCAGAACTGCCACTCCTGGCCTCAAGTCTGCCACACCTGAGCACAAACCATGTCTCAACGAGACCAACATAACTTCCAAAATATAGTGTAGCCCAACAAGCGTTCACAATTGGCCTAACAAATATCCGAGCAGGAACCAGGTTGACTCAGGTAAGTGTAAAAGGAACAGGCTTCATTCTTCTTGGTTACATAGCATAGTCATGAAAGGCAGGAGAGTAAGAATAGGCCTCTGCCCTGGTTCCCAGTCTATCTCCAAGTCCCAACCGATACTCTCTGGAACCCCCATGCCTCCAACACTCTCAGCTCCACTTTAACATTCTATGAGGCCCTTTCATACACAAGCACTAGCTACAATCATACCAGGATACCACACTATATATGTTTATCAGGGCTATTTTATAGTTCAAATAACATATGTACCAACTGTAGGAAGTTATTTGGTGTGGCCCAAGGTTAAATAGTTAGACCAGAGCTCTTTTTTACAGCTACTAATAGTCCAGAAGTTAGCCTGCCTCGGATGAAAGAATTTGCTGGTAGTAGCACAATGTCATGGTCATCCCAAATGGGAGCGCTTGTAAGCCAGGTTTCCTGTAATGCAAGGATGTCAAATGTATTTATGCGATTATCTTTGGATGACTGTAAGAGTATGTGACCGTGAGTATTCCAACTAGCCAATTGTATTTGTTTTTTGTGCTTGGTCGCTGATGGTTATGCCTTGCCAAAAGAATGTATTGGCAGTTGCCGATTCCGGTCATGATCATAATTTTTACACTTTGTAAGGGTATCTTCATGTTAGTTATCATATTGAGGTTTTTTACTCTCCGGGTTTTGGGCTATAATAAAATCTAACATGAAAAGGCCCATCTTTGCCTTCCACACCGCATTCAGGACCAAACCAGAGGGGATCCAAAGTCGAACTATGGATAGGTCCAGTGCACTCAGGAATTCAACCTGGTCTATATCTACGGAAGTTATGTCTTCTAATGCAGGAACATCAGAAAAAATATTCAGTACATCCATTCTGCAAAGATCATAACTGCTGTAAGGTGCAGAACGGCATTTCATAATCAATGAATGTGCTTGACGTGGGATCTTGTCTTTAGTAGATACAGAGCCACTGGTTACCTTATCTTTATGAGGCAAACTGTTTGCTTTGTTGTTCATGAGGGACCTACCTCTTGTTGGCGGGTGATCAGAGGAATTATGAGGCAGTTGATACTCAGCCAAAATTTCATCTTGGCGCTGTATTTGAGGATTCATTAATGGTGCTCTACAATGATCTCCCTCTGCTGTTGTCTTGTTACTAGCAAAGTCAATTTCCTGCTGGTTCATAGTTTGATTTTTGAGACGTTCGATCAAATAGGCATCTAATGCCTTTTGATCTCAAGATCTCTTACACCAAGGGTGTGCTCCTGTTCGGCTTGTGGATTATTTATTTCCACTGTAGGGCACTTTATTACTTAAGGTTGTATTATTTTTTCTGATGATCTAGGAAGATCTTGTTCCAAGACTGCTATAAAGTAATTTAGAGGTTCATGTGTTAGTGAGCGTTCTCTCATATGTTCCTCTTTCGCAATTGCTGGTGTGTTATGTTTTATGCGCGATACAGTGTTTAGTGATTTTGTCTTTATAGCCTCTGCACGGCTCTTCAACGCTCGGCAGATGGCCCTAATAAACGGTTTAGCACTCTTAATGCTGGTAGACTTGGATGAACGCATGTTTTTCGATTTTTTCTTTTTCTGTGTCTCTTTTTTCCACTGGTTTATTTTTGGTCTTTCTGGGGAGCTGTTTTTGCATATTTGATCCCCCCCATCAGTGAAAATATCAAAATGATTCGTAGTGACAATTGTAAAGAATAATGTTGTTCCACACTGACCCAAGAGTCATTTGTATGCACAGTCGATGTATTTATGCATTCCTCTCCTATTGTTTAATTATACAATCAAACTGGGGAAGTACGGAGGGGATTATGCTTGTTTCTTTAGTTCTTATTTGCAGATTTGATGAAGCCGTTGCTGGACACAATTTTGCTTTATCAGCCTGTAATGTACTATTAGTTTTTATTTGCATTTCATGAGCAATCCAATCGGAGATTAGTTGGATTTGTGCAGATTGCCGAGTCTTTTGATATCTAAAGATTCAAAAAGTTTGAATAGGCTTGAGATTATGGTATTAACCACCGACAGCATTATCTCCAGCAACATATTCTGTTTACTATGCATTTGTGGTGATTGTATTTTCAATAACATGCACCTTTGCTGTGTTGGCTGTGCATATTTTGTCACAAGTCTCTCCCGTCTCACCTGTTTTTGTTGAGTACTTGCAACCTTCTGGGAATTCTTTTTTACGGTCCGGGATTTGTATAGACCCGAACGCTGATCTTCGGCGTCCAGCGTGAGGATAGCGGATCAGTTTCCAGGAGCGTTCAGAAAGTCCAGGGTAACACCAGGAAGCAAACAAGTTCCGCTCGGAGGCACAGACTTTAGCGCAGAAGGTTTTCCAGGAGATTGGAGAGGGTAGGAATAGGACAGAGAATCAAGGAGCTGGGAACAAGGAATCAAGCGAGAGCCCCGATCGAACTCCGGCAAAGCATGTCCGACTACAGGTAGTGGTAGCGGTAGCGTTGAGACGTGCAGAGCCGTGGGGGCGTGTCTCTCTTGTAGGATAAGCAGCGTGGAACGCAGAGACTGATCCGGAGCGTTCCGTTCCGAACGGCCATGTTGGAAGGAATACTGCATGCAATCCTCTGCGAGTCAGGGACCAGGAGGACCAGAAAGGACGTAGACGACGGTTCATGACAATGTTATAGAATGTGTAGAGGAATCCATTGAACATTTTTCATAGTAATTTGGTGAAGAGGTCTTGTTTACTGTGTGTGACAATTCAAACACACTTGCATGTATTGATATAACAGAGATAACGTGGCTTGGACTAAGCACGTCCTCTAATGCCTTTACAGCAGTGGGTGCCCTTGTGATCTCTCGTCTTGGGGAGTGACCTGCTTCTAAAATAGTTGTCAGATATTACTTGTGTTGTTTTAGGGCTACAACATGTTTTAAGAGTTGTAATGTTAGCAGTGCTAAGTGAAGCACTCAAAGCGTTATTATACAGTTGCCATGAACATGTTCAGGTTGCTGCTGTAAGGTTTGAGCAGCCTGTATGGGTGAAGCACTCCAGGCGAATTGGATAGAGGTCATGGATATCCGCGTTTGCTGGTGGGCGCCTGCTAAGTGTCATTGGTGTCAAAGTAATCGCTTGCAGCGAGGTTTTCCTAAGTGATTGAATGCTCTCACCCGCCATGGTGTGAGGCATATTGAAATTATCAGGCATACTTGTTTTTTAAAGTATAGGGGCGTGCTGACATACGTTTCTTTCACTCTTTTCTGACACACCACCCACTTCAAATACAATTGTTCCCTAGATGAGGCAACTCACAGATTTCTGGGATTTATCGTTCACAAGGAGCACTGGTCACCCATTCACCGCTGCGGCAAAACAGTGCTTCCAAGTTGCTTAACACAGTTGCACATGCGCGTGCTGGATTTTATGCATGAGCACAATAAGGGGCGGAGCCACAAGTTATAATCCACAGAAACGTTTCCAAGAACCTATGTAGAGAAAAGCAAAACGTTTTAAGTTGATATATACCGTTTAAAGTTCAGTATGAGTGTTATTTTCGTCTGATGAAGCAATTACCAATTGCTGTATTGCAGAATAAGTTCAAGTCCACATCCACGGGAAAAGCACGAGTGGGCAAATCGGTGCTTCACACAGGTGCGCCACCACTGTCATTTGCGACACCACTGATGACATCACATAGCTAGGCCACTTGATTTTGTTCACTGACCCTCAGAATATTATAATTCAAAAAGTGATTGTTATACATATGGGATACATTACTCACCGTAATCGTATTTCTGATGCTTGTATCTGCTTAGATTCACATGCTATACATAGGCCGACATATAGTGGAAGCTGCAGAGTATTACAGTTGTTGTTTTCGACAGGGCATGCCAGTAATACTATCCCTAGTGTGACATCCACTGTACCCATGGTCCTTCACGCATCAAGGTCCCTCAGATTGTTTTGTTTCTGACATGCGGTTGTATGAAGTGTAGCGCGAGAACAGGGGTAGTAAAGCAGATATGTATCAGATAAAGCCCAGAAAAAAACATCTATGCACCTTCTACTCCAAGGGGAGGAAGGGTGAGCGCATGTGAATCTAAGCAGATACAAGCATCAGAAATACGATTACAAGAGTAATCTATCCCTTCTTAGGCTTGTGGAATCTGCTTAGATCACATGCTATGCATAGAATAGCGAGCAGCGTTTGGAGAAAGTGGTGGGTTGTGAGAAGGTACAGTGACAAAGATGTTTTAGAACCGCTTGCCCCACCTGTGAATCTGCTTTAGAGTGTGTGTCAATGCAGAAGTACTGAGTCAAGGTGTGTACTGAGCTCCATGTAGCTGCTTTGCAAACGGCGTCCAGCGGGACGTTTGCGATAAAGGCCATTGTAGCTCCTGTACCCCTTGTGGAGTGAGCTCTTGGTGGGAAAGGCAGTGTTTTGCTTGATAAAGAGAAGCAGAGCTGTATGCATCCGACTATCCATCTGTAGATGGCATTTTTGGAAATGCAGTCTCCTTCTCTGCATGGTGCTACAGAGACAAACAGTTGGTCTGTTTTTCTGAGTGGTCTGGTCTTGTTTACATAGTAAAGGACCACTCACCTTAAATCTAGTGCATGGAGTTTCTTCTCAGCTGAGCTTGTTGGGTTCTGAAAGAAGGCCAGTAGGGGTGCGTTCTTAATACCAATTTGTCTTTGTGGATAACAAAGAAAGGATCTTGCACTGACAATGCTTGAAGTTCAATGACTCTCCTTATGGAGGCGATAGCCACCAAAAAAGCAGTTTTATACGTGAGGTGTTTAAGGCTTGACGTATGCATAGGCTCAAAGGGGGATCCCATGAGTTTTACAAGTACTACGCTGAGGTCCCAACCTGGAGATGGGTTTGCTATAGGAGGGTGGAGCCTTTTTACTCCCTCCATGAATGCCTTAATGACAGGAACCTTCCATCATGATACTTTACAGTGAGAGGTGGTGTATGCGGATAGAGCCACCAGGTGAACCTTTATAGGAGTTAAAGACTAACCCTGAGTCTAAAAAGTGGATCATGTAATGAAGAATGTGAGTTGGATTACATTCTAATCGGTTTGTTTGTTTTGACTGGCACCAAATTACAAATCTCCTCCACTTGTCGAAATAACCTTGCCTGGTGTTTGGTTTACGTGCCTCCTTGAGGATATCCATACACCTTTGAGGCAAATTAAGATGTCCACACTCTCCGACCTCAGGAGGCATGCTGCCGCCAAGTTCAGCGAGTTAGGTTGAGGGTGTAGTGTTGTCCCCCCATGCTGGGAAAGCAAGTTGGCCGGGCACGGGAGCTTGATCAGATCGCACATCGCCAGTTTGCGCAGATGTGGATACCAGGGTTGTCTCGCCCACATGGGCACAACTAGGTTTAACGTCATCTGTTCCCTATGAATCTTGTTCACCAATCTGCTCATAAGTGGAGTTGGGGGGGGGAGGGGCGTAGGCAAATTTCCCTGACCAACTCTTTTCTCTTGTAGCGAGCAAGTCTAGCGTAGGGTAGCCCCCACTGTGAGAAAATGTGATCTGTGACTTTTCTGTCGAGTTGCCACTCGTGGTCTTCTGGTAGGGGATCTCTGCTTAGCAAGTCTGCTAGGGTGTCGAGTTCCCCTGAAACATGTTGGGAAGTCAGGAGCCTCCCCCGTTTGAGTGCCCATTTCCATATTGTCTGTGCTAGCCTGGACACATTTGGCGAATGTGTGCCCCCTCTGTTTGTTGATGTTGAACATTGCAGTGATGCTGTCTGTGAGAATTTGTACAGACTGATTGGTCAGATGTGCTTCGAAGGCTTGAAGTGCTTTGAGTACTGCTAAAAGTTCCAGGAGGTTTATGTGTTTCTGTGCTGTGATTTGAGTCCACATACCATGTGCTGTGAGATGAAGTTAATGGGCCCCCCACCCGGTGTACTAGTGTTGGCGAAACGACTACTAGATCGCCCCATTGACCGCCAACCACTTCTTCATCGGGCGCATGCACATTCGTGCGTTTGCGACCAGGTAAATGAAAGATGCCATCATGCCTAGCAAACGCATAGCTTTGCGCATGCTTATCTTGTGACTAGCTTGATACCGAGGTATTTGAAGCAGTAGGTTTTGTATTCTTTCCTTTGATGGAAAGACTAAGCCTTCCTCTGTTTTCATGACAGCTCCTAAGAACCGTTTGGTCTTCTTTGGTACAAGACTTGCCTTTTTCTCAGGGATCGAGAAACCAATTGGAAAAGAAAGTTGATCGTTCTTTGGGCATTTGGCTCGTCTCCCCCATGATCAGCCGGTCGTCCAGGGAAGGGTACACTGGGATTGCCTCCCTGTGCAGGGGCGCTGTCACCACCGCCAGTACATTGGTGAATTTCCTTGGAGCGGATGCTATGCAGATGCTATGCCAAAGGGTAGCACCTTGAATTGGTAGTGCTGGTTTGCTATCTTGAAACGCAAGAATTTTCTGTGCACTGGGAACATTGAAATATGAAAAGAGGCATCTTTCATATCCAAGGTTGCCATGTAGTCCCCTTGCTTTAGCAGTGGGATTACTTCCTGTAGCATTGTCATACAGAATTTTTGTGGCTTGACATAGGTGTTTGCAGGGCGCAGATCTAATACAGGGCGCATTGTTAGATCACATTGAATAGATAGAGAAAAAAGTTCCGCACACATCTATTACTGCGCCACTTGAAATTATAATCAAGAATCATATAAGTTTGCTTCTTCTTGCATTATTCTGCATGTTGTTTTATTTTTTTATTCTTTTTTTATATATATATATATAGCCCATGTTGATGACACGTGTTTCGGCACTCTTAGTGTGCCTTTTTCAAATCTGGGCAATATTCTCTCCACAGGTTACTGTCCCAGTTAAACAAAAATATATGAACATAATTTTCATAATCATTATAAAAGAGTGCAAAAGAAAACATTTTTCAAAGGGATGGTTCCCAACAATTATCATAATGCAAAGTAAAACATGTTTAGCATCACAAATTTCCATCATACAAATTAAAATTATCACATACCATTATGACGACCAGTTGTACGGTTGAAACATACGTAATGGTAAGTATTTTCAGAGAGAAAAAAGGGTATGAAAAAAAACAAAGAAATAAGAAAAAAACAACATAAAAAAATGGGGTTAGCGCCATTTTCCTTCAAAAATTCTATTTATCTGCTAATGTGATTAAGTGTAAATATTCTCAAAATAAAGCTTACCTATCTCTTGGTGTTCAACAACTCTCTAATAACATATTTTCAGCATATGAAAGCTGGAGTCCCATCAGACTCTTAGACAATGTTTGTACTTGTAAAGGTAAGAAGATGTAATTTGGGTAATGGGTTAGTTTCTCCTTTTTACACTCCCGAAATGTCATTAAATCGTTTCAGGAGTTAAAACTATGCGACGCGTGCATTTGCTTAATTTACAAATCCCAAATTTAATCCAAACTTATAAATATTTCCTGATCGTTAATAGATGTTAATAGGAAAGTGCTGAGCGAGAAAAAAGAAAATAAAAAGAAAAATGAATTTTAAAAAAAGAGCAACAAACCGTGGTAGTGAAAGCCAGTGGCAAGTGCTAGGTATAAGGCAGCAGACAGGGTGTGTCAGATAAGAGGAGAAAAACAGGGGGGGTGGGGGGGCTTGATGGGAGGGAGAACTGTAGGGATACAGATACAGACTCTAGCGCAAGGGATTGTCAGGAGGCAGTCTAGGTGGGTGGCAGGGTGAGCCGGTATCTGGGCCCCAAAGTCTGAGGGTGACCAGGTGAACGATGCCGAGACAGAATGGATCAGCAGGGGAGAGGAGGAGGGAAGGCAGAAGCAAAGAGGAAGGACTTCAGTTGCTTCCAGAACCGGAGATGGTTCTCCTCAAGTTTTAGAGTGGCAGGGAGGCTGTTCCAGAGGGAGGCCCCAGCCAAGGACAGATCTTCACCCAGCTAGTTTTAGACAAACGACTGACCCTGAGGGACTTAGTGGCAGAGGAGCGAAGAGCTTGGGAGGGAAGGTATTTATGGAGGGAGAGCTGAAGGTATTTTGAACTCAGGCCCCAGAAAGCCTTGTGCACAATTCAAAGGGTCTTGAATTTAATCCTTGCAGCCACTGGGTGCCAGTGGAGAGATTTCAGGGCTGGAGAGATACGATCCCAGGGCTCGAGGCCAAGGACAAGTCTCGCAGTCCTGTTCTGGATAAGTTGCAAAGGGCGTAGAGTAGAAGCAGGTAGATTTAGAAAGAGGCTGTTGCAATAATCCAACCTAGAGAGAACCAGGGTTCGAGAGACGGTAAGATTCTGGGGGAAGGAGAGGAAAGGCAGAATACCTCTGAGGAGGTGCAGTAGGAAGTTTGACATTTTAGAGACATCAGAGATGTGGGCAGAGAAGGAAGGCATGGAGTCAAAGATCACCCCATGGTTCATAGCCTCACAGGTAGGGGTAGAAGGAGGGCCAAGGGAGGCCGGCCAGAGAGTGACAGGTAAGAAGGGTGAAGGTGTGCCGATGAGGAAGATCTCGGTTTTGCTGGCATTCATGCAGAGATCATTGGCGGCACACCAATCCTGAATGGCAGATAGGCGCTCCGAGATGAGAGATGGAGAAGAGGTGGCAGAGGGAAGCCTGAAAATGAGTTGACCGTCATCCGCATAGCACTGGAAATTGGATCAGAAAATGGCAATGCAGTGGGCAAGAGTTGCCAAGTATTGGTTGAAAAGCCAGGGTGAAAGCTTAGAACCCTGGGGAATACCACAGGTAGAAATGAAGAGATGACAGGAAGGACCCAAGTTGGACCTGGAGGGTCAATCAGAGAGGAAAGGGAGTCAGTCAGGCCAGAGCCTGTTCGGTGATACCCAGGTTGTCACGGAGACGGTTGAGCTGGCTGGCATGGTTGACCGTGTCGAAGGCAGAGGAGGATCGAGTAGGATGAGAACAGAGGGGATGTTAGAGTCAAGGTTGGAGAGATCTTCACAGATGTTCAAAAGAGCAGTTTCCATGCTTCTGGCCACTGTAAAGCCAGATTGATGGTCATGGAGACAACCAACAGAGTCAGAGTGACTGTTAAGCTGCGAGATGGCCAGCTTTTCCAGACGTTTGCCAAGAAAAGGCGTAATGGAGATTTGGCGATAGTTAGCTGGGTAAGAAGAGTCAGCTGTAGGTTTTTTGAGAAGAGGGTGCACAAGAGGGGAGGGGAAGGTTCCTGGGGCAAAGGAATGGTTGAAGAAAATCAACCAGGGCAGGAGCAAGTGTGTCAATGTGGTCCTTTATAGTTGGAGGAACAGGGAAGAACCTGTTTTGACGACATTTTCATAGATCAGGCTTGTCTAGAGACCTCGTCTGGGGGGAAAAAAAAAAAAGAGGAAAGGAGTGTTAGGCAGAATTACATGCAGTACCCTTTGGGAAAACTACACACAATTAAGAATACAGGTGTAAGCACAATCTCACCTTTGGTATAAGCCTGCACTACACAGTTATATGGTAGCAGTGGCTGAGCAGCCAGACTTATCTCAAGAGGGATGTGAGCTATACAAGGTGTTACACAAAGGACTTGCAATCAAAGTGGTTCAAACAAACACTCAAGGTTTCTTGGTAAAACAATATAAATTTATTTACATATTTAGTTAGAAAACATTCCACTAGTAATAAGCAGCTCAATATCACACAAAAATACACTACAGTACTAAACCAATACGTTTCTGAACAAGTTAGGCTCCCCTGAAGTGGGAGCAAAATGGCACTTCAGTAACTTGTATGTATATACTCATGTATCGCGCCCACGCTATACAACCTCTTCACAAGGCCCCTGTTCAGCATCCTTGACTCCCTGGGCATCTCGTATACAAACTATGCGGATGACACCCATGTCCTCATCCCACTCACAGGCGATTACCTGGCGGATACTAAAACACTTACCACCATCTACTCCAGATAACTGGCTATGCCTCAATAGTGAAAAAAACGAACTCCTCCTCATAGGAGCACCTTCCACGCTAGGGAACCTCGGTGAACAGTACGCTTCCTTCACTATTGACAACATTCCCATCAAGGTCTCCAATCACGTGAAGACACTCGGAGTCTACCTAGACTCCGACCTGTCAATGGATAGACAGGTCAATGCCATTGCCTCCTCCTCAGCCTATTACTCTAAAGTCCTCAACGCTGCCAGACCTTTCCTGTCACGCCAGAATTGCCTCACCATTGCTAGGGCAATAATTGGATCTAGGCTGGACTACTGTAATGCCCTACTCGTTGGGACCTCCAATAAGAACCTGGCCAAACTTCAGCTAGTTCAAAATAATGCACTTAGGGCGGCCACAGGTACCGCGAGAAAAGACCACATCTCCGAAGTCAGAAGACAGGCACACTGGCTTCCGGTGAAAGAGGATTGTTTTCAAAACACTCGCCCTAACCCACAAATGCCTCCATGAACTTGCTCCACCCTACTTGACCCAAAGAATCACCAAGCACTCTGTCACCAGACCACTAAAATTGTGCTATTCCAACACGATTGTCACGCCCAAATCACGCAAAGAGCGCGCCGGTGGTGCCAGCTTTCCCACACGGGCCGTCACCCAGTGGAACGCACTGCCACCTCACATCAGAATGATTGAATCCCACCAAGCCTTCCGCAAAGCTGTTAAAACCAAGCTCTTTGTATGAAACGTACCTGACTGCATTCTGTTACTGTATTACGAATATCATGCCTCACCTGCAACTATGCTTGTAATTGTGTATCCATAAAACCTCTGGTCTCATGCATATCTGCTGAATTAAGAATCCAACACTTACTTGTAACAGCGCCTCGATGTCAATGGGCTGCAAGTGCGCTATACAAATGCGAATAAATAAATAAAATAAACTTTCAAAAGGGTTAGAAAGACAAAGGTTAGAAGAATCAAAACACAGTTAATTTCATAGGCAGGGCAAATAGTGTCAATTCACTACAAGAGGCAATTCAATTCAATAGACCTGGGCCAAAGTCAATGGTTCAGTGTCTTGGATAGGATAGCACAGTTCTGGTAGTAAACGGTTAAGTCTTTGCCAATGTTCTTAGAAGTAGATTGCACGAAAAAGAGTTATATGTTGGGTTAGGAGCGAACAAGACTCCAAAGTTGGGAAAGTTTCACAAACTTTCGCTGCGGCAAAGAGGACTTCTCTACCGCATTTGCACAGTACCTTTTGAATGAAGAAAAGCTGTAGCGATGGCAGTTGTTCCTGGCAGTTCCTGCAGATCTCGCTGTTCCTGAGCCTTAGTCATGGGGACAAGAGGGAGGACGCCGGGAGGTTCCTGCACCGCAGTGGGAAGAAGCCACAGCTTGGCAAAACGTCAGTTTAAGGTGCGAGTGCCTTAAAGTCCACAATCTAGTATCCTCCTCACTGGCTATCCTGTTTTCAACAGCACTCTGAGGGAAATTCGGCCAGTATGGGGATGGTTTCCAGGTGGTTTGAGAGTTGGTTGTTCCACCAGCTCAAGGGAAGAAGTCGTCCTTGCAGGGCTTCTAAATCGAGGGAGTTTCAAGCAATTGGGACCTGCAGCAGGGCTTCACCGGGCAAACCAACGGTCTGGGAATTGCAGCAGTCGTCTTCCTTCAGCTCGTCTTCGGTTCTTTCGTTCCAGTTTTCGACTCTGCCTTCCAAGTCCCAGACACCTGCTTTTAAACAGTTTTCTCCCATTAATTCCAGCCTAGCTGTCACTCACCCAGCAGGATGGCTGTCCTTGCCGGACAGTCAGCCAGCCAATCACGCCAGAGTGCACTCAGGTCATCTAGGAGACTAAGCACATGGAGTTTCTGGCACCTCCCTCACATCCTGTCCACCCCAGACACTCAAGCGCCAAAGGGGGGGGCTTCAGCACTGAAGCCTGCCAAAGGCCAACGGACAAAGGGACCAAACCTGGTTTGGCGTGCAGAGTAACACTAGAAGGACCTTTCCAAAAAGAAATGGCGAAAAAAGTCGATCAGAACCTGTACTTTTAGAGGGGGCTCAGGCGCCATCTTGAAAAACATGGCTCTGGTGGATTTCAGCAGGAGTACATAAGGTGGCCCCCCATCCAATTGGAGGGGCGAGGGGAGGGCCACCAGAAAAGTGTGGGCTGGCCCCCCAAAGGATGAGGCCTGTAGTTTAGGGCCCCCCTGGGGCAGATGGGTGCCCATCTACCCCCATGGAATGGGCATTAGGAGGGGAAAAAAATAAGGGAAAAAAAGTGCAGCCTACCATTTTCATTTTTTTTCTTTGTTTACCAAACTTTCCTTGGCGCAGATGGGCACATTGGTGTGCAAATCTGCCCCCAGTGTGCCCAAACCTTACTGCCACACCCACTGGGGGGCCTGTCCCACATTTTTTGGTGGCCCTCTCCCCCTCCGCCCCAAATGGAGGGGGGTGTACCTCACAAAGCCATGGCCCAGGGAGGCCTGCATGAGGTGCCCCCCCCCCCGCCCATTTGGGGTGAGGGGGGGCCACCCCAGAATGTCGGACAGGCCCCCCAATGGGTGGGGCAGTAGGTTTTGGGCACCCTGGGGGCAGAATGGCACACTATTGTGCCCATCTGAGCCAAGGGGAGTTGGGTAAACAAAGGAAAAAAGTGAAAATGGTAGACAGCATTTTAAGGGGGGCTGTGGGGCACCACAAACCACTGGGGAATTTTCTAATGGGAAGGGGTGGTGCCCCCCACCCACAATGGAGTGGGGGCCATGTCATGCAGCCCACCCTGGGGGCAGATATCTGCTCCTAGGAAGGGACACCTGACCCGAGGGAGGAGTGCATGACAGGCCCCCCCTTTATCTGCCCCCAGGGAGGGCTACATGAGATGCCCGCCCCTCCATTTGGGGGAGGGGTGGCGAGGTGCCCCCCCTTTCACATAACAAAATTCCCTGGCGGTTTACGGTGCCCCTCAGCCCCCACTAAAGTGCAGCCTGCCATTTTCAATTTTTTTCTTTGTTTACCAAACTTCCCTTGGCGCAGATGGGCACTTTGGTGTAGCAATCTGCCCCCAGGGTGCCCAAACCTTACTGCTCCACCCATTGGGGGGGGGGGGATGTCTGACGTTTTGGGGTGGGCTTCTCCCCCCACCAAATAAGTGTGAGGGGGCGCATCATGCAGCCGTCCCTGGGGGCAGATTTCTTCCCGTAAAACGGGGCAAATGTGTTTTCACTGGGGGGGGCAAGGTTCAGTAGACCACCAGGGATGGCTTGCAAGGGGGGGGCATGATTGGAAAGTATTGGTGTAGATTTGTTTTTGCTGGGGTGACCGTAGGTAACATTTTTTTGTTTTGTTTACAGCTTTTTCTACGCAAGCAGCTGCAACATTATGCGAGTACTGTTTTTTATTATTCTATGGTTAGGGCTCACTGTCAGTGAGGTGGGTGAGACTTGGGCTGGATTGTTGGTGGTGTGGGTGGGAATGGGCTGTCTGGGCAGATATTTTGGTGGGCTGGGACACAATTGCAGGGCAGGCCACAAATTACCCCCCATGCCAGCAGAACATTGGTGTTTCCCTGGGAGCGGATGTGGGTTGTCAGTCTGCAAGCCCAGGCTGCAACTCTGGCTGTGCTACGTTACAGATGTCACCTCCGGGAAGCAATGGGGATCCTGCCGGGGCTCCTTGGAGCTGCCGCTGTGCTTAGGGGACGGTACACCCACATGTTACATGGATGTCCAAAGCTGGGTACATCACCTCCAACCGTCCTGGAGTTGTGGCTGGGCTGCATTACAGCTTTTCCCTTCGGGGAGGTATTGGCACACAGCCGGGACTCCCTGGTGGGGAGAAGCTGTAACAAGGGCCATCCAGAGCTCCAGCAAAGTCGGCGGTAATGTCCCTTGGGCACCCTTCTACCATGTGGGTCTTTGGCGGGGCTTGTGGGTAATACATTGGGGAGATTTGCGCAAGTCAGAAATCTTTGGATTCCCACGGGTGTCTTCTTTTCAGAAATGCATGGGGTTCCCTGTTTTCCTTGGTGGCTTGAACACCCTAGGCCCATATCTGTATGGTGTGCGCTTCAGAAAAAATCCTGAAAAGACTTGGGGTTAGCCGTGTTTTAGGCATAGCCCTTTGCGCCTAGGTAAGTGCACCCCCACATGTGAGGTACCGTTGTCATCGGGACACGTGTGGGGACGCCGGAAGGTAGGCCATGTGTTGTTGGCGGCGTGTTTCGGTGGGTGGCCAGAGCGAAATGTCTGAGAATTGTGTTTATTTCACGCCAATTTCAGAGATATTTCCCTCTGTCCACTCACTGACTTGCGCGAAGCGGCCCAGAATGCACTTAAAGGGTTAAACCTTGGGAAGTCTAAAAAACATCCCTGTGCCACTGCACTGAGGGTGCAGTGTGACACACAAGAGTCCCAAAGTTTAGCAAATGAGCTGGAGGTCTCTAAGGTAGAGAGGAATTAGCACAATTTGGGAACTCTCCCTATCAAGGACAAAAAAGTGGGAGATGACTGGCTGTGGGAGGGCCAGAGTTCAGAGGAGAGGGGAGAGGGGGGAGGGGATGTAAGAGTGGACAGGATGTCCTGGGTTTTTGAGATGAAGTGAGAGGAAAGGGCCATGCAAAGGGCCTGGGAGGCAACAGGAGAGGTAGAGACTGCAGCAGGATTGGCCAGCTCCTTGCAGATTTTAAAGTGTTCGGCTGAGTTGTTAGATGCCTGCAGAGACGCAGGCTTGGATGTGGGCCCTCTTCTTAGTGTGGACAGAGAGTCGGTAGTGCCTTTGGAGCAGGTGACAGGCCAGTTTGTCAGAGGATGAACATAAAGCCCTCCATTTCCGCGCAGCCACCCTACACTTACGTTTAAGTGTAGATAGTTCAGAGTCATACCAAGAATTGCACTTGGCTTTGAGCTTCAAGTAAATCCTCGAAACAGGGGCAAGAGCATCAAGAGTATCAGAAATTGAAGAGTAAAGCACAGACAGGGCTGTGTCAGGATGTGAGTCAGCCAGTGGTGGAGGCTGGGAGGAGAGAAGGAGGCAGCGAAAGCCTCAACTGACACACGCTTCATGGGTCGGATGTCAGAGAAGGTAGGTGGCAGTGTTGGAGTTGGCTTGGCATGGAGGGTAGAAAGGGAGAAATGGGAGGAGAGAGTGATCGCTCCAGGAGAGAGGAGTGGTCAGAGGGATGGAGAGGGGGAGGTTAGATGAGATCAAGAGTATGCCTGTTCTGACTTGAGTGTCGTGTAGACCGTTGAGACCTCCGTCCCCAAGTGACGCACAGGGGAACCAAAAGAAACCCGCTGTGCGACCTTTGGGGCCACAGGTGGGAGATGTTACTTCCCGGATCCACGGAACCTCTGTAACACCGATGCTGCTGCAAAAAGAACGAGATTAAGTACCAGGCAAATACAATATATCACAAGAACCAAAGGATCTGAATAGTCTTACCTATCCAGTGTTTGGAAAACCCGGGAAACCTAGGAGGGAGGTTCGAGACTCAGATGAGAGGCGGTCCCCAGAACAAGAGGGAACGCAGACAAGCGTGGATACAGGATAAGCCACCTGCAGAGCTGAGGGCGTAACTTGAATTCCCAAAAAGGGCAATGGCGTAGAAGTCCAACAAAGTACCAAGGGATGATCCGAAGACAGGTGGGGGTCGTGTCGAGATTCAGCAATAGGTAAGCAGTTCTAAGCGAAGGTACAAAAGGATAATCCGAGGGAGTCCAGGTGAGAGTTCCAAGATCAAGGTAAACCAATAGAGTTATCAAACGTAGCGCCAAACAGGGTCTGAAGACAGCGGAGAAGCGATGAGTGCTCCGTGCCTCAGGCTTTATATACTGTGCGCTTCAGGGTCATGTGACGTCCACCAAGGTCACGTGGGAAACGCCGCTCTGAATCACGTGAGCAAATGAACGATCGACGCAGAGGTGTTCCGCCGTCCCTTCTGCTGTATGTTCTCCATGGCAACTGCCAATGCAGGAAGGGCTGCAACCGAGCACGTAAATTGTACCTGGTACGGAACTTTCGGTCCTTTGGGTAAACCAAATCACATGAGTCTCGAACCCTGGAGGGAGTCGTGTGGGAACCCGAGGAAGGTGTTGTGGCGATGTTAGCAGTGTTCTGGTGTGCAGAGATGTTAGCAGTGTTCTGGTGTGCAGAGAATCGTCTAACAATGCCCTGCAGTGTGAGTCGGGCCTTAGGGGAAGATAGAAATGTAGAGGGAATCACAGTGGTCACGAAGAGTACAGAGGAGGAAGAAGGAGAGTTTAGATGGCTATTGAGGTCACCAAGAAGGAGGAGTTGAGTGGTAGAGGCCAAAAGGGAGGAGAAGAGGTCCGCCCACTCAGAGAAATGAGGTGATCTGACCAGGGGGGCGGTATAGAGTAGCCACAGTAAGGGAGTGGCTAGGAGAGAGAGAAAGCCTGCAGACAAGGCATTCGAAAGAGGAGCAAGTCTGGGTGGGAATAATAGTGGCAGGAATCCACTGAGGAAAGATCAGGGCTACACTCCCGCCAGACCACGTGGATCTGGGTGCGGAGAGGATCTTGTAACCATCAGGGAGTAGAGTGTCAAAGCTTGTTACAGAGCTGGCTGTGAAACATGTCTCGTTAAGACCCAGGACATCGAGGTCAAGTTCTTCCAGGAGGTGGTAGATGTCGGAGGAGTGTGAGACAGCAGAGCGAGAGTTGAGAGTGGCAAGATGAAGAAGGTTGCCAGCCTTAAAGGCCTTCCGGGGGTTGGGGAGGTACATATCATATGCGGAGGCGAGGAAGGAGCCTGAGGTGGGGCAAGAGATGAGGGAGGGAACGGCAAGGGCAAGGTAGCCAAAGGGGGGTGCGAGGGACAGCAGGAGATGAAAGGAAATTGATGAGGCGAGGGAAACACCTATCAAAGAGGAGGAGATTGGCCTGAGGGCCTTGGTCCATGACAGTGCCGTTTAGATAGATATTAATGATGACCTTCGAGGAGTCGAAGAGTGCCATAAGGGCTTCCCAGCGGGTGCCACCATTAATGGGAGAGGAGGAGAGAGCACACCGATCATGTGCAAGGTCCATAGATCTGGTCGAAGGAACGACAAAGAGGATGTCAGTGAGGGTCTGTCTGGAAGAAGATCTGGAATAGGCATCAGTGATAGGGAGACCAGGGTTGGCGGCCAAGATATCCTTTTTAAACTTCTTCCTACCAGACTTAGTGAGAAGGGAAGGATAGTTCATGGAGAAGCAGTTGGCGAAGATAGGAGAAATAGAAAGCACCATGGGTGCGTAGAGAGGGCAGGAGAGAGTAGAACAGGCACAGCGGTATGGAACAGTGACTGGGCCAGCAGGTTACAGAGAAGCATGTAATTCAAGCAAAAAGGGGCACAACAAGTCTACACAAGAACAATGCTAGTTCAACCAAAGCAAACATGCACAAGCACAGCTCAAATAGAATGTTCAAGCACAGCTAAGTTTGAAAAGTACAATTGGATTTGGATGTGGTGGGTGCAGAATCACAATGCCTTTGAGAATATTAACATGGCAAAACGAGCAGAGAAGGAAGTGAGGACAAAGAGGGTGGGGGTGGTCAGGAAAGGAGGGAAATAACCCATAGTACAGGAGGTGTAAATGTCAAGGCAGTCCAGGTTTCATTGACGAGTGAGGTGGCAGCATCATTAAAGTTCAGGTGTTGGGGTGCTGAGAAGACCCCAACTAGCATTCTGGTAGTGGACAGAGAGCAGACAGGTGCCTTGTGGGCCTTAGTTGGTGTACCTGCTCCCGCCTCCCGGTTGCGCTGATTGGGCAATCAAGGCCCAGACAACCAATGAGGGGAAAGGGAGTGCAGGCCAGGCAATGGAGCCTTATTCCATCAGGAAAGTTCGCCATCTTGGAAGGGCCAAGAAACAGTGAAGCCCAAATTGCAGAAACAAAGGCTGAAAATGTGAAAAGCCTCAATTTGGGGGAAAAACAAATGCAAAAGGTTGCTTTTTAAGCTATTAGCAGTCCGCCAGCAGCAGAAATCAATTAAAGTAAAGATGATGAAAATAATGGCAGGCGCGACGCGAACATGCAGGGCTTACCCTTGCACACGCGTGCTCCCTTTCAGATTATGTTGTAGGGAGGTGGAGGGCTGCCGAAGCCCAGGCAGCAGGATCCAAACAGTAGAGAAAGCAGAAAGTGAATGAGAAAGGCCTCGTTGTGGGCCACAGTTGGTGTGCCGGCTCCCGCCTCCTGGTTGTGCTGATTGGACAATCAAGGCCCAGACAACCAATGAGGGAAAGGGAGTGCAGGCCAGGCAATGGTGCCTTATCCAATCAGGAAAGTTCGGCCATCTTGGAGGGGCAAAGAAACAGTGAATCTCAAATTGCAGAAACAAAGGCTGAAAATGCAAAAAGCCTCAATTTGGGGGAAAGGAAGATTGCCAAAAAAAATGTCACCTTTACATGAGGCCGTCTGTCTTCCTTAATTCGGGCAGTTGTCACCGGAGTTTGGCCACAATCCTATTCATACTTTGAATACGCATAGTTGGGACTCCACTTCAAAATCCACATAGGTCGGCTGGAATTGTGGGGACGTACCAGAGGATTCTTTGTCCACTTCCGGCGCGGACCGTATCAGATCCCTACTGGGATTTTGTACCTCCCGTTTCACTTGCCCGTAACTCTCCTTGCCTTCCAGGCCTTGCTTCTTGTATAACTGATACATGTCCTGTGTCTCAATCCCGTTAATGTCTTCCCGTGGCACCCCATCTTTTAGTAGTGCCATAAACATATCCTTTCTGGATACCCGAGAGTCTCAGCTGTCGAACCTCTTTCCATGGGTTCGTCTTTCACTTCGCCCATCTCTCTCCTGTTCTCTGGGTCTTTCCTCAGCCTTTTTCCACGCCCCTAGGTCTACCAATTGCCCGATTGCCTCCACCACCTCATCTGTCATCCTACCGGTCATTCCTACCAACAAGGTCATGATGACATTCTTATATGCGGCTGGAGCAGTTCGAATGATGGCATTTCTAGTGGAAACCGATAACACTACCACTCTCATATGTTATCGGGGGTCTCTAAATGGATCACTTCTTTCATAGCATGCTCCCTCACTCTTTCAATGGCCTCCCTCAAGGTGTACCACTTCTCCTTGCTGGGCCAGTCTGATGCGATCGGGTACTTGCTGTTACACCCTTGGGCCGCTAGTTGTAATAAAGACATTTGGACCTCTTCCCCCGTCTTCACGGGGAGGACCTAGACGCAACATATTCTGGATATGCGTTTCCTGCGACAATGGCAGAAACCTGGCGGCGTCCGTGGCATCTACCCGGAGACCCGTCGCCCATACATCAAATTATCTAACCATTCAAGTTAACGAGTCACCAGCCCTTTGTTTCAATCAGCTAACGATTTCCCCGACCGCCTGCTGGGAATAATCCTCAAGTGTAGTCAAGTCCACCAACCCTCCTCCGGAATAATTGGGAGCAGCGTGACTGCGTATCACTGATTTAGCCGTTACCTCTGTCCGACGAGACTCTGGCCTGGACGCTACCTCCAACTCTAAAAAAAACACTCTTGGTGCTGGTACTGTCAAATACATCCCATACCATTGGTCGGGGTCCCACTCCACCTCTCCAGAAACTATCATGGTCGCTACCTTAGGGGAATTGACCCTGCCTCTTCTCTTTCGATATTTATATTGAGTGTTACGCTCACCTGGCTCCCACAGGGGCGTCAGTCGGACCCGGACAGCTGCGGTCTCCACCCGCGTAGTGCAGCGATGACTGACTGGATCTGCCCTCCTAATCTTGTCTGCTTAACCCGTAGAAATATTCTCCTGCAAGTGGAGAGATGGATTTAGCCACTTGTGGATTCAAGTGATGGCACCCCCACAGTCCTCCACAACTAATCACCTCCGAAATGCCCTCACAGCTATCTCACCTTATATTCTTGAAAGATGAGCTCTCCATCCCGTGTGGATTTGCAGGGGCGCGTGGATTCCAGTTACTTCATTGGTTTGAAGGCTCGGGAGAGTTCCGGAGAGTATTGACTCTGAGGTTCCTGGTGAGGAGCAGTAAGTATTCACTCTTGTTCCCCCCTTCCTTTTTTGTCTTGCAGCTGGCTCGTGAAAAGATGCTCTTGTGGCAGCTGGTGGCGCTAAGGTAAGAGTATTACCCGGCGCTGTCCGGTAAATGTTGCACGAGGAAAACGTGTTTTGTCTCTCTTTACAGATGCGGCACGTGAAAATATGGAGTCACAAAAGGATGCCTCCGGTGGAAAATAAGGTACGTCTATGGTGGTAAGAATTCCTTGTGGTTTTCTTTTGTCTCCTAGGTGCCGAAGTTCAGCGAAGAAATGGAGGCAGCGCCGACCCGAAGGATGCTGTGAAGACTGGCGAGTATGGCGCGGCGATGCAGCTGGAGGTGCGGCGCATGCAGAAATGATGTTCTTTACAGGTCCGGAGACAAGATGGATCCAGAATCAGGTGTGGAATAGAAATAAGTTTGTTTTCTAACCTTGTGCCTTTCTTTCCTCTTTGTTTTAGGAGCTCCGGATTCGAGACGGGCGTGGCAGAAGACTGGATGCAGGCTGCAGGCACGTTGAGTGTTACGCTGCTGGATGCAGAATAACCCGAAGCGTGTGTTGCTGGTCGGGTGTGGTTTAAATAGCCTCAAAAGTAGTCCCAGGTAAGAAGTCCCTAGAACCACACCCGAGTAAAAAAATAGTCCCTGTAGAAAAATAGTCCCTTTAAGGCTTCATGTTGGATTGGAGTCATTTGCAGCATGGTCTGCCTGAGGTAAGTAATGACTATGAGCCTGGAGCCTAAGGCGCCTAAGGCGCCAGGACTGAACCCAGATAGCCCCTAGCCGGGGCTGCTGAGGTTTTACTAAATGTCTAGATGCCTGCTCCCGGGGCTGATGGACGTGGTCCAGATGCCTGGGGGTAGGCATCATGACATCGAGCAACTGTTAAAGCAGTTTGCTCAGCTAGCACTTGATATTTATCTGCCTCATCATTATAAAACTTCCTTTGAAGCTACTGAATTAACGCAATCTGCTCCTCAGCCGCCAGCTCCTTTTCCAAATCAGACACTTGCCTGCAGTTCCACATTCTGTTGATGCACCTTCCGGAAAGCATGCAACAGAATCCAGCCTCTGCCTAAAGCCAAACACCCTTTATCTCTTCCCACAGGCAGCACATCACTTCGGCCATGCTTGCCTCTTCTATGCTATACTATCCCAGGTCTCACTCAGACCTGCACCACATACCCAGGTTTGTGCCACCTTGTCATAAGGACTCTTGGTCCACCGTGGGATGGTCACTTCAGGACAGTCTCCGCCTGCAGAGCTTTCTCTTTTCTTAAATAGGGAACTCATGATATCAACTGAATGCTTCACGTCTCTATACCTCACAACACACCAACCTTTCCCGTCAAATATTCACAAAACCAAAATTGCCTCTCAGAGTCCAACACTTCAAATGTATTAAATTGGCAGGGCTCTTTGGCATCAATGTCAGCACAAAGACCCTGCTCACATCGCAAAATGTTTTGCTTTTTTCGGTCATGCCCAGGGGGCCTTAGACTCCCGCACCTTTCTACACGGACCCGAAAAAGTTCTTGGAGGCAATAAATCACACAGACAACTAATTAGAAAGAAAGAAATGGCTCGTTATAGGACCTTTATGCAAACATAATACACATAGACCCAACTAAAACATAAAGTCAATTAGACAGGAGCATAGAAAAAGAGATTCACCGTTAGTATGGTTGCAGAAGACACCTTCATCTCGGCCACCACAATACTGCGTAGTCCCAGAGAGATCCCTCGTGCTAACGGGGTCTGGAGCGGAGTGTCCTCCCTCTCAGCGGGACTGCATCACCCGGGGTCCAATTCTCCCTGTCTTCCCTGAGGAATAACTCTACTCATCATGGTGAAATCCCAGCCCCTTCATGGTTACCAGACTGCCCTCGGCCGAAGAGAAGACAGCAAGCATTGGGCGCAAAGAGTGGAAAAATCCAGCTACAAGTGGAAAACCCCACATTCTCTCCCAGCACCCCTTATCACTGCATCTGCAAAGCTCCGACTCCCTTCTTGGCTCGTCCTTCAGCGGACATTACAACAATTATCCTCCACAGTTAGCTCATCTAACACCATTATGAGACCTTGCAACCGTTGCAAAATTCACATTTGCTTACTGAGCCCACGAAAACGTAGGCTTTCATTGCAGTAATGGAAGTGAATGTCCAAAATGGCCACGCCATCGCTATGTAATTTGGCTCATTTTCGCACACGCGCTGCAGCTTGTGGTCTAGAAGAGCCTGGTTAGCTTGACACCAACATCCGCCAGGAACTACTTTTGGATTCTCAGGCCAACAGATGTTGAGCAAACGCACCTATATAAATGTAACTCTGTGCATTTGGGCCACTATAAATATTAGAGCACATCTAAACCACATAAGGGGTCATAAATAATGGACAAATTGATATGTTTGCATCTTATGCGGAAATTAGATTTGTCGAATGCCATGTAGTAGCTCCTCGTTCTCCACTGGTAGTTCCTAGTCACTGGCTAATGCAGGATACCGAGGAGCTATTTTTAGCTTCTGCTAATCAAATTGTAATTTCAGTCCCTGCTTGAGCAGGCATTTGTGTAACTGCACTTGTCTCTCCATGTCAGCAACACTATATTGATCGTTCTTTCACCAACTCCGGCTCAAGCTTTGGCATACCCCTCTAACCTGTCAGCTGAGGACCACCAGGAGAGGTCATCTGAGATGCTGACTCAATTCCAGATCTCTGCGACTCCTTCAGGTCATACCCATTTGCTCTCTCCACTCCTCTGAATGGAGCAGTCCAGTTACTGATCCACTCTTCGCCCCAGTCTGATCTCATCCCAACACACAATGCTTGCCCTCACTCCCCGTCATATTCTTCTCCCCCCTCCTTATCCACATTCCCGTTGCCACTACTCCTTATAAGCTTCAACATAGCCCCAGAGATGCCAAATTATTGTGTACTCCTTTGGACCTGTTCACCCGCAAGCAGTCAAGGACCTCAGGCTACTCCCTTGAAGCGATACATTGTCTCCATGACTTTGCCCGTTTGCTGCAAAATAGCTATGGTACTTCACATTATGAAGCCAGCATTGGCAATGGCAAAGGTTTGGGCTTTTGCATAAAACATGGGAAAGAAAATGGCCAGGCATTGTACTAACTGTCCATTGTAAACAGCGCACGTACCTTTGCACATGATAGCAGTGCCTGGAAAATGCCTACCTAATACCTAAAACACAAGTCGAAACTGTTGGCTTTGTCAATCCTTGTTTTTAACAGGACTTCAGTAAAAGGCATGCATACTGCTTCTAAATCAATTGGCTGAAGGCAGACCTGGTTAAGAGAGGTTTTATTACACCAGTGACCAGTTTACAGTACCAATTAAACCATTAGTTTTCAGAAGACTGCTTTGGGGAAAAAAGAAAAAAAAAAAAACTGGCAGGCACTTGGAGTGCAAAGTTTGATTTTACGGCTTGATAAAACTAGCTCAAAGAGATTCTAGGAGGGTGTGTTTTTGGCATGGAGGGGTAGAAACTGGGTGTGAATGGCCATGTGCATTCAATGGGTGTGCAAATAACCAAACATCTACAAGCATGGTGTCTCTCCTCATCTGCCATATATCCCTATCTGTTATGTTATATGCATTTGTAACGCGCACGTTCACCCGATAGGCATCTTGGCGCGAGGCTAAACAGAACAGCTTGGTCAACCAGTATTCTAGAACAGCAGAGTTTTAAGGTGACAGCGAAACTGCGCATGGATGTCAGTATTCCTCAGACAGGCTGGGCTATCTGTACTCCAATGCATTTGTTTCAGCTTATAGATGGAGCTAAGGCGCCACCTTATAGCCAAAACTAAAAATAACATGGGCCGATTTCAATAACTGGCAATCTACCTGCCTCCAGACGTTCACAGTACTTAAATTGTGGTGCAAGTGAAGTAACCATATTGCTGCCTATATGAAGGTCAACTGACTTTTCAATGCCTTTTTGTCTGGGTTCAGCACGAGGCACCACACGGAAAATGGCACTCACTCACACATCCAACTTCATCAACACTGCCTACCGCTCTGAACTCAACTCAATTCACAAACACCCTATATACTCTGCTACCTTACCCAATATTGATCATCCCTCCCTAATACTCACATTAATATTGGCATCCATGAGAAGGCCCCAGAATGGGTAATCTATTACCTGTCAGAGTGGTCCTTCCATGAGATGTGCCATTAACACTCTCCACTTCAACCTCCTCTTAGTCAAGTTTTGTCACTGGACTGTCCATGGCACACTTCACAGTACCTCTATTGGTAAAACAATCACTTCCTTTGGCTTCTCCGATTACCTATTGGTCAATGGTATCCAAATCTTCTTATCCTTCATCCCTGATCTACCTGCCGGTATATTTCACTGTGTCACGGTCATCTGTCACTGCATGGCTCTGGTGCCTAATGAACTAATATTCGGAGAGCAAAGTCTGCACACCTTATCCCCTCCAGCTATCCTCAATCCCCTAACATTCCTCACTCCCATACCCAACAGTAGGCATTCTCAAGATCATATTAGACTGAGAACAAAAGCTTCAAGACATTTACCTCTATAGCGCCAGAATTAAGCACAAATCTAGTGAAGATATAACCAAATCTGCGTCCCCACCGGCCTCTTTAATGAAACCTTAATTTGAACTCTTGCCCTGAGCTAGGTCGACTACAGCATGTGTCGCTACGTAAGACTTTCTCTCCATTCTCTTGTACCACTCCACAAAGTACTTGGACTTTGCAATTTGCAATCTATTAACTTACAACATTCATCATCTACAGCGTTGACATTGGCTGGCTCACTATGCAAGACCAGCCCCCCGCCCCTTCAAATTGCTCCTTCATGTATTCAGATATGTTCAAGGGCTGCCTCTCCTCGCCCCTGCTAACCGAAGTCTTACTTTATGGTTCTCACGCCATTCATCCTACAATCTCATGGCCTGCTCATTTGGTTAGGTCCCTGTGGCCCCTCTGCTTTTTTCAGCTTCCGCTCATACCCTCCTCACTTCGTTCCACTGGCTCACTCTAGGAAATGGGTACATACGAGCCTGCCATCTGTAACCAACAAAGAGATATGTTCATACCAGAAGCAACAGTAGAACATTGGCACACGAAGGAGATGTGTTATTAAAATTTCACTTCAGAACAGATTGAAATATGTTAAATGTATTTATATCGCGCACCGTCACCAACAGAGTTGGTCCCCAAGCGCTCAGGCGGATCTGTAAACAAAAGGCGGGTGGGTTAGGTTAGTCGGGTGAAGTGGGAGTAGAAGAGGTGTGCTGTTGGCGGCTTCAGTTCGGTTATCACCGTGCGCCAAGCTTTGGTGCGAGTATCGGACCGAAGCGAGAACTCATGTGCTGTTGGTGCAGTTTATGTGTTGTTTGTGGGTTGTTGTTGCGGTGTGGTGAAGTGTGTGCGGTTTGCTGGGCAAGAAATGGTTGTGTCGGTTTTTCGGGTGAATTAGGTATGCAGCGATAAGAGCGTGGGTTAGTGGTTTGTATATCCTAGTCCTTGCAGATCTTTCCTAGATCACTAGTATTCCTGTGGTTACCCTTAGATGATACTTTCCTTTTGTCCATCTAACTATTGTGGGCGGTGGCATGGCATATTCCCGGCTGTGTAGTATTATACCTAGCCTAATGTAAGGGGTTTGTCTGGTTCCCCCCCCCCCTCTAATTTGGTGCTGTGCAATGGCCGTCTCCTATGCCCTTGCTATGTATCAATGGTGGTCTGATGGTGCTGGTGTAATTTGAGCCAGGATGCTATTGGTAATTGGCGTCCTTCCGACCTGATCTAGCTATGTATTCAGACTTTTGTGTCGTCCTATCATAACTATCTCTCAGTTGTAAGTTTGGTATGTCGTGGAGTGTCTTCCTTGGGTTCAGTTTGTAGTCGATTACTTAGTGGAATCTGGGATCAGTTTCTTTGCACATCAATGTTTCAGATGTGTGTATGCCCCTGTGGGCTTTCTTCTAGTTATGTAACGAAGAGCCAGGTTTTGAGGAGTTTTCTGAATAGTAAGTGGTTTCTAGTGTTACGTATGTTCCTTGGTAAATCATTCAAGTTTTTGGAGCGAGATGAGAGAAAGAAGATCCTCAGAGTTTTCATTTGTTGTAGGGTTTCGGTTCCAGGCGATGTTGTTGCTTGATCTGAGCGTCCTTGTTCGGTGATGTAGGCTTAATTTGTCTCTCAGGAACTCTGCGCCTTGGTTGTGGATTGCTCTGTGCGTGATGCACATTGTGAATGTGATTCGCTGCTTTATTGGTAGCCAATGTAGTGTTTTTAGCACTGGTGTAATGTGTTCTCTTCGAGGTAGTTGGAGGAGCAATCTGGCCGCCGCATTTTGTATGCGTTGTAGTTTATTTAGAAGTCGTTCAGGCATACCCAGGTATAGGCTACTGGCGTAATCTACCCTGGAAATGACAAGAGCGACGATAGTGATTATTTTGCTAGCAAATGACAGGAAAAAGGAAAAAGAAGCATTTCTTGAGGCTCTAGACTAAGTTTGTTGTCCATCAGGACTCCTAGATTTTTTACAATCGGTGATGGGGTTGCGGTTGGGGTTGTACCCAGTTCCATTGACCAGGGAATGTAGTGGTTGTCGCCTCAGTTTCTTGTGAAGATCATTATTTTTGTTTTGCCTGGGTTGAGTTTGAGATAGTGTTCATACAGTTGTCGAAGGCAGTTCTCAAGTGTTGTGTTTTCCTCTTGAGTGTCTTGCATTTTGAAGACCATTTGTCTTATGAATATGAAAATGTATGATTTAGTTTCCAACAATTACAACTTAGAAAGAAGGGAATACAAAAAAAAATTATTTATTATATATATATATACACACACGTTTTAGAGTCAAAATAGCATTTTAACGCACCAGAAAAATACACTCATCAGGAATTTAACTCCAAACTTCATGGTATTTTAAATACCACCACTTCACAATCTAATCTGGAGCCTTGTCAGTCTTGGCATTTCAAACTTCTCTCAAGAATGAAATTATCCTGCAATGGTGCACAAGCGATGCATGTCATCCTTGGGATTGCAGCCTTCCTCCTTGCGCCGCTGTTTCCATATCAAATGTCTGCATCGCCATTTTTAAAGTTGTTTTTTTTTTCTTTTTTTACTGGGATCCATAGCTTTAACATACAGTACAACATAATTCTCCCTTAACGTAAGAGGCGACAGTGTAACGCAAAACCTGGATCAACACAGTTTTTACATTTTATATTTCAACATGAAAGAGAAGAGTGAGAAACATATAGTGAAAGAAGTAAGAAAGAAGAAGCCCCCCCCCTTTGCCCTCTGTCTCCCCCCTCCCAACCTTTTCTCGAGATTCCTGTTGTTCAAGTGGGAGCTGGGACTCAGTGTATTCCTGGCGACAGGCTGTTAATGGGTTACTGACTTGTATTTTTCTCTGACTCTGAGTAGTTCGCTTGGCTGCTAGATTGTGCACGTTAGCCTAGTTAGGGTCACTTAATGATGAAGCTCGGTGTGGGGTCATTTGCCGCTGCAGGAGGGTGTGAACATTCTGTAGGTGTGCTTGTGGGGAAGATTGTGGAGGATGCAGAATTTGCTTCCAGGTACTCTAAGAAGAAGGGGAGCCATTGCGTGTTGATTGTGTGTGTTTCTTGAAGCGCCGCCGTCAGGCTTTCCATTTCGTAGATATCCTTAGCTTTGCGCAGCCAGTCTTTCTTGGTGGGCAGAAGGGCATCCTTCCATTTATTCTCTTTTTTAGTTTGTATGGATCTTCTTGCTTTGTAGTGCTTAAGTAGTGAGAGGTTGCGAGACCACACTGGTTTAATTTAGCTACTTTCTGTTCCTTGCACTGGGTAGCATGCCTGTGTGATGAAATGGCAACTGCTCTGCAGGAGTACAAGGATGAGTAGAGGCAAAAATTGCCTACTCAGCCGTCAGGCTACCACAAACTAACAGTGATCCCAATCAAAGGTGAAACAGGCATGGTTAAGAGATATACAGCCTTCGATGTATGTGGTAAAAAGGGCCTAGGGTAGGGTCTGCATAGAGTTGTGAATGTGATTACAGTAGAAGCCCAAACAGCAATAGTATAACAGTCCAAAATAAAGGAAGGTCCAATAAAGGTTCTATAAAATATACACATACTTTAATTAAAAATGCATATGCAATACAGTCTATAAAAAAACACTACAAAAACCAACCGAGTGGAAAGAATACAGAAGATGCAGAATGTAAATGTTGAAAACATTCTGGGCAATCTAGTAGGGATGAAAGGCAATAAATGAAAAACCATGTCACCAAAAAGGGTAGGTATTGTTCAACAAGGGTTCATACGGGTGTCTTCTCAGTCACTAGGGTTCCAAAAGCAATCAAGGAGGCTAGAGTCTCTCAAAAGTACCCTTCTCAGCTCAACTACATCTAACCAGGCTTTGTGATAGTGAGGTTGTGGGTGGGACCCCGTTCGGATGCAGCGCGTCATGCTAGCTCAGGAGGCGGGCTGGCGTTGAATCGGCTCAAAGAGATTACAATGTGTGGTTTAAAGGCAGTGTTCGAATAAAATGCGGTTTGGATGCGTTTGAAAGTTAAGTTGAATTGAGACATTGGTGTAACCGCTGGGCTGGGTTGACAAGCAGCACGATGCTTCCAGCGTTTCAAGAGGCTTATTTTATTAAAACATTTATGTAGTGCCAATATGGCTAACAAGAGATTCAAAGCGCTTCACAGAAAACATGTATACAGAGCAATAAACACAATATCACACGACAATTAAAACAATCCACATAACATCAGGAAGAACGCTAACATTGCATAGCTATTAACTTTCCTTTGGGAAAAAATTTATTAAATCCCGATCACGGAAAAGTCTGTATCCAGCACAGGGTTTTTACTTTCTTCCTAAATTTGAGTTCGTTTTCAGTCTGTTGGATGTCTTTTGGGAAATGGTTCCAAACTTTAATGGCTGCTCTAGAAAAAGATCTTGTTTGTGAACAAGTGTTTAAAGGCTGGAACCTCAAGCAGAAAACATTCTATGACAAGACAGGAGGCTCGGATTATGCTTATCTTTCTTTATTTGCTGCCACACCAGCACTTTAAAACTTCAACTTTTAATACTGCACATTTATGCTTTTACAAAACCACAGTTATGGGAAACGAAAATGGGCCAGTTTAAATGTTTAGTCTCTACTTCCATGTGTCCACTGCAATCACGAGGGAACTACTAGTCCCATGAGACTCCGGTCTCTGTAGTCGCAGCCTCTATCCTCTGCACCTATCAGAGGGCAGCCTCCTGTATAAGAACCTCTCTGACCAGGTCCTTTCCTCTCTTTCTTTTTGCTGCCTGAGATAAGTGACACAATTTTCTATCATTGGTTATAGAATTGAATTTAGTCACGTTATAGATTTGTAGGATAGTTGGGATTCATGTCTAGCAGTAGAGCATTAAACCTTTGCATTTTCGCGCGCATTGTAACAGTTTTCATTTCTCCTCAAGTTTACCTTGGCGCGAAGCACGGGCGTTGCGCAGCGTAATATTTTCAGCGCGTCACAAATGTGTTGTGAGATGGAGAGCTAGCAGGGGCCGGAGCCGGGAGCAACTCCGCCCGCCGAACCCCGCTTTCTCTGGATTCATTACGGCACCGGCGAACAAGGCGCCCGTTAGGACCCAGGGGAGCAGGAACCGTCCAAGTTTCCCAGCTTCCCCTGGGAGCTCTTAGTGCGAGTACAGCCGCGAACGAGTGAAGTGGACTATTCAGAGCTCCAGATTAGTTTTGAGAAAAAAAAAAAAACCTGTTATAAATCGCTATAAGCGGATTACATACACACACTGCTACAAGATACAGCACATGTGTAAGAACCATAAGAGCCTTCATCTGCTGACTTCCTCACAGTTGGCCCTGCCAACACAAGAATATGGCTCAATTTGGCACCCCCACTAACACTCCAGCCACTTCCCCAGAGCGGAGTCAAGAAGAGTGGGAAGAAGATCCTTCCCATAAAGAATCAGACTTGTCACAGAGTTTTAAAAAGATACTGGGAGACTCCTTGAAGCAGGCTGTCTCGCAGGGGGTGCAGCCTATCACGAAAAGACTGGAGACTCTGGAAATGATAATGGCTGAACAGCAGAAACAAATCACAGCCAAGAAAAGACGGGCTAGTAGCCCTGAGGAAGGAACGTCAGCAGGACAACCCAAAAAAGGGGTTGAGAAAAAGGGGTGTAAGGTAGCCCGGAACAGCAAGCACTTTGACCCCCCCCCCCGGCGACTCTGGAAGGGTTAACACTGTTCCCCAATTGATGGGCGACCCCGTCGCCAGGCTTAAAGAAGCCTTTCTGGCAAAGAAGAGAGATGGCCAGGATAGACCCCCTGCCCCAGGGGTGTACAATTTAGGGGAAGACGACGAGGGTTATTCGCCCGATGATGAAGGGGGTAAGGAAGAGGAAGACATCAGTAAAGATGTAGAAGACCCCCAGAACATGGACTACACTGCAGACATGTTCGATCCTGAGGCCATCCGCCACCCTAAGTCATCGGAATGGGTACCCTCCCCTAGAGTGGCACTATACATGGCTCAGCATATTAGAAAGCCACTGGAGAGGGAGGTGAGATCAAGAATGAGATCTGAGTGCCCTAGACCAGAGCTGCCGAATAAACTGGCAGAGACGCCAGACTTAGACCCCAAGATGGTCACTTTTGTAACCAAGACATCTCGAGACGTCAGAAAATGAGTAGACCGTGCCTGGAGGGGATGTCAGGACAAGCTCCTAGGCATTTCAGGTCCATTAGCCAAAATTATGGACTTCGCTGAGAAATCGAAAGATCCAGGTACTCCAGTATACGCGACCGTCCTAGGAAACTGGGCGCAACCAGCAGAATGCCTCTTGGGCAACGCCAATTGTGCCATATCTTCAGAAAGGAGAAGAGGAATCTTATTGAAAATAGACAAGTTGAGCGACCTAGCCACCTACGAAGCAGGCGAAGGCGCCAAAAGGTCTGTTTTTCGGGGAGGCGTTTGCAAAAGAAATGTCACGATTTGTCAGAACTTACTCCGCACTAGAGAAGGCCCAGAGTTCCATCAGGAAAATCTTTCCGGGGAAAATTCTTGCCAGGACCGGACGGCATAGGCGTTGCTCGTCCGGTTGCTATAACTTTCAGAAAAGGCCCCAGAATCAACGCGCCCAGTGCTGGGACTCTAGACAGCAAGACTCCTTCTTCCCAGCTAGATTCAGGTTCCCTAGAGGCCGAAGAGGAAGAGGATCTTACGGGCAACCAGGGACAGCAGCCGGTGAGTACAGCAGGTTGGAGTGTAGGAGGAAGAACCCTCCACTTCCTGCGTGAATGACAAGCTTTATCAAGGGATGCATGGGCGCCGCATGCAGAAGCAGGTCTACAGATAGAGTTTATAGGTACGCCCGTGCAGAGAACAGAACCTCACCCCATATTCATGGCGCAAGAGGAAGCAGCGCTCCTGCACAGCAAACTCAGAAAATTAGAAAGCAAAAATGCAATAGAGCGCAATTTACAGGGAGGTCTCAGATTCCTCAGCAACAGGTTCCTAGTTCACAGAGGGGACAAGATAAGACCAGTAATCAATCTGAAAGACTTAAACGAATGGGTGTTGTACAACCATTTCAAGATGGAGGGGATTCATCTTCTTCCGAGACCTTTGGCGTTCTGCAGACTGGCTAGCTCGTCTAGACCTCAAGGACACATGCCTGACTATTCTGATAGCGACTGCTTATCGGAAATATCTGCGCTTCCGATGGAAGGGAGAAGTATGACGATTTGCGTGCCTCCCGTTCGGCCTGTCCTGCGCTCCTTGAGCTTTCACCAAGCTCATGAAACCGGTGGCAGCAGCCATCAGAGAAAGAGGCATTTGTATCATCATCATCTATCTAGACGACATTCTCGTCTTCGGGCCAGAGAAAGCTACTCTAACAAAAAAAACGTCCAATGGGTTTTCTCGCTCCTGACCTCACTAGGGTTTCTAGTGAACCTAGACAAATCTCAACTACGTCCTGTTCAGAGGATAGAATTCCTGGGCTTTACAATAGATTCAGTGAAAGTGTCTCTCGAACTCCCGGGACACAAAGTGAGAGCGATCAAGAAAGAGACCAGGGCAGTTCTAGCGAAAGGGACCATCTTCCTACGCAAACTGGCCAGAATAGTAGGTCTTCTGGCAGCCTCCATTCAGGCGATATTTCCGGGACCTCTTCATTATCGAGCACTTCAAAGGCTCAAAATAAAACATCTACAAGGGGGCCTTCGATACCATCAATTTGAGACTCTAGATCACAAAGCCCTCTCAGCGCTCAACTGGTGGCTAGAAAATATGGAAGCCTGGAACGGTCGCACCATTTTTGGCGATGCCCCAGATCCGGTAGATGCGAGCCGGTCAGGCTGGGGAGCCAGATGTGAGCACGTGCAGACAGGAGGGAAATGGTCAGAAGAAGAGTTACACCTCGATATAAAACTGTCTCGAGTTATTATCGGGCTCTTTCGCAGTGCGTGCTTTTACGAAAGACAAGGTAAAATGTTGCGTACTGCTCACGATGGACAGCATCTCCACAGTACGATATATAAACAAATTAGGAGGAACAAAATCCAAAATGCTAGCTGAGTTAGTGAAGAATTTCTTGAAGGAAGTGCCATAGGCGAACACCCAGCAGCCTTGCGACTACTCAAGGGGATGAAGCTCAAAAGACTACCTATGCCCAAATACAAAGTATTGTGGGATGTCAGACGTTTTTCGTCTCTTTCTTAGATGGCCTGATAAGGAGAACTTGTCCCGATCACAGTTATCAGGAAAACTAGCCATGCTACTTTGCCTTACGGCCAGTAGGAGTGTCTGATGTCAAAGCTCTTGAGATGGATAGGAAAATATTCTATCCAGACGGCATTTCATTCACCATTACTAAAAGGACAAAGACAGATTCTGGAGTAATTGACTACCCGTACTTCACAAGTAATTTCTGTAGCGCAATGTATCAATGATTATGAGAAAGCAACAGCGCACCTTAGGCCGCAAGGAGTGTCCCAGCTACTCATTGCGCGCAGGAAGCCCTATCATGCAGTAGCGTCAGAAACCATTGCTAGATGGGTGAGAGAAATAATGCATTGGGCAGGGATTGACTTGTCTCTTTTTGGCGCGCATTCAGCCGGGGGGGGGGGCGATGGCTTCAAAGGCTTTTACTACAGGGGTGTCTCTACAAGACATTATTAGGTCAGCAGATTGGTCCTCTGAGTCAACCTTTAAGACATTCTATTTTAAGCCTGTATCCGAAATACCAAGCAGGGTGGTGGATAGCATTGAACAAGCATAATGCGAGCCTCCTGTCTTGTCATAGAATAAAGATTGCCCACGCTAACAGCTCAGGAAGTCTTCATTCTATTAAAGACAAGAAGGCGAGCATTATATCCCACCCAGAATAGCAAGGTATCAATTTGCATTGCCATGCGGTTAACCTTGTAGCACCGTTGCTCATTCCCACCCTCATAATATACTCTCCATTCCTTACAGGAGATGAGCAGAAAACTGCCGGATGAAGAAGTTCTCAGAAATTGAGGAATGACAGTTCAAGTTGGTCACGTTTGACCGAAGAGTTTACAGTTCCGAGGATCCTTAACAGTTTATCCCGAAAGGATTGTATCGTTGGGGAAAGGCAATTAAGGTCAAGGGCCAGACATAAAGAAAGAGGAAAGGACCTGGGCAGAGGGGTTCTTATACAGGAGGCTGCCCTCTGATAGGTGCAGAGGATAGAGGCTTGGACTACCAGAGACCCGAGTCTCATGGGACTAGTAGTTCCCTCGTGACTGCAGTGGACACATGAAAGTAGAGCCTAAACATTTAAACTGGCCCATTTTCTTTTCCATAACTGTGGTTTTGTAAAAGCATAAATGTGCAGTATTAAAAGTTGAAGTGTTAAAGTGCTGGTGTGGCAGCAAATAAAGAAAGATAAGCATAATTCTCACCTCCGTGTCTTTAATAGAATGAAGACTTCCTGAGCTGTTAGCGTGGGTAATCTTTATTATCCACTCTGTCCCCTTTGGCCTCCAGAGATTTTTAGTTTTAAATACTTAAGAGAATGCGTATAAAGTGCTTCATGTACAATGCATAGCAATTTAAAATGTATCCTGAAGTCAATAGGAAGCCAGCGAAGTTTAAACGGGAGAAATGTGGTCCGATTTACGTGCTCCCATGACTAGTTGGGCAGCGGCGTCAAAGGAAGCAAGGAGCTTTTGCGTAGCCCTGTTAACAAAGAATTCCTGGTATCAATTCTATACATGGTCAGAGACTGAACTAAAAGGTGAAAGTGCGACTCAGGGACAGAAGGCTTCACAGCTCTTCGTGTGGATATCAGAAATGTAGCAGATTTTACGATATCTTTCTTTTAACACTCATGTTAATGCTAGGTATCCAAGTAAAAATCTAATGATTTTGCCGAAGAGACAAATTGAAAAAGGTGCCTAAAATGTTTAGTGTCCTGCAACTTCTTAATAAAAGCAGGATCTGGTTTAGTGTGTGGAAAGGTGTAAGGCCATTCACCTCTAAATTTCCAACAGACTGTTTAGTGAAATCTCTGTCAGAGGATAGTTTTAAATAAAGCTGGGTATCATTGTCATATTGATGTATTGAAACATTATGTTGGTTACAATTTCATATAAAAAGGTTAAAAAGAGTTGGTGAGAAGATCGACCCCTGAGGAACTACAAAAAAGGTAGACGTTCGGGAGAATAGCACTCTTGATTAGTTCTAATTGGTGCCTAGATTTTTTAAAAGGACTTGGTCCTTTAATGCTCATTCTTTAGTTCAATGTGTCAATAAGAATAGCATGACCGATAGTGTTGAATGCTGCTTTCAAGTCTAATAAGACCAAAGGGGATCATACCATTACTGAGACCCCCTAAAATGTCTTTATTTCGACCCCCTTTACACCCCCATATATATGTGGGGATAGGCACAGCATATAATGCATGTAGAGGTGGGTGCAGGGTCTTCCCCCCCCTGTTTATATATGGGGAGAAAAGGGGGTCAAATGAAAAAAAGCTATATTTTCAGGGGTCGTAGTGAAGTGGTTGCAGTAATCACATAGATCCGACCAAAACAAAGCAACAGCCCTCATCTAAACTCATCATACTGTAGTCCAAAATCTTCAAAGTTGCAGTTTCAGTACTGTGACCTGACCGGAAACCTGATTGAGAAATAGCCAGTAAGTCTTGAGATTGAGTCCATTAATTGAACAACTACTGCTTTTTCTAGGAACTTGCAAAGAAAAAAAAAGGGAGAGAAGAAACAGGTCTATCATCAGCCTGAAGATTAACATCAAGATTAGCATTCTCAACATATATGTCCAATTTTCAGATCAGGACATTCGTTTAGCTATTTTTCTGGACATATCTGCAACAAATTAATGTTTTAAATGATTCAATAAAGCCTCAACCGCCTTTGTGTCTAGTAAAGAAAAAAAAACAAGACCCAATTCTGCACAGTTTTACAAATAAGTTCCACCTTTACTGAAGATGGACGGGAGATCTCTTGCACAATCTTAGATATTTTATAAAAAGAACATTGAGCAAAATCTTGACATTTCAAATTCAAAGGTTTTACCTCCAAGTCTAATCTTTCGAATAGCTATCACTTTGACTAAAGAGAACACGACTTTTGGTTGGTTTATAGCCTGGCCAATAACATCTGGGTAACAAACACTTGTTTCTTCATTAATATTTCTTGCTTAAACTATCCGTGCAATTTCCAAAGGTACTATATTCTCTGCTGATGGGTTAATCCTCCCATTTCCACTCTAACTGTCTCACTGACTGTTTCAGGGAGTTTCAATCCTCAGAGAACCATGGTGCGGAAGGTATATTGAAAATTATTTTGGACAGGATTGATGCAATTCCATCTATAGAGCTCAAAGTTATATCGTGGAACTTTTTCACCAATAGTACAACCTGGATCAAGTTCTAAAGAAAGAGAAACAGCATCCCTCCAGTATTAACGATGGGCATGTTTCGCTTCAAACAACTGTCTTTTCTTCTGGCGTAAAAGCCTAACACAATCAAATGTAACATCAAAACGATAAAATCATATGATATGACAAGTCAACGCCGTGAGTCACTACTAACAATTTAACACCATTAGGAATAATTACCCAAAGGGATTAAACCAAGTCTCAATGATCGCAATCACATCAGCCTGAGAACTAGAATTTTTCTCTGAAATCGCCTAAGCATGAGCTACTGCAGAACGTGCATTTAATACCAAGCATTTGAATTTTGAATGACCTGAAATTAAAACACCACTACGCTTTTGCTGAACTTGAATTAGGTGTTCTTTATTACAAATAACAAGGGGGGTCCTGGGAGACTCTCTGTCAGACATGAGTCCTGGTTACAAGAGCCTTACCCAGAGTCTTTAGCTCACTTTCTTTCACAGAGAAGAAATATCCCAAACATATTTTGTCCTGCCCTAGGGCAGTCCAGCACCGAAATGATAGGCAATTCTCCTCTGAACAAGAGTACCAACAGCAACCCCAGACACATGTTTCAGTCTGGTTGAACCTCATCAGTAGGGTGTAGCTGTGCCTCTCTAAGAATAGTGAGCAAGGGGTCCATGTCTGGATTCCCCTAGTAACTTAGGGTGCGACCCAAAGTTATTTGAAATATGCAGATAAAGGGGGGTCCTGGAGACTCTCTGCCAGACATGAGTCCTGGTTACAAGAGCCTTACCCAGAGTGTTTAGCTCACTATCTTTCACAGAGAAGAAATATCCCAAACATATCAGTTTTTGTCCTGCCCTGGGGCAGTCCAGCACCGAAATGCTAGGCAATTCTCCTCTGAACAAGAGTACCAACAGCAACCCCAGACAAGTGTTTCGGTCTGGTTGAACCTCATCAGTATGGTGTAGCTGTTAGTGAGCTAAAGACTCTGGGTAAGGCTCTTGTAACCAGGACTCATGCCTGGCAGAGAGTCTTCCAGGACCCCCCTTGTTATCTGTTCTTTATTACAACCCTTTCTACTAGAACAACGTTTAGTTTGAAACTCTTGAGATTTTAACAGAAATGTGATTCTGTTGGTCCAATTGTTCATCTCTCGCAAGATAATTATGTTAACCATCAGTCACTATACCTGAACCTAGGTTTGGCTTAGATTTCATGATTAACCTGCCACCATGCGGTAGTTTATCATAAGTATTCTTGGTTTGGATCGGAGGTGAAGATTTAAATACAACCTCTGTCTTCAATTACTTTGTTGTCACATGGAGCTGTCAAACAGGGCACCTTTGCGCTTTAAACCTGTTCTGTGCCACTGAAGAGTAGGAGGTGCAGATCAGGAGACTGATGCAGCAGGGCACAGGTGTCACTACGCTTCTGGCAAGGAACTTTCTGAAAATGAGTAAATGGAATTAACCGTGTCATGTTATTATTTAATCAAACATTTTTAAAAAGCCTGGGCTTCTACACTCTTTCCAGAAGGCAATTCCATACAACACCTCCCCCCCCCCATTCCCCACAGCAAAAAAGGTTGAGAACCAAGGATCAGTTTCTTCCCCAAGAAAAGAAAATATACAGATGCCATCGGTACTAGAATGTTAAGATCCAGGTTTAGGCAGCATGCCCATTTGGAATATGGTAGATCTGGCCCAATGCCCATGCTCTAGATTCCTTTTCAGAAATATAGCCCAGTTCTCCCGTTTCCCTATCAGACGCCTGTGAAGGCAGATAAATGTCTGATCACATGAGTACAGCTCTGCTGAATCTACTCAAAGTCCAGATTTACAGGTACCTGTCTGGCAGTAAATTCCCTGCTGATTGTCTTTCTAGAACTGAGGACCTGTGCAAACCATCTTTTCAGTGCTGAAAAGTTGTTTGGAAGGCAGAGTTCTGCTGATCTTTCTGGGCTATCTGCATAGCTACAGTCATGACATGGGGTTCCCCATCAGCTATGACTTCCTGTGTGAATTCCACATGAGATAAGATACCTTTCCTCTACCAACATCCCCCAAATGCATGTAGTGGATTTAAGAGGGGGTCTGGATGGCCTCTGCTGTCTTACCAGGGCTTGACAAGAGTGGAAGGAGTTCACAGATGTTCACGTTTATGTCCACCTGGGGCTTGTACAAATGTTCTGGCAAGCTGCCAAATGTCCCCTTCATCTTTTAAGTGACCAGCAACTGTGTAAGGGGCCAGGACCTGGAAGAAAATTATGGGGCATGGGTGCCCAACCACCTCCTGCCTGTACCCTGCATCAGAATTCCTGGGCTCCTCATCTGTGCACAGGTCAGTGCTTTCGTCTTGCACCCGTTCCCTGTTCTGAAATAAACCAGGACTGCCACTCTGAAACGGTTGCTCTTTTTGTAGTGGCTCAGTGCCTCTGCCCCACGCCTGCGCCCCTGTCTGCTTCAAAGACGTATCAGAGTGGGACAGTCCTTCTGTACCTGGCAGAAGTCAAACTGACCTGGGACTCTAGGACAACTCTCTCAGCTCTGGCAAGCCATTCGATCTGAAACTACCCTGTCCATTATCTCGAGTTCCTTTCCTATGCTAGTAGGAAACCTGGAGATCACTGAATTCCGTGCTTGAGCCAAAGACATCTCGTGGCAGCTAAGCACTCTCCTGCAGGAGTAGGCACAACTGGGACTTCAGGCCTGAACTGGGAGAGGCCAGGCTCTACCATTCTCCTGCTGAGAAAGGCTCAGGGGCTCGGCCCACAAGTGCTTCCTCCTTTACTGATCTCAGAGCTTGTACTCTAGTAATTTACTGGACTAGGTCTGTATCAGGGAGGTCATAAGCCAGGAGACACCTTAATGGAATGGAATCTTTGACTGCAACAGAGTGCAGGAAGGTGTTACTTCGCCAACTAAACTTGAAAATTGCCATGGGGCAGCAGTTTAGACCATCAAACCCCCTTACTGGCCCGGAGATTTACTGCCCTTTCTTCACCTATTGTGGCCTGACCGTGTTGACACTAGCAAAGCGGGAAACTTTTTCACACCTTTATGGAGGCATGCTCCAAAATCAACTGTGCGTTTATGGGAAATGGTGCTCCCTCTAGGGACCATTTACCATTCCCACTCAGACTTCGAGAACTCTCTGGCCTAGGCTGCACTGACCATGGCATACTTCACGAGACCAGCAGCCACGCTCACCTGTTTGGGTCTCCCCTTGCAGGTCAGATGTCCCTTTCAATGTGTCAATTCCCCACACAGGGACCAACTGTGGACGATGAGTGTGTGGGCCTAATTACTACAGGTGCCCACATTCTGCTTTTCTGTGTGAATTAGCCATCCCTGGGACTTGGATCTCCCTTCATGTTTTTGGGGCCTTCGTCTTGAAATAGGAGTAAGAATATTTACACTTTCCCTCTCTACGTCTACTATTATCGGCTGCAGTCGCCCGAGTCTTCTTCTGGAATTGACTGCACACATACCTGTCTGCAGCCTTTGCCAGCACTCTGGGTTCTGCAATGTTCCACTACATGCTGGTATAACTCCATCTCACAATTTTCAAGGATGGTTTTGCATGCTACCAAATTGCACATGCCCTTAAATGTGCCAACTTTGTTACCTGTGATCCTTCCACACAGAAACTTCATGGGCTTATGTGCAAACTCCTCATAAATTTGAATCACCTTCTGAGGCACTGCTCTGGGGTTTTTCAGAACTTCACGAGAGCTGTGGCTTTACTTTTCTCAGAAACAGGCCTCCCCGCCGGAGCCAAGTGAATACTTCTGTCAGTCCCAGACGTCGGTAGGTGGCTTATACAGGCTGCGCACCATGAGAACACTTCTTCCACCGCATGGAGGCAGAAATGGAGTTCCAGTGCCTCAGACCAACCCAAGATGTCTTAACTGTGAGGGGTCAGAAATGAGAGACGGACACAAAGTTGTAGTTTTCTCAAAGTTCACCATATTTATTAATTAGTTAAATGGGGATGGGATTAATGCCTACCTGTCACTATCCTAACGAGAATGTTCCAACCTAGCAAACAAAAAAAGAAAAGTGACCTTGTGTCCAAATGTATGACCCTCACACTATCATGTACAACCAAAATGCAAAAGGCAAATGTATCGGTTTTCAGTTCAACAAAAAATGTGTAAAAATTCAAACTTATAATTCTTACAAAGCAATCCTTGTGACCAGGGGTGGATTCCATTCCCCTGAATCAATTCAGAAAGACTTTTTCAACGAACACATTGATAAAGAAAAAGTCTTTCACAAAACCACTTGCTCAAAAGCCAAAGCAACTGTTTCTTCCACAAAGTACTCTTCCCAAGATGAAAAAGATTTAGAAGAGTGTAATACACATCCTTTCCGTGGAATACTTTTGTCAGGACAGCATAGCAAATATCTCTTTTTATACAATAGTTTGTCAGGATGATAAACTGAATATTTCCTTTCCATAACGCTTAACCATAACCAGGTTTCCTTCTTTAAAACAACTATTCCTTTCCTGGATTACTCGCCTGCCAGGAAAGATTGCAACGTGCAAGTCCAGCTAAGCACTTCATGAAACCATATATGAGGCACTACAAAGCTCCACTCTTAGTACAAAGCTGTACCACCTGAGAACATTTGGTACTGTAGCCAGGCTTATGTTAGGAGGGAGAGAGGGCTGTAGGCCAACAAAGAAATTGTAGCTTTCACATGGTTCAAAGAAACACTGACACACCAAGTATTGTAAATATAATGGCTTACTTTAAATACAGTAGGCCAAGATAAAAACCAAGACAATACTTATGGTATACACACCAAAGTATAACCCTAATAAGATTAGCAACCAGCAGTTCAAGGTGACTCAAACCTAAAAGGTATTCATTCAGAAAGGCAATATGATATTCTTGGTGAATAAGACCAGGTTAGTTACTTTTAAATTACAGTAAATAATTCAAGGGCCGTAGACCCTTTTGGTCATAACATACAGTGTTATTCAGTTTCACAACCACTTAGTTATACTAACACATGTTACGAGGATCTCTTGCAATATATGTAACTTTCTTCTATTATGAATGGATAGTTACAACATCAATGTTACTTTTAAGAACAGAGTTCAGATGGAGTAACTTTACTTGTATACTTTCTGGAGGAGCATTAAGCTACTCGAGGAGAAGTATGAACACAGTAAACTATTTTAGAGTTGCACTATGCAATTCAGGGAATGCAAAACCCATTTGCAGTTTAAGAAGAGCAACAGCAATTCAAGGTCTTGAGATATAAACATATCACACTATTTTTATTACAGAAATAGACCATTTAACCAACGATACTTTTCAGAAGTGTAATTTTCAGTTCTAAGGTAAGTAGGAACTTCATGACTATTTTAGAAATGTTCTAAAGCAGCTCAGGGAAAGCATAACCTAGTTATACACTTTTAGAAAGACACAATGGGCCTCATTACAAGTATGCCGGTCTGGAAATAGTGGTGCTGGTATATCCATACCAGCACCTTTTTCCGACCGGCGTATTCCGAGTCACGATGCCGGTAACACCGGCATCCGTGCCTGACATACCAGCATGCATAAGTGCACATTCTGAGGTGCACGGACACGCAATCACTGGCATGTACATGCCGGTAACAATGTGAAAATGCTACCGGAAACACCAGCATCACGGACCAGGCGTTAAGTGGATTCTGGTGTGTAGAAACATGCCACAGGTGCTGAAAATCAGCACAGGTGGACCCAATGGGCTGTGCCACAGCACAAAAGGACCACTCCCACTCCCCTTCCACCTCAATGCTAGCATTACTGGAGCTGGAGGCCATGCCTGCAGAGCTATTAACTGAAGAGGCAGTGAGGCAGAGGATGCAGCAGAGGCGCTTGAGGAGAAGAAGGGCCACCATGGCCCAGCAAATCCCCAATGTCCAGCAGGTTGCAGCATGCGGGCAGCCACCCTTCGCTTTCTTAAGGGCCACACTAGTCAACCTTACCCCCGCTCAAATCGACACCTTGCAGCGGTTAGACAGGGATACCACCACCACCACAATAGTGGACCCGATGCATGATGACCTGGTGAGCCTCGTTAATATCCACACAGCCATCTCCCCCTTGCTGAAGGTAGTGTCTGTGCTACACTTCCTTGCTACAGGCACATACCAACACACAGTTGGTTAGCTGCAGGTTATCTCGCAACCCTGTGTCTCCCAAACCCGTTTCTCCTGTGTGCTCTCCCAGGTGCTTGATGCACTCCTCAGTCACGTACAAGACCACATCAGCCTACCCCGGACTGCTGACGAGGTGAATATGACAAAAATAGCCTTCCATGCCTTTGCAGGCATGCCTAATGTCATTGGTGCGGTGGACTGCACACATGTTGAGCTTGCTTGTGGCCTGGCATTCCGTGGAGGCAGTGTACCGCAACAGGAAGATGTTCCATTCACTGAATGTACAGATGGTGAGTGATGCCCGCCACCTCATCACCCATTGCTGTGCAAGATTTCCAGGCGCAACACTTGACTCCATGGTGCTGCAGAACTCCATGCTGCCTCTGTACATGGCACGACACGCTGGACAGCGTACATGGCTGCTGGGTGAGTCCAACTACTAGGCCCTGTGCAGTGTTGAATCATGTCCCAGTATGACACCCATGACCAGTGGATATGCACACTGCATGGATTAATCCATCATTACTCCTACTGCAATCTTCTGAATCAATTACCAAACCTCTGTGAAGGTGCACAGGGCGTTAAAAAGCAAAGGTAGATGAAGAATAATAGCAAGGTAAAATCTTACCCACAATTGTCAAACCAGTAAACCGCAAACATTGAAGTACACATGAAATGTGCAAGTGTGTAGGTGTAAGTCAAGGTGCAACACAGTAGTACCATGCCAGAGTGCAAGGCATTCACAGCTGTGCCTCCATGTATGATGAATATACAGTGCATTCATCACTACATCTATTCCGTAGAGCGACATCCTAAAAACGACATGTACCAGAATGCACCACACCATTGTGACTACAACAAGCAAAAACAGTGAAGCAAATCCACAACTCATGATGCACAGCCACAGAATGCATAGGCTACCACCCCCAAAGCATCCATCTTCTTGCTGCACACACGTGCGACAGGTACAGTTTACCTATTGGTACCGAATACATGTCTTCATTACGGATACTTTTCAATTTAATGCATTTATACTGAAACTTGTAAAATGTAAAAAATCACTGAAAGATTTATCCTCTCTAATATATGATTTTTAGAAGGGTAACCCCAACCACCGCTTCCCACCCCTAAATACCTTCCCCCACTCTTTTCTAGAAACCAAATCTCATCACATACACACACATTTCATCAATATGTGTTATTGTCATGAGTCACGACATATAGGCATGCCTATATAGAGAAATCATGAAGACTGCATACCGTTAGTACCACAAGAAAAGAAAATCCCACCTGCACATAATGGAAATGCCAAGAGTACCGTGGTACATGGACATATAGTAGAATTTCATTTATGACACATAACTGACATACATCAATTCCATTTGTGTCAGTTGTACGAGAAGTGATGTAGCTAATGAAGTGTATGAATGGCCCATGTGAATGCAACTGCACAACACACACCCCACATGCATACTGACCAAGTGCCCTTCTGCTACACGAAAATGAAAATATGCTAGCTAAACTTAATTTCGCGTGTGATGTTAATTCTTCTCAAATGTACACTATACAGCCTGTGCCAACATGATATAACCATGAAATTTACATGTACGCTTTCTGTTGCTCCCGTGCAGGTGATGCTGGTTATCCCCTGATGCCATGGTTAATGACCCCCCCCCCCCCCGTCAGGTAACCCCACACATCCACGAGAAGGAATACAACCGTGCCCATGTGCGTACTCGCTGCACCATTGAAGACTTTTGGCCTGTTGAAGGTTAGGTTCTGCTGCCTCAGCAGATCTGGGGGAGCGCTGATGTACAGCCCTGAAAAGATTGGAAAGATTGTGCTTGCATATGCCATGTTGCACAACATGTGCATCAGGCGCAACGTCCCCCTGGCCCCCGACATGGACATGCTGCTTCAGAGGCTGAGGACACTGATGATGAGGAGGAGGCTGTTGCACAGCACTGCGACGGCAGAGATAGACGTGCAACACGTGGGGAACTTATTGATCACTGCTTTTGAGCACCTGTTACACATACAGCACAGGTCATTGTTGCACACTGGGCACTGTACATGAATAAATGCACTCACGCTGAAAGATCAACGTCCAGTAATTTTTTATTTTTTTTTAGCAACACCAAATATATTGCAATATGAAATATTGCAATGGTGAAAGGCCTTAACTCCCTCTACTAACCCACCCAACTATCCCTCCCCACACGCCCTCCCCAACTATCCCCACCCCCCCCCCCCCAACTATCCCTCCCCACACACACCCAATCTGTGTCCTATTTACGTCCCCTTTTAGGCAGAGGGGTGCGCCTTTCTGCAGGGCGAGTCAGCCAATCCGATCGACGCCTTGGGCTTCTTGGAAGGGAACTTCCAAGAGTCGAACTTGTGGAGAGTGCCAGTGGCATGGGCATATGCCGTTGGTCCATGAGTGCCCGCACCAACACGGATATTGAGTCCACCAGGGATGACATTACCCCATTCCCCTCTCATGCACCGTGCCAGATGGTAAATGGCTCCTGTGGCTCTGCCCTGCGCGCCTCCTGGAGGTGGCCTGAAGTGCCTCTCGCATGAGCTGGGCCTCCTGCAGGTGTTGTTGCACCATTGTGGCAAGGGATTCTTGTCATGCCTCCATCCTGGACAGGCGCCCCTCAATATCCCCAACATTGCGTAGGGGTGGTGGTTGTGTGGGTTGGGGGCTCATTGGGACCACGGGACTGAATCCCTCGGCTTCTGCATAGCTCTGGCCGCTATATACACTTTTGACTCCACCGTCGTCCCCAATGTTGTCGGGTGGACCCCCTTGCAGAAGGGGTGTAGGTGCCTCCTGGTGGGGTGGTGGCTGGGCGACAGGTGCCACCTGGCGTGGTGGTGGCTGGGCGACAGGTGCCATCTGGTCAGGTGGTGGCTGGGCATCAGGTGCCACCTGGTCAGGCGGTGGCTGGGAGGCAGGAGTTGTTGCCCCCTCCCGTCTGCTGGTGGATGCATTAGAGTCCTGGGTGGAGGTGGTGGAGGTGGTCCGGCGGCGGCGTGGCCAGGTGTTCCTGGATGTGGTAGGCTGTTCGGCCACATTGCCAGATGATGTGCCTGTGTGGGTCAGAAAGGCAGGGCATCAGTGATGGGTGGGACTCAGACAGACTTCAGTGCTAGTACTTTCGGATATATGTGTGTTTTCATGGACATGGTGGTGGCCATGGCATGGTGCAAACATGCATGTGTCGGGGATGTTGTGTGGGTGCATGTGTGGTGTGCGGACATGGTGTGTGCAGTGGCTGTTGCTTGGGGTACTGGAGTTTCCCGGTTTGGGTGTTATGGGTGTGCCACACAAGCTGTATGACATGGTGTTGTGGCTGATTGTGACACATGTGACTGCTGCCTATGGCAGTTGCTGTGTTGGTGATGATTTAGTGGGATAGGACATGTGGGCCACATGTATCATCGATATGTGAATCTTGTCATTTGCTGGTGGTGGAGGAGCTTGACACCGACATGACTTTGGGCATGTGGTAGCATGGGGGTGGCAACAGCAGTTGTGCAGTGACAGGGGGATGTGTGTCTGCCTACAGGTGCATCTTGTGAGGGCAATAAAGGGGGCCTGAGTGGTGTATGGATGTGGGTTGCAAGCAAGTTCTATGTGGATGAGTGCAACGAGGTTGAAGGTGGGTGGATCGCCAGCAGGGCTCTACAGGCGTTGGGTATGACATACTTGACATGTTGCCCTACTCATTTGCATAGAGGGTACAAGGTCTATGATGTGACATTGGGCTTACGGGGACTCACCAGCCTCATCAGATGTTGCACCTCCGGCCTCCGCAGCTCCTCTTCCCTCGATGGCTTCCAGGTGCATGATGCAGGTTTCTTCCCAGGGCTGGAGTTGGATAGGTGCTGCAGGTCCGCCTCCTGTGGTCGTGCGATGTGCAGAAAGTAGGTTCTGCACACAGACGCAGATCGTCCAACCTCATGCAACAGTCCCCGTTTGTTCTGGGGGTTGTCGCAACCACTGACATCTTCCGGGCCACCTCCTCCCATATGGCCTTTTTCCACAATTGTGGTTGCCGGCGTAGATCAGTGCTGAATACTTATTCTGCGTTTTCCATTAGCGTGTCCGCCAGCATGATAAGTTCAGCCTTGCTGAACCGCGGCTTGTGCCTCCGTGCGGCTGGTAGCCTTGAGGACAAGTCTGTGGTACTTTGTAAGTGCTTCGATGTGGCTCTGGCTCCTGTGCACTGAGGATTGCAATGGATTGTCTTTTCTTAATGGCCGCCGGTACATATCCTGTTACAGCTATCACGTTATTTCCGGTCAGGGTAATATCGGTAACAACGGTGCCGGTAGATCCGGGAGCCAGAATCAGAGTCAGCGGCAGCGAGGGTGCCGGTGTAGGGGTTTTTGGGGGCGTTTGGTGGTGTTACCAGCATGCTGGAGCAACTATTTCCATCATGCCGTAATGCACGTGCACGCTGACACATAATCAACAGTTGATTTCAGCAGCTGTGCCACACGGACACGGTAGCACCGGCATGCCAGTAATTACGATTTTCTTCCAGCTAACTTGTAATGAGGTCCAATGTATTTCAAGGTTAGTAAGCAACCTTTCTAACAATTAGGTATGTAAGAACTCATTCTTTTAAGAGGGGCTACAAGCACCTCAAAGACAAGTATTAACTTCAAGACTGTTTTGGAAATGCACTAAAGCATATCAGGGAAAGCAATAACACACATTTAGAAGAGCAAACAGCTAATCCGATTGGAAGACTTTAACACTCATTCACTTTAGAAAAGATAAAACACTACCAACTCTATTAGTTACGAGTGAAGCACAATTCAGAGCTAGTAAAATAACTTCTATACCTTTAAAAGGAGCAACAAGCTACTTAAAGGTAAGTATCAACTTTTAGACACTTTGTAATATATTCTATTAAAGAATCAAAGTTACTCAACAACTCATTTACAAGTAAGTACTTTCAACAATTCTTAAAGATTTCAAGCCAGAAGCCTTATCATCAACGTACTTCCCTATTTCTAGAGCACGAGTTAGAGGGGCCCTAGTGGTCTAGAAGCCAGCTGTATGTAGGGCAGGATAGGGTTCAGATGCAGGAAAGTCAGAGTTCCAGAGGATATCTCTTCAGACAAATAAATATCAATTTAGAGTTAGTTGAAAAGTGGTTAGGGACTTAACAGAAGGCTCCCTATATGCATTCCAGCATTAGGCCTGGGCGAATGGTATGGGCAAACTCCCAACCACTCGAATCACCCACTCAGCCTCACAGGGTTCACACAAGACTTAAGGTAAGTATTACCCAAGCCAACACAGTACATCAGCAGAAACGAAGAGCTTGTGGGTGGATGCCTTCAGGATGCAGCAGCACAGGACTGTATCCGTGGGTTCTTGGTCTGGAGACTGAATAAATGGACACTGAAGGGAAAGTGGTGGCATCAACAGGGGAGGATTCTAAAAAAGGATTCATCTCAGCTTCTCATGGCTGTGCATTTCGAACCCTTTTACAGTTACCTGATGAAGAACGAATATCACTGGTTGGATTCTCCTCACGCTCTCGATCCTGCACTCTGGTGAGTGGACTTCAGTGGTTCAAATCTTCTCTCTGGAGGTCCAGCAGGAGTACAAACTTTCGGACGAACTTTCACTTCACAAGACCATGCACTGCACACTGGCTCGAGGTCCCTAGGTATTGGCAGTTTGCAGCCTAGCAAGGTCGCAGAACGTTGAGGGATGGCTTGTTTTGCACGTTTTCTCAAGAGTAGTGTATCTCACCACCCTCTGCATAGGAGTCAACATATTCGGGAACCCCAGGTCGATTGGAAGGAAGGGTTACATCAGGCTCCGGTTACACAGCAGGAAATGGTTACAGTTGTCGTTTCTTCATCTTCCTCTATGGATTTGGTTCCAGTGGTCGACTTGATTGGAGTATTTATCAGGAACTACAGCACAACTTCTGCAAACTCTCCCTGCAGTTTACAGAAAGGGCCAGTCTGGCTGACCAGTCAGGACAGCCAGATCCCCAGTAGAACTGGACCCTTTCAGGCAAGGTGGAAGACAAAGGGCTGCAGAGTTTGAGTCTTCCCTAACTTCCTGCCTTCACAGACACTAGCCAGGGCAGGGAATAAAAAGGATTCCCGCTGAAGACAAAACTTCAACCACAATCTTTGCCACTTAGGCCGGCAGAAGAAGACCTCAGAAACAAGCAAACGAGAAAGGGTGAAAAAAGAAGGCATCCGCCATTCTACCAGAACAGTGTCCCTAATGTGCATTACCGCGGCTGATTCGCCAGCCTACGAGCAAGACCATCTGGAGGGGCATGTGTGCCTTTCCCCTGCCGCCATCTCAGCAGCTGATGCTGCTTTAAAGGTAAGCCGTGCTGGGCCTGAATCCTTCAGCAGTATCTACCGACCTGCATTGTGTTTCAATTACTTATAAGGGAGAGAAGTCCCTTTTAAAATGGCCATCACTGTTACGGGGTGGAGTGCCTCAGAGTCTTGGAGCCCCGATGCACTTCCTATGGCCTGTCCCGATTGGCCGCATGCAGCAATGAATTATGCCTCCAATGGGTTGTCGGCAGGCAACGCTGGCCCCCACCCAAGGCCCTACCCTAAGGCCCACTCCTGTCTGGCCCCGTCAGGCCCAGACACTGCTAAAGACACCCAAACCAGCCAGCATACCCAAAACGTCTAGTGAAGTAATGGCGCTCTCCTCGCCCCCCGAGACTGGTACATCCTGTCTTGTAGCCACACCTGCAGAAATCGTTGCAACAACCCACCCGCCGGACCAACCACAATTGCCTCCACTGCCCTCATCCTCCCGCTACCAGGTTCCAAACATCTCCTGCCTACTTAGAGTCAAACCTGGCCCTCTGCCCTCGACTCCGACAATCTCTGTTGCCCATCTGAGCCCCAAATCCTCACCGCCGAGGATCAGCCGCTACTGCCACCAGCAATGATTAACTGCCTCCTATTGTGCTGCTGCACTGCCCATCAAGCCCAGTATGGCCTCAGATTTGGCCCTTGCCTCCCTGGGTGTCACACTCCCAGCCCTTACTATGTTCCTGCCTGACAATGTCAACTTTCTGCAATGGCGGGCACTGCCCGCCTGTTAGGACATCCTGCATACCCAACTGGATGCTCCACAACCGCCACCACTAATTTTACGGGCTGCGCCAAAACCCATTCTTACAACGCTCCATGCTGCAACAAAGCTGCCTGCCACTCTGAATGTGGTCCAGCCTCTGCAATTGTTCTGCTTGCCTTCTGTCTTTTGTAACAATGCTATGATGCTGTGTACTGTTCCACCTGTATGTGCTGATACTCTAAGTGCATACCACAATGTACCACCATTTGTTTTGCGAGCCCCATTTGTAATACTGCTTGCACTGCCTTACCTGCTATCATTTACAGCCCACCAACCCAACTGAACCGCCAAGGCCTCCTATGCCGGCCCCTGATCACTCCTGCTCAGCTACAACAGTATTCCACCCTGCGCTGGTCAGACATTGCATCACAGTGCCCAATGGAGCTTCTACCGTAGCAGTGAACTACTTACTCCCTTCCTACCTGCTTTACACTCACAGCTGCTAACACCTTCTCCAGTGCCCTCTCAAAACCACAAGCCTTCCTACACGGATCGCGGCAAGAGCTAGCCCCTGCATCACTTCCTTACTGAAACCCACTTTCCTTAGATAGGGCCACACAACAATCACTTACACCTAGGCCCTTCCATCCCCCTGCGCCCTACGTCCCGACAGTACCACCCCCTGCATGGTTGCATCCAGTCGACACAGACTCCGGTCAAGGACACTTCAAACCCCTCCTAGTGCCTGCTGCCCTCTCACAGGAGTTAGGCTGAGGTCCCAAACTCTCCCACCCCTTCCACGTCCCCATGACCCAGCTAACCCCCCCACCCTACCTGCCCCACCACCTACGCGCTCTCATCCGTGTAAGATCCCTAGGTGCTCATGCTACCGAAATACATGATCTTATCCTTGATTAAAATCTAAATATCCTATCCACCACAGAATCATGGCTACATAAGGCCTCCGGCCCATTACTCTCTTTAGCGATAGCTCCCAAATAAGCCATCTTCAGATCTGACTCCATCAATGCGATAGGAGGAGGGCTAGCCCTCATTGCCAAATCCTCCCTAAAAATCAGTCCTTGCCCTCTACCCACCATAGCTTGTTATGAGCTGCTGCACCTGAAACATTCCACAGACCCTCAAACTACTTTCATCATGCTCCCGAATTCGCAGGCAACCTAATGGACCTAGATGTACCAACGGTGACATCCCACTCCTCATCACGCCCTTCATGAAACCCACAAACAAATGTGTCATCCTAGGAGACCTGAACCTGGGCTACAATGATCCCACTGATCCCAAAAGCCGCCTCGCTCACCACGGCCCTAAGTGATATGAACTTCTCCCAATTAATACACACACTCACACATTCTAAAGACTGCATCCTTGACTGGATCTTATCAGCTAATGCCTGCATGAACATCTCCATCATACACCCAGTTCCCTGGTCCGACCACCTTCTCATCCACTTCAATCTCCCATTGACCAAACCCATCAGAACCGCAACTACCACTCCCACCCCTATAAAAGTCTGCAACACACGTAACTTGAAACACCAGGATCTCAGATCCACGCTCAGCACCTACCCCCGATCTCAGAAGCAAACAGAAGACACTGCTAACCAATTCCACACCTGTCTGCTCCAGACTCTTGATCTACATGCAACGATCATAACTAAAACCCTCAAAGCACTCAAATCCAATAACAACTGGTTTTCTGAGGAACTCATCTGCCTACGCAAAGAGAAAAGAGCCCTAAAACATTGACAAAAAGCTACTTCCCTGCTAATTGCTCGGCCCTCGCCACCCTGACCAGTACCTATAAAAAAGCAGTTATCAATTGCAAAGCCAATAGTTTCAATGACAGACTCGCCAATGCTTGTTCTAACAGTAGAGCATTATTTGCTATCTCAGAGAACTTGAGACCCCGATCCCACCTATTGCTGCCTCACGCACTGACAAAGCCTGTGTTCTAAAATACAAGATGCCCTCTCCCATAAAATATAGACACTATTGATGCACACAAAAAACCTGCTTGCCAGTAAAACACCCCTACCTGAGCATCATGTCCATACCAGCAACTCTTCTACCGAGGTAACCCCCCCCACCCCCAATTTTAAGTCAACCAAGTCACACTAGAGCAAGTAACCAACACCATTACAGCTCTCAAGTCCTCCAACTGTAAAGGAGACTCCTGCCCGGCTCATCTAGTAAATCTTTGTGCAACCACGATAGCCCCCATCATCAGTGAATTTGCCAACTCATCCTCCATCACCAGCTTAATACCCTCGAACATAAAATCCGCCTGGGTCACACCCTTGCTTTAAAAAAAAAAAAAAAATTACAAAAAAAAAAACCTCGACCCTGCCATCCCCACAAACTACCGTCCCATCACAACAGTCCCCTTCCTTCTCAAAATGTTGGACAGCCTAGCCTACTCCCAAGTCCAACAACACCTAGAGTAAAACCACCTGCTTGGCAAAAGGCAGTCCGGCTTCCGGCCTAAGCATAGTACAGAAACTACCCTGCTGGACTTAAAAATGCAAATGGATTCCTTCCACAACTCAGGCAAGCTAGCCATCCTCCTCCTGCTAGATCTCTGCGGCATTCGACCTAGTTGACCATAACATACTTTGTCTCCAACATTTCGACTTCTCCCCGAAACCACCACCTGGATTAAATCCTTCCTGAGCGACTGCACCACACAAGTAATCATTGGTGACCCATCAGCCGACCCTGTCCCAGCAACCCTGAGCGTCCCTCAAGGATCCTGCTTTCCCCCCCAAACTGTAGAATACATACACAAAACCCTTCTTTGCCCTGCTTGATCCTAGGGAAATCATTTACACCAATTTTGCGGACGACACCCAAATTCTCATTCCCATCTCAGGTGACCATACCACTGACACAGCCACTATCAACTCGGTCTACAGAACCATCCAAAATTGGATGGCCACTTACAACCTATGCCTTAATGATGACAAAACTGAGCCGCTCCTCATTGGCTCCCCACACCGACTCAGACATGTGGATGCCTCCTTTTTCTCTACCTGTACTGATGGCTCCTCCATTCCCTTCCTCAAACAAATAAAAACCTTAGGGGTCCACCTTAAAGCTGACCTAACCATGACCAGGCAGATTAATTCTCTAGCATACTCTACTGCCTACACTGCAAAGCTCATCTCGCTATGTAGACAATTCCCTTTCCCCTTCTAACTGCCTCACTCTGGCACATGCCCTGATCCTTTACAAGGTCAATTACTGCAATGCCCCCCTCATGGGCACCTCAACCACGAACACGTCCAAACTACGATGACGCCAAAACAAAGCCCTCTTTCCAGCCCTTGGCCTAAAGCGCTCTGACCACATTACAGCCATGAGATGTGAATCCCACTGGCTCCCCATCAAAAGCCAGGGTGGCCTTCAAAACAGTGTTTGACAATTATGAATCATTTTGCCTGGTGTCTGCCTCTGATGTTCTTTTTGCAATGCATCTCTGCCTGCCTAGGTTTTAAACGCTGTGATATCCTTGGGTCTGGGTGCTACTAAAATGCCATAAATAAATGACTAAAAGTCATAAAAAGTAGTTTCACTGCCACCACACATTCAAGTTAGCTTGTATTTGTAACACAAATGTTACCTGGTAAGTGAAAAAGGGGATACAGTGCATCTTACCAGCACTCCACATAAGGTGAGGTGTGCTGGCTCACTATATGAAAATGTGAAGGGGGCAGGAATCCCACTTTCAAGGGTGTTGCTAAATCTGGAAAAGATCAGCGACTACGCTAATGTCGGGCCTGTTAAGACTCAGGGCTAGCTAACCTTTTGGTTGTAGCCCCCGAGCTTCAATCCGGGGCTACAACCAAAAGACCTGGGGCTATAGCCCCCACAACCCCTACACCCCCAGCCCCCCTCAGCTACACTTCTGCCCACTTTACTTATTGGGAACAGTATTTCACCCAAGAGGTAATAAGAGAAATTAAAAAGCAAAGCCCAAAGGGGCCACTCAGCCTAAGCCCAAAGTTAGAGGGAACTAGAAGTCCAAACACACACACTATGGAGAGACCAAAAAGTTAACCCATAAAAAAAGTTAAAGACTAGGTGAGAGGGGGAAAGGATTCCCACTCACCAAGAGACAAGGAAAAATAATCACCAAGTCCAAGCAAAAGGTTCTGGGCTTGACACAGGTCAGAAAGATTTATCATAAATATGATAATCTTACCCAACACGACTTCATTCATCTGTCAATGTACTCTTCTGCGTGTGGCAATACTTGTTCCAAGTGTCTCCATACATATATCTCATATGGGGAGAATTGTTCAATGTCTGTCTCTCGGCTGATGGCAATGCAGGTTCCAGAGTTCCTCAAACTGTTATCTCACAGGAGGGGAATTGTACCCTCTTTGCCCCATTTATCGCTTCCTTATAGTCTATTGGCTGGTGGCAATGTGGGTTGCAGGTTTCCCCAAACTGGTAGCCAAGGTAAGGAGAACGGTGTCCTTTTTGCCCTTCTTTTCTACTTAGTCGGTATTCCAAACAATCTTTTGATCGTACCTGTTCTTTGCGGAGCACCCCGGGGTTACCTCTTCCTTTCGGCCAACTCACTGGCTTCTTTTGGCATCTCTGACAATGCACCGCAGCATTGAGAAACAACTATGTGGCTAGGACTTCGGGACCTGTCAGACCCTCCGAGTTCCGACAATACATTTAGCAGCTCTCCTGCAGCTGTCTTTGTCCACCCGGCACTTCCCAGGAGCTCACCAGTATTTGTCGGGTCTCCTGGTACTCCGGCACACTGAAGCGCTTCTCTGCAGCTAGGGAGCACCTCTCCCTTCAAGCTGGGCTTCTTCCCCTGCTGCCGTCGCTTCCCACTCCATATACTCTGCAGCACCTCACAACTTCTTCTCCAGCGTCAGCTTTGGCTGGCACTTCTGCTTCTTTAGCTTTCCTCGCTTGCTTCGATTTTGTGGTTTCACCTGCGGGTGATTTCTAAATTTAAATATCCCACTTCACTGATTGGAACTGGAACTGAAACAACTAGACCACACAGTCTTCTTAGCAGCACTAATAATCACAATTAGCTCTTTGCTCCTCTTCCCCGTCTCAGTAACTTAAGTATTTTGGGTATTAAAGTCCACAATGGTTTCAGAGTTTAAGGCTTTTTGTTTCAATTGTTTGTTGAACTGAAGGTTATTAGGGGTCAAGACTTTTATCCAGGACAGAATCATTAAAATCAGGAGGCATTACATGGGACCTATAGGTTCCTAAAATGGAAAACATTATGTTTAGGTGATTTCGTATGTACTTTTCTTTGGATTTTAACTTGGGATGGATTTACAGAGGGACAGAATGCCATCAGGTATTTGGGGAATATAGGACCTTCATCCACATAGAAAGAGAAACACTGCGTCTCTCCTAAGTTCACCCCAACAGCCATCTGCTCCCATGAGCTTCTCCCTTGTAATCCCACCCGCAGGGTTAGGCCAGGTAGCGCCTGCCTTCCCCCTGGCCACATTGGAGGAGACTTTAGGCTGGGGAACAGTGACGGCTCAGCAGGATTCATCACATACACTACCTCATATGGTTGAATGAAATCCTTGTGGATATGATGCCTAAGCTTCCCTCGAGTGCCACAACTAGAGATCCTACTTCCCTCCCCACTATAAAATTGTCTGCAGGCCTCATTCTAAAGTTCCAGCTCACGTTTCTGCTGCACCACTCAATCTTACTGCTTCTGCTCATCTAGAGCAGTCGCCTCCCTCTCTCTATGCACTGCTGAAGCGGAGGCAGCCTTCTGCTTCAGTTTATCTAAGGCCACCCTCCTTTCCTCCAGGAGGAAATTCTTAATCTCCCGTTTATCTCTGTGAAGTCTTCCCACAGACATAATGGAGGCTCCAGACCTAGCTAAAGCATAGGAGCTGAAGCATAGGAGCTGAAGCCGGAGATCGGCAGGACACTTAGGATTTCTAAGAAACCACGCTACACGCCCTCTCGGAAGAATGATGGGAGTCACTGCGCCCTTTCATTTCTATGCCTTCCAGGAACAGGGCACCAGATCACTACTGGCCTCCAGAGACTCAACCATCCCCCTAGCTCGCTCAAAAGCTTGGAGGACCTTGCTTTCTTGACCTTACTGACGCAGGGGAGTGCAATTCCTCACAGTGATAAAATAAGTACTGATCGTTTCTAGGTTTAAAAGAAAACTGCAAAAAAGGATGGCAGCAATCCTTTGATGGGTCTCTGACCACACCTTTGGTTGATTACCTGAATATTTCAGTTACTTTTAACCACTCATATTAGAAGATTCAGGATAGCGGTGTACTGAATGGCATTTCAGTTAATTTCATCAAACAAATGTAATTATTTTTTCTTAACCCGTTGCTTATTCATTTAGCATGCAACTGAAAATGAATGCCAATTTAAAACTCATAATTAAAAGACAATAACCAAATTAGCACCAGCAAGTTCAACCCCTTGTTAAGAAATCCAGTGTGGTAACCCCTAAATTAGAGACATATTTCGAACTTGAGGGCATCTGGGAGCGATTTAGCTGCAGCGTGTAGCCTAGAAGAGCCTTATTAGCTTGATACCAACAGCAGTCAGGAAGTACTGTTGGCTCCTGAGGCCATCTGATACCGAACAAACACACCTATGTGAATTTAACATTATTTAAAGCTTAAATGATAATAAATGGACAAAATAAGACGTTTGCATTGTATGTGGAACCCTATGTACGAGCTCCTCGTTTCCCTGTGGTAACTCCACGTCACTGGTTAATGTGGAATACCCAGGAGCAGCCAAGAGCCTTTTTGCATAGACGTGCATAATAGCCGGCACATAAGGGTTAATCAAACCTCCATTTTGAACACTATGGAGGGCTGCTTTGACGCTGGAGTTGTCCGATTTCATTAGTGTTGTGGAAAACCACCAGTTCCGTGGAAAACCAGGAACGCATTGGCTTTCTTCTTAGGAGTGCATTTCTCAAACGAAGCAGAATTAGTCAATACTGGGATAGATATTGACATAACTTTATGTATTCAGAAATTTCGAACACATGCATTGGAGTATGTAGACAGTTACTTGGAAGTATATATATAATGATTCTGAACCGATATTTGTATAAAGCAAGTATGAAAATAAAGCAAATATGAAAATAAACGTTCAAACGGCAGGGCTGCTTTTTAGTAGAGGGGTTAGAGCGTTGACCTTGAGCGGATGCCCGTTTTTTAATAACTTTTTGAAATTGCCACTCCGTTTTCTAGTAAAAGAATAAATAATAAAGAGCAAAACCGGGTATTAGTTTTAGGACATGAATCTAGAAGTCATTAAATAATTCAGGAAATAAATAAACACCATTTCATATTTGATGGACGACTAATGATTCTAGGAGTTTACATTCAAATATAAACAGTATTTTATTACAACATTAATATTAATACACACATTGGGAAATCCATTGGCCTTGCACCATTATAAAACACTTCTGTGAATCAGCCCGTGTGTGTACGTAGTAAGACTGACTGGCATCCCCAATGCAGATTTTAAATAGGTTTAACACTATGACACTTCTTGCTGCTTGCGATAACGCCGTTAGCTATGATTTCGACCTCAAAAGTGCCGAAGTTAACCAGCAAATGAATTAATTCTGCATATTTTTCTCAAATACTTTTCCTAAGGAACGTATACAATAGGAACATGTGAATGACTACAACTAAGCAAAGCGTCAACAAATGTTGCACAGCGCTACCGTCATTACTACAGCGCATTGTAGGATAATCTACATCAGTTTAATGCTTAAAGTGACTAATCATGTTTGACACCGTGAAAGTACAGAGTGTAAAGCAGAAGTTGCGAGTAATATTGCCATGCACGGAAGACATTAGAATTGCAAGCCCGGCATTACCAGTTTACACAACCATGTAAAAGAGCAATGAGAAAACAAACGCACACAACACAGGCAAATGACTAAAGTTGTACTGAAAAATCAAATTGTTTTTAACTTTTCCTGGTGATCATCGCAAAATAACGTGCCGTTTTCAGTTTCAGCTGTTTTAATTAGTTTCATCGTGCAACTGCTGGTTAAAAAAATGCCATCATTATTTTGCTGAAACAAATCCATAATCAAAACAAAAAGGCGTTGCTGGCTCATTGCCGATTGACATCCCTTAACTGTATCAGTGATCGCAGTCATTGTGACATCGGGAGGGAAACGTTCTCGGCAGCTGTAGTTCAAAGTCACACTCTAATCACAATATGATCGTTAAACTGCCCTGTTGACAACGATAGGCACCTTACAATGCTCTAAACTGCTGACCGTACAGAGGTGATGGGGGGTGGAAAACATTTCACAGCATAAGCAGTGGAATTATCAACCCATCTATGCCTAAAAAACGTCTCAGTATGTTAAATATTTTACGACCACGTTAAGAAATAGATCATAAATTGTCTTGTCTAACAAAGTGCATTTACATAACATCCTTCCACCATCGCCACCATTTATGTAGATCAAACGATGATAACGCTCTGGTGTTTAAAATGCCTCCTTCCATCCAGTGGCATATTTAGGATTTCTGCGGCCCTAGACCCAACTAATCGCATGCTTCCCTCCGCCCCCTCCCAAACTTTACTCCACCTCTGCCAGATTCCGCACCTTCACCAGATTGCATCCCTTCAACAAACTGTCTGCCTTGGCCAATCTACACCCCTTCCCCACCATCTTGTCCCATTTCTGCTTTATAACAACACAAGGGCATGTTTAAGGTTGATGGGATGTATTATCCAAAGTCAAGCCTGTTATCTTTTAAGTTGAGAGTGTTTTGATGTCTCGCCTGCCCAGAGTTTGGGGGTGGAAGTCAGTCGAGTGCATTAGAGGTACTTGCTGAGGCCAACTGCCTATTTTTTTTTTATTAGATCAGAGAACTAGCTTAATAAAAGCAAGGAGAACATAAAGCTGTCTGCCAACTGGACACAAGTGAAGGGGGATTGGAATGAGGAATCATGGTTTTAATACAGATATCTGGTTTCTCCCAAGTTGACTGCTGTAAACCCATGAGGAGTACCTCCTGGTCTGTAATATGACTGCTCCTGGCAACATAAATACATTTCTGCATGCTGTGTCTTGTTAAATGCTATATTTTACAGATGAAATGTAAATGGTGCAGGTGTACCTTTAAAAAAAAAGAATAAAAAAAAATAAAAACCGCTAAACCTCCTTCTCATGCTTACAGCTCTCGTGTTAGCAGGGCATAAAGGAGATAAGATAAGTTACCACCTGCTGCAGCCCATGTACCGCCAATCCTTTGGGCTGGAGCGCCATCAATAGATGGCAAAATCACAAGTGAAATTTGTAAACTCTGCGTGGGCATAAACACCTAATTGGGGGTAAAGACAGTTTGCGTGGGAATAAATACATAATTGGGCTAAAGACAGTTGCTGAAGCTTCTTGGAACCTTTTGGCTGTGCAGTTTCATGATGGAGTAATGCAGTCCCTAAAGTTTTATAACAAATTAAGAGGTGGATACTTTTGACATCATCTCTGCTTGTGCTGTTGTCCAAAATACCCAACAGCCCAAAGGTGGAACGGAGTAATGGGTCAGGCTTTTCCAGCACAACATTACCTTTGTGTGTGTGGTTTAGGGTAAGCATCTTGCAGGCTTGCGTTTGTGGTAACTGAAACGTTTTGTTAACTCCGAAATGTGGGGCCAGGGAGTAGTGCTTGCATTTGAACTTCCTTTTAATGGCCACCTGTGGGATCTCTGTGCTGGACTTAAGCATAGGTTTAACATTGTAAAATGAAGTATCATTTTAACCTTCACTTTTCTGGAGGGATGAACCTAATTTTTGCACTGGTATAAAAAACAAATGCTTGTCATGTATCTGAACATATAAGTGATTGCTTAATGTGTAGTGTATGTATACGTTGATTAGCATGAAAGCCAATAACAATGAGTGGTGGCACCAATATTAAAATGAGGTTCTGCCTGTTTTGCATATAAAGGGGCATTCTGGGAACATACGAATGACCAAAGAGGTTTATATTTATCAGGTATGTATGTGAGAGTTGTATAACTGAAATGCTGAATACCCAATGCATGCTGGGTTTGGCACACAATTTTTTTTTAGCAAAAGTCACTTTAACAATAAAGCTTTGTAAATATGAAGCATATGTACATGTTTGACCAGCAAAGACTTAAGCAGACAGAGTGCAATGACTGCTAACAACTTGAAAACATGTTGTGGATCAGCCAGATTCTGAGAAACAAAAATACCTTTAATTCAATCAAATAGCAAGTAAAATGAAATTAACTGCTATATAAGTGTTTTTCCAGTGGCAATCTGCCGCCCTAGGCCTGGGCCTAGTTGGCCTTATTGAAAATACATCCATGCACATCCACAGCCTGCCCAATTGCAGTTGGAATGTCAATGTACTACTTTTGGCTCATGTTCAGCTCTTGAGAGACAGCTGTATTAAAAAGGAGGGATCGAAATTGCGGGGAGCTATTTTGCTCCTGCCTGTAACATAGAAGGGCCCGATTATCTTGACTCCAACTACTAGGAGCGGGTTTTGACTGGCCAGGATTACTATTGCCATGCAAAAATACCAAGGGCACATTAACTCAGTGTGTTTGGAAATGTGGTTTATCTCAAGTCACAATGTTTCAAAAAGAAACACTGTACACATGAACAATAACCATAGTAAACCTGTTCTCAGGTGATGTATTTACACAATAGAGGAGACAATAACCTGCAGATTTGTATCACGTGTAAACGTAATAAGTAGAGAGGTTACCCACGGTACCTGAAACCCGACAAAAAAGCAGGGTATAGACACCTGTACTCCCTAAAACACTTGCAAATAATCCCCAAAGAAAGTGTTACAACACGTCAAATCATATGACGGGTGCAGTGCCCTACATTTTTATGTCAAACCCTCCCCAAAGTGACGTTCTCGCCCAAAAATAATCAAGTTAAAAAGTGTCAGCCATAAAAAAAAAATCAATTGCCACCTAAATTCTATACATGCACACATCTTATCAGTTCTTACTTGCCACTGGTCAAATATCACTAGCCATTGGCTAGTGGCAAGTGCAAGTTTGGCACACTGGGCACATGACTGGAAATTGGTTATAAAAGGATACATAAGTACCAGCGCCGTGCACCCACCAAATGCTCAACAGATGTTCAGAACAGTGGTACCAGCAGAACAGTGCTACAGTAAGGAGTTCTTACATAACTGCATGATCTGAAGAGTAACTTTAAACAAGCAAGCAGCTTTTAAGCAGCGCAAATTGCTAGTTGTTAAGCTACTTAACAATAGGTAGCAAAATGCTCTGCCTTCAAAATCTTATCTCGAGTCCTGTAAAGGTATATACAGCATGTGCAATAATTTACTGAAAAGCTGATAAAAGTACACTTGGAAAGTCATGGTCAAATGTATTGTTGAGCAAAAAAGATTTTATAGAGAAGATGAAATAAATCATAATACCAAACAATAAAAACAGAATAACACTGTTTAAAATTGACAGCACCCTACATACAAAAATGCTTAAAAAAATCTGAATTAAAAAAAATAAATAACTGGTCTGGTACACTAGCCAACATCATCATATATTCTTGATCCTTGTGGATCAGGGTGGTGCCGGGCGCTAATCTTATTAGACACCATTGATCACTCCATTTTGGCTGACAGGCTGTCTTCAGCGGGCATTACTGGATCGTTCCTTGCCTGGTTCCATTAGTTTTCTTTCTGTTGTTCACAAACCTTTTCTCCCAGTTTCTTTCTGCTGTTGTCCCCATTTCTTGCGGGGCTCTGTTCTGTCTCCTCTCCTTTTAATATCTATATTCAGCCTTTGGTTAAAAGTATTCACTCCTTTGGCTTCAGGTGTTATTCTTATGCAGATGAGATAACACCCAGATATTGGTTCGCCTGGATCTTATGCAGCCGGATACGGCCTTGCACTGCCAGGTCTGTCTTCTCTCAAGTAACACCTGGATGAGCGACAACTGACTTCTTGATGGCAATAAGACAGAGCTCCTGGTGGTAGGTCCTCTGCTGAGTTCCTCTTTGGACCATAGACTTTTGGCATTCTGCTCTTGGCCCTCTGCCCAAGGTGGTAAAGCACCTGGAAATTAAATTGTCTTCTACCTGGTCTCTGGTGCCACAGGTCAGCTCTGTGTCAGTCGGTTTATTTCAAGTTTAAAGTCTTGAAAAAAGTCCTTCCTTTTCTACTGGCTACTATTCAAGCTGTGGTGATATCTTCTATGGTTTATGGATCTCTTGATTATTGTAACTCCTTGTACCTGACACAGCCTCTCTCTCTCTCTTCCATCGCCTACAGGTTCTGCAGAATATGGCTGCTAGAGTGGTGGCTGGTGCTCCGTTTCGGGCATCAGCATCCCCCATCATGCTTTGCTACACTGGCTTCCTGTTGCAAAGCATGTAGAATTCAAGGCACTATGTATTATGCACCGGGGATTCTACAGCATTGGTCCCTAGTACCAACAGGCTAAATTCCTTCCCTGTGTCCCATCACGTCCCATCCGTTTGGCCTCTTTACTCTGTATTCAGTTTCCCCCGCTTTCGTCACTCCAGGACTGGTGGCCGCTCCTTCTTAATGCTGGTAGCACAGCTCTGGAACTCCCTCCCACTGGCTCTGCATGCCACAGAGGATCATCTTCTCTTTTGTCTCGCTCTGAAGACCTTATTTTTAGCTTCATGCTGCATCATCCATCTCAGTTAGCACCATGATGCCCTTACTGGTGAAGGTGTGGAGTGACGAGAGAGTGTTCTTTGTGTGATACCAGCCACTTTTTCACGTGGATTCCAGTGTTTTCTCACTGTTCACTTACTGTTTTTCAAGGAGGAGCCAATTACTTAAGATCCCCTTTCACTCGCGGAGCGACGAGGGAGTGTTCCATTTGGTACGAGTGGAACTTGGAACTAACTTTGAAATCGACTCCTGAGGGTGCAGCGGTAATGGAAACAAGACACCAGTTCTCTACGCGAGCCATACTGAGACGCTGTGAGTCTGCGCCAGCACGAATCCCTATGAAGCTGACCCCGGATGAGCTGATGCCTGGTCCAACATGCACCAAACAAGTAAGTGCTAGAGAAGATGTAAGTGCAATTATGAAAAAGAGAGAAATTACTTATGTCTGAAGGAGAAGATGAAGACAAGGGCAAGGGCTGAAGTGAGTTCCGAGAGAGAAAGGCGCTGCCTCCTTGCCAATGCGAGAGATCTGAGCGACTCTCAGCTTAAACGTAAACAGAGATCCTAAGTGTGTGGATGTGGCGGGAGCATTTCCGGACTCTGGACTAAAAGCGAGATCTCCTCACACTCCGCTCTCCCCCCACAAACAGGCAGCAGATGTCCCTTTTTTAAATGAGGACATGGATGCTGTGTTTAATGCAGATAATGAGGATGGGGACTACTCGCATGACAGAGAAGCCGAGCTGAAAACCGGAACCAATTTGAATAACGAGGAAATTGCAATGACATCCTGTGAACACCCAGGCCCTGCTTTAGGGAGCTTTCAGGCAGAACATGAAGACCCCAGTTCTTTGAACAGATGTAATTCATTGGCTGTTGCGGATCCGCTAATCAAAGACCTAATGGAGATGACTGAAAAAGTCAACACCCGGGATGTGGAGGCTGCAGCCGGGAAACAAAGCCCCGAAAAAAACATGGGGGATGGCGCCAATAGTGCTCCGTGTACAGAGTTCCAGGGGAGACTCCACTTGCGATAATAATTGGCCAAAGGATGGAAGTACAAATGAAAGTATCCCCGTAATAAGAAATCATGCAGCAAAAAGGAAGAAGAATCGATTCAAGCCCCACAACAGCGTTATGATGCTAAAAAAAAAAAGAACCATCGTGAGAGAAGAATCACGCAAAAAAAAAAAAAAAAAAATTGAAGAAAAATCAATAAATAGGTTATCAAGGAAAGGATCTAAGACCTGGACACCGAATCAATGACAGAAAACACATCTACGGACGAAACATCCCCTGGCTCTGCCTCTTGTCAAAGAAAGCACAAGTCTTTGAGAAGGCCCAATATTTCGAAAATAAATCTTAGCCACAAAGAATTTGTACCTAGAAAATATATTCAAAAAGTGACTTAAAAGGTTGGCCACCAGGGGGCGCACGGATGTGGAAGTCCTCCGTTTCACAGCCCCAAGAAATGGATTGAGCCCCCACTTTTGTCCCCCCAGGGCGTATAAATTGGAGCATCACGGCATGATACGGCCCCCCACCCGCTGAGCGAAAATCTGAAGAAAACCGGACTGACCTTCCCCCGAAAAAGCCTGCAGTTCTAGGCCCCCCCACCCCGGCGCACACAAGCGAGAGGTGCCCCACGGAGCATCGAGGAGCCCTGCCGCGGGATTACGTGAGACGGGGTCCGCGACCCGCTGAGAACCCCCTGTTCGCCTCCCCACAGCCTTGAGCGAGCAGGAGACTAAATCAGGTGAGAGGCGGCGCAGGGATAAACATCCGCACCCCGTCGGCCTCAGACCGCATCGGAGTGGATCTGTAGGCCTGCCCCTTGAAAGTGAACCAAGACCCGGCATCTAGCCCGAGCCCCTGCAGCCCTCCAGCGTGTGCCTGCTCTGGTCCTGGCGCCACAAGGGCACCCAAGCCCCGGAGAGTAGACGGCAAGGTAGCAGAGGTGGGAACTCTGCGCCGACCCAAGAGGGAGGGATGGGGGGGGGGGGGGGCAGGGGGGGGCCGTCCCAAGCAACCCAGCAGGTCGCGCGTATGCCAGATGTGGAGTGGCCGCGCTTCCTGCACAACGTCACCCCAGGAGCGGGAAATACTACCCGCGGCAATCGGAGACGCAGAGTCTACCGTTCCAGCCAACACCCCTTCATCTCCACACCACGCAACTCCACAAAAAGAGCCCGTAAAAAGGTACAAGTGGGCCTCCTGGCTCACCCAAACAGCCCCTACTGTGGAATACCCTCAGAGACAAGTGAACAGTGATGGCCAGAGGATCGCGATGCGCCTCCCACCCACATACAGTAGAGGTGGTTGGAACAACCCCCAGCAATACCCCAACACCTAAGACCACAACAAAGAGTCCCCCCCGAGACCAAAGTGCCCCCCGCGAAACATCTCAACAAGCAAACACGACGGGCAAGTCAGGGGGCTCACCGCTACATCAAAGACAGGTCTGGGGGTTGGGTCCCCGAATCCGGAGCGGGAGCCCTTCTCCGAATGGGCAGCAGTGTTCAGTTCTCGGAAGCACGGAAGAACTGTGGACCTGATCTCAACTACACTGACTTGGATCTAGGTGGTCTGGCCTTCAAATAAATAAAGAAATAAACGGCGCCTTGACCCCCCCCCCCACCCCTGAGACCACGCACAAGTTATCCTGAACTCTGAGAGGCCCCCAGCTCGTCAAATAGAAACCAGACCAGACAGAGGGTAAGGCCCCTGGAAACAGGGCGAGTGCCTCCTCCTACCACATGGACAAGGCACATATCCCATAAGATACAGAGACACCGCCAACATCCCAGCAGTACGTTTCCGACGCTCTAACTAGACGCCAAAGTCAACCCACCACTGCTAAAAAGGTACCAGCTCGCGGACCCTGCAAAGGGTTAGTACAGAGGGTAAGGCCCCCGAAACAGGGGCGTGTGCCTCCTCTGTCTATCGCAACAAACACTTCACGACCACGACAAGAAATATTGACCAACTGATCCCATCGCCAGAGAACCACATGGACATCAGGCACAAATTGGCGCCCTTCGCTTACACCTCCGTACCGCATACAACCACTGAGTCCGCGATGGCGAACATCATTACTGCAGGGAACGATCTTGCCGCAGCAACAAAAGGCGATATTGCTGCCTTGCTGGGAGAAATTAAAAACCTGGGCACCAACATAGGGAGCAAGATAGACAAAATCACCCAAAGACTGGACAGCATGGAAGTTAGGCTTGAAGGAGTAGAGAGCAACCAGGCCTCCATCGAAACCCTAGAGGTGCAACTCGATCAGAGATTGTCTGAACTGGAACATAGGGAGGAGGAGTTTAAACTCAAGCTCGACGATTTGGAAAACAGAACAACGGAAAAAAATGTACGCATCTTTGGAATCCCGGAAAGAGAAGGTGAAACAGAGGCCGACCTGAAGGAAACACTCCACAATATTATCAAACTCCTCGTATCTGACGATGTTGTAGACAAACCAATGACGGAAAGAATCCACAGAGCCGGTGGCCCTCCGGGAGGGCCATGATCAGTTCTTGCCCGATTCCATCGATTCCAAGACAAAGCTTAAATCCTCAAAAAAGCCAGAAGATGCGACACGATCACGCTGGAAGGAGCCCAAATTTCGATATATCAGGATCTCTCCTCCTTAACATTAGCCCTCAGGAAGATGTGTGGTCCCCTCTGAACGAAACTCAAGGAGAAGAACATCCGATATAGGTGGGGCTACCCCTTCTCGCTTACATTTGAATACGAAGGAGCTAAATTTAGACTGCGATTTGAAAAAGAAATAAAGAAATGCATCTCCGACCTCCTCGGCCCACAGGAAGAGGGTGACAATTGAGGAGAAACGCAAAGAGCAGACCGAGAATGGCGAGTCCAAGGCCCCAGGAGAAAGAAAGTAAAGGGATCACGAAAGTTCCAGAGTTCCAGAGAGGTAACCTCTCCCCGGAGGGGGACAATCGAAACTAAATGACTCCGGTAAGATATAGCTACATAACTAAATTGGCAATGCTTTGAAGAGACGTTAACATGTACATAGTTCCAAGACTGTAATGAGGAAATTTAGGGGGGAACCAAAGAGGGACTCAATTAAAATAGAGAAGTCACAATCGAACAAGGGGCGTGATGTAACGGCCCCCACAGGTGGTTCGATGCAGACTCGGTGCGGTCAACCGAGTTCATTCGGACACCATCAACAGGGAATGGAAGGGAGGGGTTGGGGGGGTCAGAAGGGGTCTAAAAGAGGGGAAGGGGTCAGAGCAGCACCTATCACACTTCAAAACAACCAATGCAGCGCACAGTCTAAGATAAATAAACAACATCGATCACACAACACAAGGCACCTTCATATGACCCTAAGCAATGTCCTCAATCACTGACCAAGGGAAGACTGCCCTTCTAAGGGTAGGGACACTCAACGTAAAAGGGCTCAACTCACCAATGAAACGATCACTCGTAGCCAGAGAATTTCGTAGGGCCAAAATGGATATTCTCCTTTTGCAGGAAACAAAATACATGGGGGGGGGGGAGAACGAAGGATCCTGGGGAAACATATTGGAACAGAATTCTGGAGCTCTGATCCATTGAGAAAAGGTGGTGTGGGTATTCTCATTAGAAAAGGTATAGAATTTGTACTCACCAAGACATGGTCTGATGTAGAGGGACGAGCCTTACTCATTACGGGACATATAGGCAGAGTGGATGTAACCATTGCAACCCTCTACTCCCCAAACACAGGACAAGCTAGATTCCTCACCAAAGTGATTCCTAAGCTACTATTTGAAGCATCAGGCCACATAATCTTAGGTGGGGACTTTTATCAGTGGGCAGACCTTGTCAGAGATCGGAAACCTGGCAAACCCACTGCGAAACACCAAAACAGGGCAGAGCAGACTGAATTGGCAAGAATGATGGAAATGTGTAACATGAGAGATGCGTGGAGAGACCTCCACCCCGAGGAACAAGGCTACACTTTTACTCAACCCCCCCATAGCACGTTAACCCGAATCGACTATATATACATATCCAAAGAGCTTGCTGAAATAACATCACATTCAGAGATTACCCCAATCACCTGGTCCGACCATGACATGGTTCTCACAGACATGCAATGGGTGAATTTACCGACTAAGAGTGGGAAATGGCGCTGTAATGAGAGCCTCTGGAAAGACGCAGTCTTCAAGGATGAACTGGAAACTGAAATCATCCATTTTCTTGAAACGAGTAACAATGGTGAAGTGTCGAAACAAACGGTGTGGGAGGCTGGGAAGGCCACATGGAGAGGGATTCTAATAAGAGAAGGATCAACAAAGAAAAGGGAGCGAAATATCATCGAGTAGATACTACGAACTGAAATTCTTCAACTAGAGAATGATATCAGAAGGGGAGCAGAGATCGATGACATGAAAATGAATAAAGCAAGAGAGAAAAGAAACAAACTGAAATTATTAGAACACGAACAGATAGTCCGAAAACTAAGAGTCCGAAAACTAAGATTCCGAAAACTAAGATTCCTACAACAAACATTTTATGAAAAGGGTGACAAGGCGGACGCACTATTAGCAGCCAGACTTCGTGAGCAGAGGGCGGAGCAAAGAGTTTTAGAAATAACTGAAGATACCCCCACCACCTCACATATTCGTCCCACAATCCCAGAAAGCTTTGCCAACTTCTATGACACCCTCTACTCCTCGGAAACCGATCCTGAACATCCAGAGATAGATACCTACTTATCCTCAATAAACATACCCCAAATACCAAGTCCAGGCGCTGAAATACTAGAATCCTCCATAACTGAACAGGAAGTCCAGGCGGCAATAAAAAGACTAACAATAGGCAAATCCCCAGGGGAAGACGGCTATACAGCCGGATTCTATAAAACCTTTACCACATCACTAACACCTTTCCTAACGGAACTCTAATGAAATAATGGACTCCCGGAAACCACCAGACTCATTCACTAAAGCATTGATCACAGTTATCCCCAAGGATAGGAGAGATCCCACAAAATGTGGATCATATGGCCCTATCTCCTTACTCAACCTTGATGCGAAAATCTATACAAGAGTCCTGGCCGCAAGGCTGGAAACATTGATGCCACAACTCATACACCCTGACCAAGTCGGGTTTATATTGGGGAGACAGGGAGCCGATACAATGAGTAAAACATTGCACCTTATCCATGCCTCCCAAACCATGTCCAATGAACCGGTCCTGCTCTCCATTGACGCAGAAAAGGCTTTTGACAGGGTCGAATGGGGATTTCTGAAAGCAGTATTACGCAGAGTAGGGATAGGCCCAAGATTTAGAGAGGCAATACACGCGGTTTACACGAACCCTAAAGCCTCAATATTTGTAAATGGCGAATACTCTAGATGGTTCAATTTAAAACGTGGAACCCGCTTGGAATCCCCCTCTCTGCTGTACTCTTCGCACTCTCCCTGGAATCCCTAGCAATTACAATGAGAGCGGACCCCATATTAGAGGGTATTCAACTGGGATCACTTGATATCACTAACCCTGCAACCTGTCCCCAGAGCCCTCTTCCTGTTGGAAGAATATGGGAAACTCTCAGGGTTCAAGGTAAACAAAGCAAAGTCCACACTCTTCCCCCTACAAGGGCAAAAAGAATCAAACGCCACCAAGTTCTCCACACTGGGTCTCAAAGTTGAACACTAAAAACTACAATACTTGGGGATACAAATCACTAGAGATTTGAATGACCTACATGAGGCAAATTTCCCCCCTTTGCTACAGCAGTTCCGGGCTGACCTGACAAGATGGGACAAACTTACAATCTCATGGCGGGGGCGCCTTAATGCGATCAAAATGGTATCCTTCCCCCGGTTCCATTCTTAAATTCCTTTGGCAAGGGGAGAAAGCGAGAATTCCGTACAAAACCTTAATACTCCCAAAAGATAAGGGTGGGGTCGGGCTCCCTAATATACAGAAATACTACGAAGCCTCTCAACTGATTCCCCACTGTCACGCTCACCTGGTCTCCTCTGGGGCGTCGCGCGAAGATGCAGGAATGATTTCTGCCCTGGCGTTACACGGCTGGATGGAGAGACTTGCACGCGACTTCTCCTTCCCTGTCACTTCCCCGAATGCTTTTGCCTACAAGGTCGAAATAGGATGTTAGCACCGTGAGGAGCAGGGTTGAGTTCCCACCTCCCGTAACCTCCTAATGCCCTCTCTCTGCTTCTGCCTCACCTTGGTTTGTTTAGTGGTGGACTCTCCGTCCTGCGATCTCTTGCAGGGGCGCAATATGACAGTCTCTCCCTGGATCAAGTTCTTTCATTGATCCTGTGGGGGTGTAGCAGAGTCTTGAATTGCTTGACTCAGCATGTAAGTCTCTATACCAATAGATGCTTGGAATAGTTGCTTAAATGTCTTTATTACCAAAGTTTTAACCTTGTATTCACTTTTCAAGGCGCGGTCTTAAGCAGTTTTTTTTTAAAATGATGATTTGACTCGTTCTTCAACGCTGAGGAGATTCTATGCAGGTGAGTATAGCATTCGTGAGTGGTGCCGAATGTCTCTATAATTGTTTCTTCCCGTGCGCGACTAACCTGCTGTGTTCTTTTCTTTCCTGCAAACAGGTGCAGCATGGCTCCGGAGCGGCGATCGGAGGAACCGCTGCAGAGGAATCCCAAGGGAAGCGGTCTCTGGGTGAGTATTAGCTGTTCTTGCAGATGCCTTCTTTTCTGCAGGTGCGGCGAACTGAAGAGCAGCTGAAGGAGCGGCCGCTCGAATGGAATCCTTCAGGTAAGGTCAAAAACTCAGTATCAATTCCTGTTTCTTCTGTTCTCAGGTTCCGATGGATGGAAGTTCCAGAACGGGCGTGGCTGCTGGCGTTCAGGTACTGGGAGCTAAGCAGCCACAGTGAGTTTTACGCTGCAGGAGTGCAGAATAACGCGAAGCATGTTCTGTCGGTAGGGTGTGGTTTAAATTACCTTGTAAGTAGTTCCAATAAAATAGTCCCTCCAGCCTCATTCTGCAATCACAGGTAAAGTAGTCCCACAGCCACACCCAGGATAAGCCAGATGATGTCAGCCCCCTTTGACTGGGCTGTATGTAGTCCCATGTAGTGCATTACCAGATGGAAAATTATGAGCCTGGCGCCAGCGCGCCAGGACTGAGTCCAGGAAGTCCTTGGACTACCCTTTGGGGCTTTATAAGCGCTGATGGGTGTCAGTGACTGGGAAAGGCCCGCCAGCTCCAAGTGTTTTGGAACATGAACCATGACAGCACTCCCTCCCCCCCTAATTCGCCCCCCTCCACCCCCCCCCCCCAACGGTGGGTTCTCCCACCGGTCCAGGTTTGTTCGGATGATTATGATGGAGTCTTTTTAACAACCGTGGAGCATGAATGTGATCACTGGGTTCCCATGATCTTTCTTGTGGTCCATATCCTTTCCAGCCTATCAAATAAAATAATTTTGATTTGATGAGTTTTTAATCTAGAATGTCCTTAACTTCGAATTCAGGTTCCCGGTCGACAATAATTGGTTTGGGGGGGTTTTGTATGCAGGTCCCTGGTTGCACTGGTTTCAGAAGCGAGACGTGAAACACGGGATGAATCCGCATGTGTGGGGGTAGGTCCAATTTTACTGCTACCGGATTAATGATGGCCTTTATTATGTACAGACCCAAATATCTGGGATTGAGGGTATGGGTTCCTTTCACTGGTATGTGTTTCGAGGCCAGCCAGACTTCATCCCCTACTTTATACTTGGAGCTTCACTTCTATGTACGTCTGCTGATTTATTGTACCTTTCCTTAGCTTGCCTCAAATTATCTGTCGCTTGTTTAAAGGCTTGAGTGATGGTAGTATGTAAGCTGCTTACAGCTGGCATTTCCAGAAGTTGAGGTGGATCAAGATTGGAGGTTCGTGGGTGCATTCCATATATTGTATACTGAGCACTATATGGGATATTTGGACACAGGGTAAAAACATGCAAAACATCACCACATGGCCTGCCCCTCTCAGCAATCTATGATCCCCGGGATCAATGATCACATTCCAAACGTAGGAAGGTTCCAAGCATGGTACGAAGCCGGCTTAGAGAGAGAAGAACAACTACAAAAAAAGGACTCCTTCATATCACTCCCAGAACTCTCTGAAGCCCTTGGAATAGGCCTGCTATCAACTTTCCAATATATACAAATAAAGGGCATCCTGACAAGACATATGAGGAAGCCCAAACTGATGATAGATCTCACGCCCTTTGAGAAGATACTAGACTCAAGAACAGAAATGAAAGGCCTAATATCAGCAATGTACAAGGAACTAATAGGGGGTGGTGGCGGATCTACAGATTCCTTGAAAGACAGATGGGGAAAGGACCTCGGTGAACAGATCACCCCGGACCTGTGGGACACAATATGCCAAGCGGCTACACAAATATCCATCTCGAATAAATATAAACTACATGCGATCAAATTGCTACATAGATGGCAATATGACCCCGTTAGACTTTCCAAAATGTTCCAAGCAACAAGCCCAAAATGTTGGCTGGGTTGCAGTGAAGACGCAGATTATTGGCACATGTGGTGGGGGTGCACGCGAATTAAAGTCTTCTGGAATGAGGTCCTGGGCTGGATCAAAGAGATCGACGGTATTGCCAGAACAACTGATCCTCACCTGATACTATCAGTCTCGAGAAGGACGAAGATGAATGGGTCAGGGTAAAAGTCCTCGCTCCACAATTACTATTGGCAGCTCAAGCGACTCTTGTCATGAATTGGAAATCTGCGTCAGTCCCCACCAAAATTGAATGGATCAATGTCTCCACCAACATATGTATAATGGAACACATAATAGCATCACTGCACGGAAAATCATCACGGATTGAGGCCTTATGGATGGACTTTAAGAATAAAATACCTCCCCAATGGGCTTTTTCGTAATAGAAATGACACTCGCAAAGGCGACAGACAAGAAACGACCTAAAAATAAGCACCTAGATATTACTTTCAAGAACCAGTTTGAGGAATGTTCCCTACAAAATACGCAAATTGTGATCCTCAGCTGCAATCCACTGCATTGGCTAAGCTATAAACTGCATGACCCACAGGGGGAGAGGGAAGGGGGGGGAGGGAAAGGAGGGGAGTGGAAAACATGTCCTCTAATAGAATCCAACTAAGACCAACGCATCTTTAAGAAGGTTTGCTGAAAATAATTTCTTTTTCTTCTTATTCTGTGTATTTCTTTTGGTTTGTTGTGTAACTAAGAGCTCTGAAACGTCTTCTGTAACATGACTCACTTGTAAAACTAATAAAAGCAAATTTACAAAAAGTGACTTAAAACAATAATGAACGAATAAAGGCCAAATTTAATGTCTGCAACGACTATTGCAATTGTTCCCTTGGCCAAAATGTATGAGCAATTTAACGAGAGCTATGGGGATAAAAACACACTTATTGCTCTCGTAAATGCAAAAATGGCGAAATTAGAGATGGACATACAAGAACTGAAGATACAACTGAAAAAAGATCAATATAAAGATGAGCCGACGGCAGGCATACTGAAAGATGCATTGAGAAGTACAGGAGAAGACAAAAAACTGTTAGCCGAGGTGGCCAAAGAGGCCTTGGGGATTCTAAAAAAGAAACCATATTGGAGATGAGACTAGGTTCGATGTGAAAAATTATGTAATCAAAGATTCAGAATTACAAATCGTGAATGACAATACTGCAAAAGATGGGAAATTGCCGAAAGACTAACAAGAAATGCCCTGATGCTAAAGAGCATTAGCCAGGTTGGTGTGCAAGCTCTTGTACAGTGTGATCTCCAGATTGGGAGTTGTGATTCAAACAGGATCATCCATGCGGTATATGAAGGAAGGGTAACAGCAGGGATGTTCCAGGCTTCTACGTCTAGAGATGTGGATGGATACCCATTTAATCCATCGAAAGTACCAGATAATGACATTTCTGATAAGGTGAAAAAAGGATCCCAAGACTGATGAGCGAGTGCAGGATTCCGTCCTTGAAAGTCTGGATTTGTCTGATCCAATGAAAGACATTGATGTCTAAATGCAACACAAGAAAGCTGCGGTATCTTTGAAAAGAATTCCGTAAAGTATAAAAATCCCTGATGCTGAGAAAAAATTTTAAAAAAATTTAAATGAAGAAAAATATTTAAAAAACATGGCAAAAACAAAGAACCCAAATACTAAGAATTCTTGTAAGTTCCTAAGAAATCTAAAGGCCTTGAATGTTACAATACAAACAAATATCGTCAATCTGCATGAAAAAAGAAGCAAATGCTTGCAAAAAACAGAAGGAGATAGCAATAGAATAGATAAGAATGTCAGCCCAGATATAGAAAATAAAAAGTGTTACCGGAAGAAAGAGGACGCTGTGCGTATGGAGGAACTGTTAAACATTTCTACATATGAAACAGGAGACAAAGAAGACGAAGGAGCCCAAAGTGATGAGTATGTTGAAGAGAGGGTGATTCTGTCCTCTGACTCTGAGGACGAGGCAGTGTTAGTGCCTCAGAAAGAGGTCACCAGCGGCCTCATAAAATCATTGAACAGAATAGTTTCCAAAGTGTCTCTGGAAAAAGAGCCTATAAAGGACAGAGGCAAAGACTCTGGAAGGATAAGAGATCGCGACGAGCTTGTAACAATAAAAGATAGAAGGAAAAAAGCTCTAGGCAAAATGAAGATTCCGGCAACAAGAGCTAAACTCAAAATCTGTGACTCTAAAGATCTTAAAACAGTCTGAAAAAGTGAAAGCACAGGACGAAATGACAGCAACAAAGCAAACCAATAACAGATCACAGTCTGTGGCCAGGGAAAACGAGGAACCATGGAAAGTTGACAAAATATCGAGAGCCCCAAATAAAGGAAATGCCTCTAAGAGATTCTGTAAAAGTGAGAAGTACTACGTTTATTGCTAGAGAGAATCATCCCAAGTGAAGATGGCTTGATCTTAAACCGCTATAATGTCCTGCAACTATTGAACCATCTTCCAGTCTTGAAGGAAATATCATCCAAGGATATCAAGACAATAGAATTCATCTGAGAATTAATATTGGACAGAGTAGTGCTGCACATCCATTCAAGGATTGTTTATGACCTCTTAATAGAGAACACCCAAGATCTATGGGAGTTAGGCTTTAAAGTCAAAGAGATTGACATGAGCTACTCTGAAAGAAAGACGGATCAACACTTTAACAAAAAAGGCGATGCGCAAGTAGTGCTCAATGTACCTGCCCCACAATTGGAAGAAAGTAGTGCTCAATGTACCTGCCCCACAATTGGAGGACGTGCAATCGTATATGGATCCAACATGGAGTGAGCAGGAAGATCTTGAAATAGGTCATGAAAAAGCCATTTCGAATTACTATAGAGTCCCAGAACAACGCAAAGGACTGGCTGGTGTCTTAAACACGACAAATGACAGTTAACAACTGGAGTCAAGTCAAGAAGTAGTAAAACTTACGGGCTCATGGAACACACGTGGCTTTTCTCATTTGACGCAGAAATCATTTAAGCTGCTTGATATTATTTGCCTTCAGGAAACATGGCTGGAGTCACAGCCATTGTAGAAGGATACGAGCTAGCTTTTAACCCAGCACTACACCAAGCGAAAGGTCACCCGATGTCTGGTTTGATTACTATGACCAAAAGAATGAGTGGCTTTCGAATCACCAGTACAAGTAACCCGTCTGCTTACATCCATGGGACTTCTGTACAAAATAGTGGTGATGTGGAAAACCTAAATCGGAGAATCCACATCATAAATATAAACTGGCAACATAAAGCAACTGGAGAGATGAAGTTTATTGATCAGATATGTGATTTGGTGGATGATATAGAAGTCAGTGAAGACTTTAACATGGACCTTTTAGTATTAGTGAATAATCAAGAAAAAGGAAAACATAAAGCTAACTTATGAAAAACCTTATTAGAAGAACTTGATGTCAGAAGTATGGCAATCTTGAACGGGAATTCGCTGGGAGACAGAGAATCAAAAAGGTCCATTCTGGATTATTTTGTAACTTTGAAAAACATGATAAGTATGATCACCGGGATGAAGGTCATTAAAACAGACCCAAGTGATCACAATCAAAATGAAACAACGAAAAAAAGGAATATGTGGAAACAAAAAACAGAATTAGAGTGTGGTGGAAATCGACTGCGAATGAGCTGTGATAAAATAAAAAACTTCAGCAACATTAGATAAGCATTGAATAGAACAAGGCCACAATATGATTGAATATGATGTTTTCCTGCAAATATATAAAACTCCAAGTCACAGAAGTACGAAAGCACTGGTAATGAAGCATGTGTAAGACCCGGAAGTTGTCTGTAAAAAAAAAAAAAAAAAAAAGAGAGAATTATGAAAAAAACCTCAAGAGACCTGGAATGTTCCCATCTGCTCAGGCAAGAGAAAGATAAGGAGAAAAAGAAAAATCAAAAAATTGCTTGAAGTGGCATAAAGCTGCATTCGAACAAAATGACGCGGAAAATATGCTGTTGTGTCTTGCACAAAGAAATTGAAGAGATTTCTGGGCGGCAAACAATGAATTAGAAAAGCCTCAAAATGCTAATCTCTGTCATGTAGTGACAGAAGACAAGTGGATTACCCATTATAAAGAGCTCTTTCAGAAACAGAAGTGGGTTACAATCAATCAATGATGAGATGAAAGAATTCCCATGGGACATCACCATAGAGAGAGAGAGAGAGAGAGAGAGAGAGAGAGAGAGAGAGAGAGAGAGAGAGAGAGAGAGAGAGAGAGAGAGAGAGAGAGAGAGAGAGAGAGAGAGAGGATATTTACACTAACATAAAGAAATTGAGATCATCTCGCGCCCCAGGACCCGACGGTCTTACCAACTACATTCTAAAACAAAATCCAGAAGAATAGGCCTTCTGCCATAAACTGTTTAAGATGGTTATAAATTAAAGAATACCAGGGACATGGAAAAGAGCGATAAGCGTACCCAGATTGGAACCAAAAAAACTACAGACCCATAGCACTACTAGATGTAGTGGGGAAACATTTTGCCTCCCAACTGCTAAATCAATTAACAACTTGGATTAAACAGTTTGGTATGGCTGACATGAGGCAAACAGGCTTTGTTAAAGGGTTGGGCTGCAGCCTCAACCTGTGCATCTTAAATATTGAAAATGGAAGCGTTAAGGAAAAAGACACCTGCATATATAGCATTCATTGATTTGGCACACACCTTCGATGGTGTTGACAGAGAGCTTTTGTGGAATAATATGTTAAGAAAAGGGTGTCCGGTTAGCCTAATTCTGCAATTAAGGCTTTGTATACAGAGACTTCTGTACAAGTTCGCCTGGATCAGAGTGGTCACATTAACATCGCCGATAACAACAAACCGCGGTTTTAAGCAGGGCTGCCCGTTAGGAGCTATGCTCTTTAATTTCTTTATTTCGGATGTCGGGGAAGCCTTGTTGGTGGTAAAATCTTTCCCTCCAAAGATAAACGAAAAGCATATTAATATGATTGTATATGCAGATGACATTGCGATCCTGGACTTGACGCCAATGGTCTTCAGAGGAAGATTACAGCCTTAACAGATTACACTACAGAGAATGGACTAGAGATTAATGTAAAGAAAACTGAAATTTTGATTCTGAAAGATCTTACAAGGATCTAAAAAGAAGAAAGGCCGCCAAATCTTCAAATGGAGATTAGGTAGCGACGTTCTGAGAGTTGTGCCAAGGGCAAAATATTTAGGTATCACAATGAGCTCAAGCTTCAACGATGAACCTATGGTGAAAAAGATTGCTTCTAAATGCAAACAACTTTCTGCTCAAGCACTACATGCTAAATATGGAAAATATTCGGTAGTTCTTGTTCGTTTTTAAAGGAATAAAATCATTCCGGCCCTTACATATGGAGCCGAGACCCTGTTAGGGTGCGACAACGACCTCTGGTCACGCTGTGAACATGTGATCTGGAGAAGGATACTCCAACTACTGAAGGGCTTTCCGACCGCATGCATGAGGTATGAGACCAGTCTGTCCTCTGTTAATGATATCGTAATATGGAATACGCTATCCCTATACAGGAATGTGGCGGGAGTTGATAATATACCACAATTTAGCATCTTAACGAACATCAATAAGGGAAATACTGATGACCTCCTGAGTAACTGGAGACGCTCCTGTGAAACTATCTTAAAAGCAGTTGAATACAGATGAGCAAACCCTTTTGCATAACCTGAATTCAGTAAAAAAAAAAAAATTTAAAAAAATAAAGATTGGATAGACACCTACGATAAAAGAATGCGACACACAAGAATGAGAAACGCTCCACCAGAGGCAAACAAATTAAATGTACTTCCTAAATACATGACGAAATTCCTTTGTAAAAGTAGAAGATTCATCTTCTTAAAATGCAGACTGAATGCATGGGATATGAAAGAAACAACACGCCAAAAGAAGGAGAACGATTCTAACGACCAATCTTGTCGACTTTGCAATGGTGCAGAAGAATCAATTAAACATCTGGTGCCGTTTTGCCCGAAGATGAGAGAAGAAAGAACTAGATGCATGGTTCAGGAGATGGCTAAATACTCTGTTCGCACTGCAGAGGAATGGTGGATAATGATGCATGAAGGTGACAATAATAAACTGATATTTGCATTAACTTCCTTTTTGGATATTTTACTACGGACTGTGAAAGCTAACAGTGACTCTCAACTTGAAGGACTATAAGCAACGGTTTGAAATTTTTCACATTTTAATGTGCATGAGAATGATCTAATCTCTTTGTGAGATGAATGAAAAGCTCTTTCGTATGTATATGAAAATGAGTATGTATTTCATTTTTAAAGGTTTGTAATGAACTAAAATATATATCTCCCTTACGGTATTTGTGCATTGCAATCGGAGCATGCACACAGCCATCATTAGCCTGATAACAAGCTGAACGCCAAGGAAACGACTGATGCCTCAGACGTTCTATCCTCGCAGACAAATGCTGAAGCCGACCAAATCAGAATAATAATTCAATGTTACAACCATTCTAACGTTAGGGAGAATGTTGTGAAAAACACATGGTGCACCAAGCCCAGTGTGCATTTTGTACTTGGTGATTCATGCATACAATCCTTTTATCACTGACATATTTGTTAAATGTAAAGACCTATAGTTATTGTCTTGTTTCAAAAAAATGTTATGTATAACAGGCTGCAACCCTCACTGGTATTATGTGCCCTCTTCCCCTTTCTCACGGGGGAGTACAACAAGAGTGTACCAGACTGTCCATTTTGGAATGATGACCTAGTAGCAGAAAATAATGTGTATTGTCATTCTAGGATTTGTATAATGTGCTTTTCTCAGTAAGACAAGTGTAATGTTCTCGTGACTGAAATATGCTGCAAGTGATCACTGGAAATGAGCATTGCAACCTTTTAAAAGTTGACAGTTTACATTGCAAGTATAATGAAGTAATTTCCTTTGCTAGCTGCTTTTGCAAATCAAAAAAATAAATTAAAAAATTTAAAAAAACACAACCCCCTACCCCAAGCTGTCAGAAATGCCTCATAGACAGACAGTGTCATAAGGTGAGAAAGTGAAACAGAATGTGAGAAACAGAAAGAAAGGGAGCGAGCGCACGATAGATTGAATCATGATACGCTGGGTACAGGTAGTTTACATGTGAAATAGCACCACAGAGAGAATTCCTACACAATACCTATAAATACAACTGCTGGACAGAAAAGGTTTTTAGCTCACCCCAAAGCATCCAGCCCATGTCTGACCTCAGCATTTCCGAGTAGCGTTGCAAGACATTTCACCCTCAATCCACAATAAGTTTTACACAAAAAAGAAAACGAAAGCGTGCCTGCTTGGACTTCGCATCATAACTACAAAATTAAATGTGCAAATCACAGGCAGGCCATGCCCCTAATTCAGCACCTGGAGGTAGGGCACGGATTCTTCATCTTGCATTAATGAAGCCAATGTCAAGATGAATTAAGCTTCAAAGGTAGGACTACCTCGCACTTTAGTGTTTTAATATGGAGTACAGATAGTCCGTTGCTGACCCTCCAATGCATCAAAGATGTACTTACAGGTGAAACAAAGTACTCAAGAAACTAGTTTCAGCTTGGGCAAGTGAACTTGTTAGCATGGCCGCATAACTCTGAACATCATAAGGCATGAAACAGGCTTGGCATGACAGGCACTAAGTGGGGCTTCTCCTGTGCCAACCACATTTCATATTAAAGTTCCTCAAGCCACCTCAGTCTACTCCAAATGGCTGTGTTTTTGAGTTTGGCACTATTTTTAAGAACTTGGCGGGCCCAATCAATCTGTAGAAGCAAAACGTAAGCCCACACATTCATTTGTACCAGTGGACTGATTCTAAACGTGCCCTCCCCTAAGATTACCTTATGTGTTCGGGTTTCCTGGTGCCTGTTCATCTTTGCCCCATTAATAGGATGCATGGGGGGCACAGTAGACTTGGAACTGTGCTCAATAAAGTAATGGAAGCCTTCATTTTGTTAAAGTGTAAGCATATTCTGCAAAGAGAAGGAGCAGGTCGACAGCACACCACCTACAGAATTCTGAATATATATTTTTTTTAAACTGTACATGAATTTACATTAACTACAATTATTTTTAGTTGGGAATGGGCAAGGTGACAAAGGCAGGTGGTTCTGTTTGAGAGAAAACGAGATGGGCCCGTTCAAAAGTATGTGGAGATGTGTTATACTTGCTTTTATGCTGATGAGTGATGGCATCTGCAACTTTGTGAGCCTGGTTTACCTTTAAGGGCGAAAAGGTGCTGTTTAATGTCAGATCTGGATGCTAAAATGGTGAAGGGGGCAAGGAAGACAAAGTTATGGGTGGGTCGGTGACAATGAGATTAAGAAGGGTATTAGGGAGTTAGTTGGAGTGTATCAGAAAGAGAGATCGGCAGAGCCAGTGTCTGGATAGAGGTGAAGGATGGAGAAAGAAAAATGTAACGGGGACTGATGTTCATTAAGTGCCAGCATGAAGGGGGTGGAAAGTAGGTAGACATAAAGACAGTTTGTGATCCAATGTTTAGAAATGTGCTTATGGAGGGCAAAGGGGTTGACAGGGAGGCTTGGGAGGGGCTGCAACAGTCATGAGTCTGTTGAGAGCAGCAAAGAGGTTTGCCAGAGTACTAGGTGAGGTGGATGCAAATCTTCCTAATATAAACTAGGTTCAGTGTTGCAACAGTGAAGTTGTAGAGTAAATAAGTGGTCAAGTTGGTGTTCAGAGTTAAAGGACCCTGAGGATGTAAGCCCCTGGGCCAAGTGTGAGGGGATTGGGGTGGGGAGTGACGCAGAATTTGAGGCACTGAGGTAGAAAACTTCAGAAGACTGAACAGTTAGCGTGAGACAACAGAATGCCGTCCAGTGGTGGCAAGGAGAGACAGCTAGAAATACGTACGAATAATTTGGATGTAAGAGAGCAAAAGGAAAAGAAAAACTAGGCTACATCTGCAGAAGAAGTGTGGTAGGAGAATCTAAAGGAGAAGAGGCGGTTAGCAAGGGAGGAAGTGCATAGGGTGAAGAGCAGTTACTACACGCACAGATCACTGGGATGAAAGCGGAGGTATTGGAGATGTCCGATTTCCATTAGATAGAGGAGCTGTTAGACAAGTAGGAGGCTATCCAGGCGTGGTCAGGACCAACTGGTTCTGGAGAAGAGAGGAGTGGTAAAACAGTGAGAAATGCTGCAAGGGATAAGAAGGATGAATAGTGAGGAGTGTTTCAGGAAATTTAGGACACATCTTGAAGACGTTTAAAAGCATGAATTTATCAAATATAATGGTAAAATGTTTGCATCATGTGCAGAAGTTAGCTGGCTAACTGAGGGATGTATGATACCCAGGAGATTCTTTTAGCTCCTACTCAAATTTATATTTCAGCCTGTGTTTACGTTTTACAAGCAGGATTCGAAAACCACAAATATTGCTGCTCCCAGTCTTATTTCAGAAACAATACTTTCAAGGAAGTTTAATAATTTCCTGAAAGCATCAAATTATGACATGATGAGATTGAGCAGTTGGTAAAATAATACATTGCATTTTCATTTTACGTAGCATAATGGGAACACCAAAGGCATATAAAATTGTAAAGAAGTTATACTAAATAAGATTACATTCTGCTAAGTATTGTATGGTTTACTTTGGTTTTATCAGCTGTTGTAGGTTTTAAACAGTGTTGGTATAGGCTCTTATGTTGAATGCAACGTGTGATGTTTGGGGGGGTTAAATCACAGGATATGTTGGATCTTTTGTGTTTTAGAATGCAAGTGATGCATTTGCTTATCTTATATATATTGTGCTTGTTACTTGTAAATGGAGAAATCCGAATAAAACTGCTTCCTTAGTGGTCTAGAGACTATGCCATTAATAAGCTTCTTCGTTATAGGCATTTGTTGTAAACACCCGAGTGCAAGAGTTGGTGAGATTTAAGAAAGTAGTAACTTGCATCAGAGTTACACCCATTCACAAAATAACTTGCTACCAATTCACAAAACAATTAGTGTCCATCACCCAGTCATCATTTTGATGCAACATTATACAAATGTACCGTCGCAGTCGCAAAAAATAGTAGCAGCCCAACAAATGTGGGCATTCAAGGGACGTATTTGGGAATCACCAGTGTTATGAAAAAGGTATGTAAACAGAAAACAGATACACGCCCACAAAAGTTATGGATTTCATAAAAGTTCACAGTTACTTGAGAAACTATTGAGAAAACAATAAGTACACTCGACATAGCATGAGATGGGTGGACGTCAAAGAAAATATATGCAGCGTTTAGTATCTGTGCAATGAACCTCCATGTTGTTTAAACATGTTTTGGAGTTAAAGTGGGAAAAAGTGGGAAATGGTATTTTGTGGCATTTGAAATTATTCCAATCTGACATGGTGTAAGTTCACTAAGCAGTAAGGTTATGATATTACAGCACCAATATTGGGGATTGAGGGACAGCATTTGTGTTAAGCAGATTAAAGTTAGTGTACGTTAACCACCAACCATAAACTTTATGTATTCCCTGCTATTCTAATGGTATGACGGTAGAAATGATACCTTGTAAAGGACCTTACCCCCCTGTAACCATACAATGTATGCGCAAAAAGTGTTGCGTTGCATCCCAAAGTTGGATAAATCCACAAAATAAAGTACAGGTTTTCTTTTTTCTGAAAGAAGTAAGTTAAACCGAATTTCTTTGTCATCACAAGTTCTAGCCAGTCCTCACTGTAAGTAACAGGTATAAAGTATGCCAATAAAATTGATTCTTTATGATTCGGTGGTCTGGTACGGCTGTATTTCACACGTGTATGAGGATTTCTGGGAGGGGGGGAAAGCAGCAGCAACATGAGAAAGTAAAAAGCAATTTTGTGACGTTCCTTCTGAAACAACTAAAAGCTGTGTGTGTATCTTCGTTTCTATGGTTACAGAAATGCTTAAAATAGAAGTTTAAAAAGTCGAGCAGTTTTCACAAAAAATCCCAAGCCTGTTTTTCTCGCAACGCTGTCAGCATCAACAGTAGCAATCAATGGATATAGCCACCAGAGGGAAACGTAACCTTATTTACACGGCAACGAGTTATAAAAAAAAACATACGTTTTATGATGCGCGAAAGCCTATATGAGGATTATGTTGGCACATCTTCGTTGAAATGCCACCTATGTATGAGATGGACATATGCAAGCATACCACCGGTGAAAGGAACCAGCCTCTTTATGTGAGAGATCATCGGAGAGAGGACGTTGATTTAAGAATTATATTTACAAAGAAAAATGTGCACTCGCCAGTTACCGTTGACGGGCGATCACCGACTCCTACTCTTGGCGAGTCAGAAACTGTATGTTCTGTGCATGTGGGAAATTAAACAGGTGTGACTTTGTATGGCTGGCTAGTAGCTTGCAACTTATGTATACCCATACGTTATTCCTCCGTGTTCGTCTCCCATGTTGTTATGTAAATCCAGAATACTATATAATGAATAATATTTATGCACCTACCTCATAAAGAACATAGACTCAAACGATATGTACCGGATTTGATTTGGGACATCCAAACTGTGTTGCACTTTTGTCAAGATAATGTTAATTTATAACATTAATTTCATGCACTGATTTTACAATCGGAAGGAATACGTGTGTCGGATGACCAGCCTCTTGTTCTGTTTGCTGTGGCAGTCACTTTGTAAAGTGCGGGGGGGAAAGTGCAACAGTTTTATGAATATCAAGAATTCACTTCGAAGTAATAAACTGCAAAAGCGTGGAAGGTTGGGAAACACGTTCACAATGCTAGCTTTGTGCGGTACAGACAATTTTGGAAGTCGGCATACGATCAAACACAATTAGCGAAGTAAGGACTTCTGTGTGCTGCAGTGGTCAAGAAGCCACCACGGTCAAGTGTTGATCATAAATAAACGCGCTGTAGGTCTGTAATGGAGTTCCTGTGGCGGTGGGTCTCAAGAGATCGAGTTGAGGAAATGGGTGCCTGTTCCTGCTCATCCCTAAAGACAATCTGTCCCCACATCTTAAGTGCTCACTGGCTGACTTTGTTACGTTCCATAAACACTCTCTTTTCTATCAAGCGTTTGTTCATGCCCACCAAATGATTTCCCCGCTGACTAATAATTACGCATAAAGGAGCCAACTCCCCTCTGTGCACGCCTCAAAGCACTATACTACAGTCTTCCAGAATCGTGTTCGGAAAAAAACCCGTTCAGAAGAGTTTTATAGTCAGCATAGGTGGTAATCTAAGTTTGACTTGGACATTTATTTCTATGCGTGTTAAAAAAAAGTAATGGAACGTTGGGTGGGGGCTGGTACACAGTGATGTCAGTACTTGCTAAACGCATAATGCGCCCACTAGGAAGCGCGAGCTGTACTCTGTTTTCCTGGAGTTACTCTATAAGCGCATGCACACCGCTGAACACATGTAGGTCAGAGGGAGGCCCCCTTATGTCAACACGAAAGGCTCCAAAGGTGGTGATCGCGTGTGCCTGTGACGGGAGACTTCTAGCGAAATGCTTATTCTGAGACGGCGACCGAGAAGTGCGCGCCAGCACACTTTAGCATAGAACGACACCACGGTGGAATAAAAACGACCCGAATCCCTTACCTGGCCACCGCTGTCAGGCGTGTCACCCAATGCCGAGTCAATGGGCGCTCCGAGTGTGACAGTGGTGCCTGGGCTGTCAAAGTTTCCTGGGAAGTCAAACTGCTGTCACATTTGAGCGCTTTCATCCACAGAGAGTATCCTGTCACTCCGCTGTCCTCGTCGGATCTCCCTGGATAAGGGGGTAAAGAGCTCCCAAACTGTCTTGCCCGATAAACGTTCTTCGCTAGTTACAGCAGCCGCTCCCAGCACGGAGTGAGCGCTCGGAAGCTTAAGAGTCAACCACAGGGAGGTACCCATTGCAGTGCCACACTACCAACTACGTCACGCAGCACACACCAACGCATGCGCCAACCCGGCCCACTTCCTCGTCCAACTAGCATACCGAGTTCCAAGAAGGCGTACAGGAAGAGAAGTCTTTGACGTTCAATGTCACATGCCCACGTCGTGTGCTCTCCGCATGTAAACAACAGCAGACCGGGAGCTCTGTGCCGGGAACTGTCGACCGAACTGCACAGCTGCAGTTGTTTCTGTTCTCTGCATTCCCTTTTGATTACCTCGTTCAAGCCTAGCCTTTTAGTTGGTTTTACGCTATTTTTGAAACTGCATGTGTTTCTTTTTTATGTTAAATGTTAAAGATATTTGTACCGGGGGCATGGCCCACCTGCTGCACACACATATACCACTGTTTCCCCTTGCTTCCTACCCGCTACCCTCCTCCTGGTGAGCCCCCTCCACCCCACTTGAAGCCCAAATGAGAGGCAAGACCAGTTGACTGAATGGAAGTAAAATTGCCACAGCAAACTTTATTAACATACACATGTGACGTGTGAGTCACGTTATGCGCATGCGCGAGCCTCGTTCGGGCTACGCGCATGCGCGGTTGAAAATAAAGTGCGCCTGTGCCGGCAGTTGCGGCCGGGAGGTGAACCGGCCAACACCGTGTCCCTTGTGTTCCTGCGTGAGTGAGCGCGTGAGTGCATGCATGCAGGCCCGAGGCACGGGCGGCCACACAACATCGTGGCGACGAGGCGGGATGCAAGCGGGGCGTACAGTGTTACGCTGCCGAATGCTTTCATCTTCATAACGCCGCACCGCGGTACGTTACGAACCCGGCGCGAACACAACGGAGGTGTTTTCACGCTTGGTAGACAGTAGTAGCGGCCTAAAAAGGTGCTCGTGCGCTGCTTTTACCTGAAAAAGCCTCTCAGAATATAATTTTTGGAAATTCTGCAGTCTTCACAATACAGGAGGACTGCACCTGACCTAGCCGCCACCACCCAAGGGGCAGCTGGTGCAAAATACAGGCAACTTGGGGGTTCAAGGTCTGCGCAGTGATCCAAGGTACGTCCACTAGTCACCCAAGTCAGGTTTGCGGCCTCAAACCCACCACGAGGTGCCTGTGCGACTTGTGAACATGGCAGTGAGCGACGGCGAACATGAGGCAGCGAAAGTGGTGGTAAGGAGGCAATAAGGGGCGTTACTAGCCATGCAAGAATTCGACAAGACGGGCCCCCCTTCCAAACTAGGCCCGAGGTGGCTGCTGTGGATCAAGAAATTAGACATGTACTTTACTGCGACGGGGGAAACCGATGACGACGCAAAGAGAGCCACCTTGTTGTACTCGGCGGGCATGGACGTATTACGCATCTATGAGTCCCTGAATCTACAGGTAACAACCTATGACACTGTCAAAACCGCGCTTGAGAACTACTTCATCCCGTTGTCCAATGTGGACTACGAGAGATTCCTGTTTTGCGGCGAAAAGCAGCGGGAAGAGGAGTCACTCGACCAGTTTTGTGCTCGCCTGCGTCAAATGACTACAACTTGTCGGTGGGACAATGAGGAATCCATGGTTCGGAATCAGGTCCTCCAAGGCTGTGGCTCAGGCAAGTTACGCAGGAAGGTTTTGAGAGAGCCGGGTTGGACTCTACAACAAATTTTGGACAGCGGCAGGACTTATGAGCTGGCGGAGTCAAGGGCTGCCAAAATGGATGCCGCAGTGCGCCCGGAAAAAGTGGATGAGGCATTTGCCGTTGGCAAACAGGTGGCGTCGAAGGCTAAGTGGGTCCAAAGGTGCCAGGACACGGGGTCGGTGCAAGGGGCGTCGTCTGTGTGCCAATACTGTGGATATGACCTACCACACTCTGAAGAGTGTCCGGCCAAGTCGAGAACATGCGGCAGATGCAACAGTCCTGGTCATTATGCCCGGATGTGTCGTGCTCCCGCCCCGGTGACCGCACAGAGGGGCCCCGCCAGGGCGTTTGGCGGAAATTCAAGGAGACAAAGGAGCGTTGCCGTGCTAGAGCAGGAAATGCAGAGGCTCAACATGGCCGAGGAGGAGGAGGTGTTCTTCATTTTAAGCTTGGCCACGGGGGCGAGAAAGAAGAGGCAACCGAAGTGTGTTGTGGACATTCAAGGGGTGCCGACACAAGTACTGGTAGACACGGGAGCCTCGGTGTGTGTACTGGCGTCCGACCACTACCAGTCCATACCGGGCCCACCGGCGCTGGACGTTTCAACAGCGAAAATATTCACATTCGGAGGAGATACGCCGCTCCCTATCAAGGGCGTTTTCGTGGCACCGGTGTCCAGAGGAGGCAAGACCATCAAAGCTCGTTTTTTTGTCACAGATGTGAGCCCTCACTCTCTACTCAGTTGTGCAGCTTCGGAGGCCCTCGACCTGGTGCATTTCGCATGGGAAGTTTACCAAGTCGACATTGAGCAGTTACTGGGCAAGTTCCCATGTATTTTCGAAGGTGTGGGGAAATTGAAGGCTCCTCCGGTACGTCTGCACATAGATGACACCGTCAGGCCTACGGCGCTCAAGCATCGCAGAATCCCGTTCTACCTCCGGGAAAAGGTTGAAGAGGAGCTTTGTTTGCTTGTGCAGATGGACATCATCGAGAGGGTGGAAGGCCTACGCCCTGGGTCTCGCCCATTGTCTTCCAGAACACCATCAGGGGGGCGCTGGCGGGCCTAAAAGGCGTTTTGAACATGAGTGATTACATTCTAGTGTTCGCAGAATCTGAGTCTGAGCACATGAAGAGGTTGGAGTGCACACTAAAGAGGTTGGATGATTTGGGACTAACCTTACATCGCGAAAAATGCAAATTTTTCAAGGACAGAATCGGGTTCTTCGGATTCATCTTCCATGCCAGTGGTGTGTCTCCGGATCCGGCAAAGATTAAAGACATTCGTGAGGCCGATGCGCCCCAATCCCCTACCGGGGTGAGGAGTTTCTTGGTGATGGTCAATTACTGCGGGCGCTTTATCAGAGGGTTGGCCTCCTTGTCGGAACCCCTCAGGGCATTGACCAGGAACGATGCCGTGTGGGCATGGGAGAGGAAGGAGCAAGAGGCCTTTCAGCTCCTCAAGAATGCCCTGTCGGATAGTGACACCATGGCGTATTTCAACCCATCAGTTGAATCTGAAATTGTTATAGATGCGAGTCCCGTGGGTGTTGGAGCAGTACTACTACAGCCAGACAAAAGAGGGGACATGCGACCCATCGCTTACGCAAGCAAAGCACTCTCTGACACTGAAAGGCGCTACTCGCAAATTGAAAGAGAGGCTCTAGCTATCCTGTGGGGCTGTCGCCACTTTCGGCTGTACATTCTGGGCAAGCCTGTGGTGGTCGTGACTGACCATAAGCCGTTACTGCCCATCCTGACGGGAGTGTCGTCCGAGCCGCCTCCCAGAATCGAGCGTTGCATGCTGGCCCTGATGGAGTATGGGGTGAGGCTCGTGTACAGGCCAGGCACCAACAACCCAGCGGACTACCTGTCGCGTCACCCCAACAGGGTGAGTGGAGACCTGAACGAGGAAGTGTCGGACTGCCAGGGACTACTCTGCCACGTCGTGCAGGGGCATTGCCAGTGGCGCTATCGAGACTCACCATCGCAACGGAGTCATCCAAGGATGAGGTGTTCCACATCATCAAGGCGGCAGTGAGGAGTGGTGACTGGAAAGCTGTGCTAAGGGACAACTCCAGGCGGCAGCTAGAAGCACAAAAGGACCTTCAGGCGCTCTGGAAGGTGAGGGATGAGTTGTCCATTTCGGATGATGGACTGCTACTGAGAGGGAGACAAATTGTGATTCCGCAAGCCCTGAGGAATCGCGTCCTGGAGTTAGCACACATCGGGCACCAAGGGGTCGTCAAGACCAAAGCGAGGCTCCGTCCAAAGGTGTGGTTCCCTGACCTTGAAGGGATGGTGGAGCGCTTTGTGGGAAGGTGTCTGCCGTGTCAAGCAGCGGCTCCCGGGGACGAGGCCCCACCGATTAGGTCGATGGAACGAAGCGAGAAGCCCTGGGGAACTGTCCACGTGGATTTTGGATCGACTGGTCGGGGCATGTATTTTTTAGTGGCCGTGGACCAATGGTCGCGATACCCGGATGTGGAGGTGGTGGAACACACCGCGACTGAATACACCACTAGGGCCCTGGACAAAATGTTTGCGACACATGGATTCCCGGAAATACTATGCTCGGATAATGGACCCCCGTTCACCGGCAGTGTTTTCGCCCGGTACCTCAAAGACAGAGACATTCACCACCGGAGAGTATCACCCCTGTGGCCTTGCGCCAATGGGGAGGCCGAAAGGTTAATGCGCACATTGAACAAAGTGCTAAGAATTTCCGCTCATGGATGGGAAGACCTTCCAAAGAAGCTTGTGGAATTCCTAAGAGAGTACGGGGGTAGCCCCCGCGGAAGCACTGTTTGGACGCTGCCCCAGAGGCATGATACCGAAGATGGATGGCCACGGGCCAGGCGTCATTGACAATGAGAAAGTCAGAGAGGATCGCATCGCACAAAAACAGCGAGAAAGTGAAAGGAGGGGTCTGCAAGACAAAGAAGTACATGTAGGGGATGCGGTGCTGGTCCGTAACTGCCACCCCGAAGGCAAGCTGTCACTGCCCTATGAACCCCACCCGTGGAAAGTCACACATGTAAAAGGGACCATGGTGACGGCAGCCTGTGCCCGCGGCAGAGTCACTCGCAACAGGTCCTTCTTTAAGACAGTCGATACTTCATCAGAGACGAGTGAGCCGAGCGAGAGCAGGGCTTCCGAGGAAACCCCAGAGGGTAAAGTGGAAGACATCCCGAGGGATCCTGGCCCAGCTGAGGATGGTCTCCGGGGAGCTGCATCAGAGATGTCCAGGTACCCGATGAGGAGGGGTCGCAGACCGCCCTCCTACCTCAAGGACTACGTCCTGGACTTGGGAGACTGAGCCGAGGTCGGGGGAGGCGTTCTCTGAGAGCAAGAAAATGTTTCGGGTGTTATAAGTTTGAACTGTTATTTCCAGGTATGTTGGGTTTGTGTTTTCGTTAAAGAAAAAAAGGGATGTGACGTGTGAGTCACGTTATGCGCATGCGCGCGCCTCGTTCGGGCTACGCGCATGCGCGGTTGAAAATAAAGTGCGCCCGTGCCGGCAGTTGCGGCCGGGAGGTGAACCGGCCAACACCGTGTCCCGTGTGTTCCTGCGTGAGTGAGCGCGTGAGTGCATGCATGCAGGCCCGAGGCACGGGCGGCCACACAACAACACAGAGCCAGCCTTAGGGGGGCGAGCCGGGCGACCACCCGGGGCGCCACGCACCCCAGGGCGCCATAAGCCCCCTCCACGCCAGCTCGGGGGAGTCTTTCAAGGGCTCCCCCGAGCTGGAGTTGGGGGAGAAGGAGCGGCAGGCAGCATTTTGCTGTTGAAAGTGCCCGCCACTGCGGGTGCCTTTAACAGCAAAAAGGCACCATTGGCCCCCCCACCACGCCAGCTCGGGGGAGTCTTTCAAATGCTCCTCCGAGGTGGCGTGGTGGCAGAAGGCGTGGCAGGCGCCTCATTGTCATTGAATGAACCCGCGGCGGCGGGCTCTAACGCGACCTATTCACACCATTGCCTCCTCGCCAGAGCGAGGAGGTTTAAGGGAAAAAAAAAAAAGAAGAAAAAAAGTGGCCCCTCCTGGCCCCGCCCCCTTCCGCCCCTGCTAACCAGGGGCGCGCAAAGGGTGAGGGGGGCGCCAATTCGCCCAGGGCGCTGCTGCCCTTAAAGCCGGCCCTGAACATACATAAAGTTAGGAGTTAACTGACAGGTGTTCCGTTTCACCGCTAGCCTCAGGATTCTGCACTGAGGAATAGCCGCTAGCCTCAGGATTCTGCACTGAGGAATAGCATCCTAACCCCGCCTCTTCCGGTCCTTGCAGACCCATTGAGGACCCCGTCCCTCCTTATCCATCCCTCTTTGCCCTTTTGGCCATTTTCTTTTCCATTTATCTTTCATTTTCTTTTTCATTTTCCTTTTCCCCATTCTATTTAAGTGCATTTTCATTTCCTTTTTCGTTTTTACTTGTTCTCCTATCCTTAGGATCGCCCACTTCTCCTTTGCCCTCATCCTGATTCCCTTTTCCCCTAAATTTCCTTTTGTTCCCCTTCCCTTGGGTGGTCTCTCTTTTCCTACCACTGTGGCTCCCCCTGCGAGCATACCTTTACCTGTCAGGAATCCCCCCTTATGGCAAAACCCAGAGCTGTCCTACCACCATAGCCCCGCCTTAGCTGCCCCACCCCCCTCAGGCCCCCTTTTCTGCCCTCCTGTTCTCCCGAGCCCACCCCTAGTTACCTATCCCCCCGGAGCCCAAAGTCCTTCTCACACCCATCCTACTCCCCTTACCCATGCTTAACAAGCTCTCTCCCCCTACTCTTCTTATGCCTCCACCCACCGGCTGCCAAATGCCTTACCGAGTCTTCTAGCTACGCAGTCCTTTGTAGCTGCCCCATATCTCCTCCTAACTCACCCCTTAGCCGATCCCACATCCCAGGTTCCCCTCCCCCATCTCACCCCCAACCTTTCCACCTCCTTGCCCAAGCCAGTTCCTCTAAGATTCTTTCCTACCTTCCCCTCCCTTAGTTGTATTCGTTGTTACTCTCCTGTTCCTTTCCCATCGATGCACTTCCCCTTTTTCCCCCCACCACTGTTTGGAGTTGGAAGGTCTTCCAAGCCCCCTATCCCTCCCCTTTTATTGGGGCCTCCCCTGAGTCTAATACTCCTGGGCGACGTTCATTCTAAGGTGATGGCTTTGCAGTACCCTTGTGGTATCCGCCAGTACTTTCTAAATGGAACACCATGTAACATCCGCTGGGCATGTCGGAAAGAGAAAGCATAACATCAAAACCCGCACGAGGCCAAGAGGCCTAACTCACATGCTGGTGCCCCTTTTATAGGACTCCCAGCTGACGCACAACCTTGTTGCACCTGGGTGATGTCACCCCTTCTGGGTGTTCTGGGCGGTGCTAGGTGAGGTGGCTGTAGGCCCCCCCCTGACCCTGCCATGCCCAATGAGGGTGTCGGCACTAAGGGGGACCCCCGCTGGTGGCCATTCTACGAATGGCGCGGTTGCCCGGCGTAGCGCCGACAACCTCAGTGGGCGCATGGCCCACCTGCTGCACACACACATACCACTGTTTCCCCTTGCTTTCTACCTACTACCCTCCTCCCGGTGAGCCCCCCCACCCCACTTGCAGCCCAAATGAGAGGCAAGACCAGTTGACTGAGTGTAAGTAAAATTGCCACAGCAAACTTTATTAACATACATAAAGTTAGGAGTTAGCCGACAGGTGTTCCGTTTCACCGCTAGCCTCAGGATTCTGCGCTGAGGAATAGCATCTTAACCCCCCCACCCCTTCCGGTCTTTGCAGACCTGTCGAGGACCCCGTCCCTCCTTATCCGTCCCTCTCTACCCTTTTGGCCATTTTCTTTTCCATTTTTCTTTCATTTTCTTTTTCATTTTTCTTTTCCCCATTCTATTTAAGTGCATTTTCATTTCCTTTTTCGTTTTTACTTGTTTACTTGTTCTCCTATCCTTAGGATCGTCCACTTCTCCTTTGCCCTCATCCTGATTCCCTTTTCCCCTAAATTTCCTTTTGTTCCCCTTCCCCTGGGTGGTCTCTCTTTTCCTACCACTGTGGCTCCCCCTGCGAGCATACCTTTGCCTGCCAGGAATCCCCACCTTATGTCGAAACCCAGAGCTGTCCTATCACCATAGCCCCGCCTTAGCTGCCCCACCCCCCTCAGGCCCCCTTTTCTGCCCTCCTGTTCTCCCGAGCCCACCCCTAGTCAGTGCTTTAAGTGGGGTAAGAAATTGAGGGGGGGCCCTCGTTTGGGGGCGTGGCTTTCATTGTGGGCGTGGCCTAAAAGTGCACAAATCATAGTAAGGTGCGCAAACAAATATATAAATGTATGTGAGCATTTATGTTTGTATGCGTACTACTATGGTGTGTGTACTTTTCAAGCCATATTTTATAAACATAGCAATGTTACATATTTCTATGTTTATAAAAGGTGGCTTGAAAAGTGCACAAACCATAGTAAGTTACGCACACTTGTGTGCTTACCTTACTATGGTTTGTGTACTTTTCAAGCCACCTTTTATAAACATAGATATTTGTAACATGTTTCTATGTTTCTAAAAGATGGCTTGACACGTAAACAGTTCAAGGCATCTTTTATAAAGCGTTGATGACGGACAAAACAAACCGCAAGGTGGCTTTGTCCGTTGACAAAGCTTTATAAAAGATGCCTTGAATTGTGCACGTTTCAAGCCGTCTTTTATAAACATAGAAATATTTCTACCTTTATAAAAGATGGCTTGAAACGTACACAGTTCAAGGCATCTTTTATAAAGCTTTGCCGACGGAGAAAGGCACCTCGGGCTCTGTGATCTATCTGCTCAGAGCACATAGATCACTGAGCCCGAGGCGTCTTTCACCCTCTGCGAACCCGCGGGCTCCGTGATCTAATCTGCATATTAGATCACAGAGCCCGCGGGGGTTAGTGACCTGGGGAGGGAAAACAAAGGGACAGTAACTTCCTCTGATGACCCTGATGAGGGGTCATCAGAGGGAGTTACACTGACAGAAGTGCCGCCAGCCTCAGCGTAGCTGTGGCTGGCTGGCCCTTCTGTCTGCTTGGCCGACATAATGACGCGCGCATTTCCCGTCGCGGCTTCGGCCGTGGCGGGATAATGCATCCCGCCAATGTTGTGTGGGATGGGGGCCCCGGCTGGGCCCCGGCTCAGCCCCACTTTCTGGAGACTGCCGGGGCCCGGCCCCGGCAGGCCCCGGCCCACTTAAAGCACTGCCCCTAGTTACCTACCCCCCGGAGCCCAAAGTCCTTCTCACCCCCATCCTACTCCCCTTACCCATGCTTAACAAGGGCCTCCCCAGCTCTCCCCCCTGCTCTTCTTATGCCTCCACCCACCGGCTGCCAAATGCCTTACCGAGTGTTCTCCCTACGCGGTCCCTTGTAGCTGCCCCCATATCTCCTCCTAACCCCCCCCTCAGCCGATCCCACGTCCCAGGTTCCCCTCCCCCATCTCACCCCCAACCTTTCCACCTCCTTGCCCAAGCCAGTTCCTCTAAGATTCTTTCCTACCTTCCCCTCCCTTAGTTGTATTCGTTGTTACTCTACTGTTCCTTTCCCATCAATCCACTTCCCCTTTTTCCCCCCACCCCTGTTTGGAGTTGGAAGGTCTTCCAAGCCCCCTATCCCTCCCCTTTTATTGGGGCCTCCCCTGAGTCTAATACTCCTGGGCGCCGTTCATTCTAAGCTGATGGCTGTGCAGTTCCCTTGTGGTATCCGCCAGTACTTTCTAAAGGGAACACCATGTAACATCCGCTGGGCATGTCTGAAAGAGAAAGCATAACATCAAAACCTGCACGAGGGCAAGAGGCGTAACTCACATGCTGGTGCCCCTTTTATAGGACTCCCAGCTGACGCACGACCTTGTTGCACCTGGGTGATGTCACCCCTTCTGTTCGGTGCTAGTGAGGTGGCTGTAGGCCCCCCCTGACCCTGCCATGCCTAATGAGGGTGTCGGCACTAAGGGGGACCCCCGCTGATGGCCATTCTACGAATGGCGCGGGAGCCCGGCGTAGCGCCGACAACCTCAGTGGGCGCATGGCCCACCTGCTGCACACACACATACCACTGTTTCCCCTTGCTTCCTACCTACTACCCTCCTCCCGGTGAGCCCCCCACCCCACTTGCAGCCCAAATGAGAGGCAAGACCCGTTGACTGAGTGTAAGTAAAATTGCCACAGCAAACTTTATTAACATACATAAAGTTAGGAGTTAGCCGACAGGTGTTCCGTTTCGCCGCTAGCCTCAGGATTCTGCGCTGAGGAATAGCATCTTAACCCCCCCCCCACCCCTTCCGGTCCTTGCAGACCTGTCGAGGACCCCGTCCCTCCTTATCCGTCCCTCTCTACCTTTTTGGACATTTTCTTTTCCATTTTTCTTTCATTTTCTTTTTCATTTTTCTTTTCCCCATTCTATTTAAGTGCATTTTCATTTCCTTTTTCATTTTTACTTGTTTACTTGTTCTCCTATCCTTAGGATCGTCCACTTCTCCTTTGCCCTCATCCTGATTCCCTTTTCCCCTAAGTTTCCTTTTGTTCCCCTTCCCTTGGGTGGTCTCTCTTTTCCTACCACTGTGGCTCCCCCTGCGAGCATACCTTTGCCTGCCAGTAATCCCCCCCTTATGTCGAAACCCAGGGCTGCCCTACCACCATAGCCCTGCCTTAGCTGCCCTACACCCCTCAGGCCCCTTTTCTGCCCTCCTGTTCTCCCGAGCCCACCCCTAGTTACCTGCCCCCCGGAGACCAAAGTCCTTCCCACCCCCATCCTACTCCCCTTACCCATGCTTAACAAGGCCCTTCCCAGCTCTCCCCCCTGCTCTTCTTATGCCTCCACCCACCGGCTGCCAAATGCCTTACCCAGTGTTCTCCCTAATCGGTCCCTTGTAGCTGCCCCCATATCTCCTCCTAACCCCACTTAGCCGATCCCACGTCCCAGGTTCCCCTCCCCATCTCACCCCCCAACCTTTCCACCTCCTTGCCCAAGCCAGTTCCTCTAAGATTCTTTCCTACCTTCCCCTCCCTTAGTTGTATTCGTTGTTACACTCCTGTTCCTTTCACATCAATCCACTTCCCCTTTTTCCCCCCACCCCTGTTTGGAGTTGGAAGGTCTTCCAAGCCCCCTATCCCTCCCCTTTTATTGGGGCCTCCCCTGAGTCTAATACTCCTGGGCGCCGTTCATTCTAAGCTGTTGGCTGTGCAGTTCCCTTGTGGTATCCGCCAGTACTTTCTAAAGGGAACACCATGTAACATCCGCTGGGCATGTCTGAAAGAGAAAGCATAACATCAAAACCTGCACGAGGGCAAGAGGCCTAACTCACATGCTGGTGCCCCTTTTATAGGACTCCCAGCTGACGCACAACCTTGTTGCACCTGGGTGATGTCACCCCTTCTGGGCGGTGCTAGTGAGGTGGCATGTAAGCCCCCCTGACCCTGCCATGCCTAATGAGGGTGTCGGCACTAAGGGGGAGCCCCGCCGATGGCCATTCTACGAATGGCGCGGGAGCCCGGCGTAGCGCCGACAACCTCAGTGGGGGCATGGCCCACCTGCTGCACACACACATACCACTGTTTCCCCTTGCTTCCTACCTACTACCCTCCTCCCGGTGAGCCCCCCCACCCCACTTGCAGCCCAAATGAGAGGCAAGACCAGTTGACTGAGTGTAAGTAAAATTGCCACAGCAAACTTTATTAACATACATAAAGTTAGGAGTTAGCCGACAGGTGTTCCGTTTCGCCGCTAGCCTCAGGATTCTGCGCTGAGGAATAGCATCTTAACCCCCCCACCCCTTCTGGTCCGTGCAGACCTGTCGAGGACCCCGTCCCTCCTTATCCGTCCCTCTCTACCGTTTTGGACATTTTCTTTTCCATTTTTCTTTCATTTTCTTTTTCATTTTTCTTTTCCCCATTCTATTTAAGTGCATTTTCATTTCCTTTTTCATTTTTACTTGTTTACTTGTTCTCCTATCCTTAGGATCGTCCACTTCTCCTTTGCCCTCATCCTGATTCCCTTTTCCCCTAAATTTCCTTTTGTTCCCCTTCCCTTGGGTGGTCTCTCTTTTCCTACCACTGTGGCTCCCCCTGCGAGCATACCTTTGCCTGCCAGGAATCCCCCCCTTATGTCGAAACCCAGGGCTGCCCTACCACCATAGCCCTGCCTTAGCTGCCCCACACCCCTCAGGCCCCTTTTCTGCCCTCCTGTTCTCCCGAGCCCACCCCTAGTTACCTGCCCCCCGGAGACCAAAGTCCTTCCCACCCCCATCCTACTCCCCTTACCCATGCTTAACAAGGCCCTCCCCAGCTCTCCCCCCTGCTCTTCTTATGCCTCCACCCACCGGCTGCCAAATGCCTTACCCAGTGTTCTCCCTAATCGGTCCCTTCTAGCTGCCCCCATATCTCCTCCTAACCCCCCCTTAGCCGATCCCACGTCCCAGGTTCCCCTCCCCATCTCACCCCCCCAACCTTTCCACCTCCTTGCCCGAGCCAGTTCCTCTAAGATTCTTTCCTACCTTCCCCTCCCTTAGTTTTATTCGTTGTTACTCTCCTTTTCCTTTCCCATCAATGCACTTCCCCCTTTTCCCATACCCCTGTTTGGAGTTGGAAGGTCTTCCAAGCCCCCTATCCCTCCCCTTTTATCAGGGCCTCCCCTGAGTCTAATACTCCTGGGTGCCGTTCATTCTAAGCTGATGGCTGTGCAGTTCCCTTGTGGTATCCGCCAGTACTTTCTAAAGGGAACACCATGTAACATCCGCTGGGTATGTCTGAGAGATACCTGTCACTGCGACCAGTGCCTCTGTCATGACTCACTGCGGGCAACCGGCAGCAGTGAGTTCCCCCTCAGGCACCTGGTCGCCTGTGCTGCACCAACCCCCTCATTATCGTCCAACCTGCTCTTTTCCCATTCGTTCCGTTTGCAACAGATATTCTGGCCCTCTGGACTCTCCCGGCAGCGTGATGATTTGTGCTGGGGATTGCTGTCCCCGGCTGTCACCCTTGCGTGACGGCGTTCCTTGTCCGTTCCTGCTCCATTGTTTGTGCTCCATTGCAGGAGGGCCAACTATCTTACCAGTGGCGTGTTGGAAAAAAGGCCTTCCCTTGACCGGGTGGTTCCGGATTGGAGGCCCCCCAAAGGGGCAAGGGGCGTATTGTGCCCAGCCCGGGCATTTGTTTGATGCCTTAGCCTAATGCAACCTTCTTCAACTCAACCTGCCGTTCCCATCTCCCCCCGTTGTGCCCTCCCTCGCAACTATGTGCAGCCCACGCCCTCCAAGGAGTCCCTCAAATCTGCCACCATCACCCTCACCCTGACCTCAGACAAGTGCACATTGTCAGCCCCAAAAACAACCCGGCATTTTTAAATTGATCAATGTGTGTTTGATCCAGCCCAGGCCCAGCTAACCAAAAACTTTCCCATATTGGCGTTCAATTTACGGCTGGATTCCTCCACCCCTCTGTGAGAATGCGCCACCTGCCAAAATTGCCGGGATATGATTTCAGACCATAAAAGATCTGTACCCCGGAAATTATTCCCTACCTGAGTTAATGACGCCCTCATCTTTGTCAGTAACCCCTTTCTCCCCATAGCCACCAGGTCGTTACCCCCGAGGTGGATCACTATTACGTTTGGCTGTGCGTTGTACTGCCTGCAGCTGTTCAGTGCCCCCCACAACTCATCCCATCTCATCCCTCCTTTTGCGATCCAAGAGATCCGGGTCTGTAAAAAACCCATTTGAGTGTCCTGGTACTCCTTTACTGTTCTCTCTGCCGCCCGGGCCACAAATGAGTGGCCGATGACCCAGACCGATTTGTGATCTGTGAAGAGATTAATTGTTGTTTGATGAAAGCCCTAACAACTGACACCACTCCCCTCCTCCCGTACCCCAACCCCCCCTTAGCCATTTGAAAACTTTCCATTATCTGGCGTTCCCCTCTACTCCCCCCTCCAATCTGATGTACTGCTTGTACTTGTCCGAGTCCCACCTTCCTATTCTCTTGATTGCATCCTCTCCCATTCCCTCCTGATAGGCTGTTGTGGCTGCCCCTATCCTGAAAGATTGGGGCGTGTAGTGACCTTCCGTGAACAAAATCCACACGAGGGCAAGAGGCCTAACTCACATGCTGGTGCCCCTTTTATAGGACTCCCAGCTGACGCACGACCTTGTTGCACCTGGGTGATGTCACCCCTTCTGGGCGGAGCTAGGTGAGGTGGCTGTAGGCCCCCCTCCCCCGATCCTGCCATGCCCAATGAGGGTGTCAGCACTAACGGGGGCCCCCGCCGATGGCCATTCTACGAATGGTGTGGGAGCCTGGCAGAGTTGGTCCCCAGGCGCTCTGGCGGATCTGTAAACGAGAAGGTGGGGGTCGGTTAGTAAGGCGGAGAGGGAGTAGGATAGTGAGAGGAGTGGTGTTCTGTTGGCAGCTTCAACTCGGTATACACCGGGTGCTGAGCTTAGGTGCAAGTATTGGATCGATGTCAGTCCTCATGTGTTGTTGGTGCAGGTTATGTGTTGTTGCAGTGTTGTAAAGTGCATGCGGCTTGTGCGGGAGATGGTTGTGTGAGTGTTTTGTGTAAGATAAGTATGCAGAAGGTTTGAGTTTTTTTTTTGGTTAGTGGGTTATATGACATTTAACACTCTAACATTCAAAATTCTGTCCAAGTTTGGCACTTGCTAACCTTCCTAATCACATTTGAGTGTGGCACCTGCCAGCCTCCACAATCCCATCCAGATGCGGCGCGGGCCACTGTTCACAATTCTATCCAAGTGGGGCACATGCTAACATTCACAATACTATCTATAAATACTATCCAGATGTGACGCAGGCTAAAGTTCAGAATCTAAGTGTGGCGCATGCTAACATTCACAATATTATCTATAAAATACTATCTAGATGTGACGTAGGCCAAAGTTCAGAATTCCATCCAAGTGTGGTGCATGCTAACATACTCTAGATGTGGCTATTATTGAAACTGCGGGTGTTTCTTTTTTATGCCAATAAAGAGAGTAAAATGAAAAAAGAATGGTTGATTTCATTGGTCAGACCCTTTTAGTGCATAACCAACTTGATGATAGACAGAGGCAACTCAATTTTTTGAGTTGTGAATGAGTGTTTGAGTGTGAATGAGTGATGTTTATACTTTTGAAAAAAATATCTAAAGATATTTTGAAAGAGCCAAAACGGGCGAGGTTAAAAAGAAAGTCTCTTCATTATGTAAATTATGTTTTATTAGGGACTTGAAGTTCTCAGATGACCTCTTCACTTTCTATGGATGTTCTTTGCTTTCAATTTCTTTCTGGGATCTGTGGAGGCGCTGGTCCTGCCGGATAAACTGGGACATTAGCAGATTCAGATTCTCACGGGACCAGCTTGTAGTGATGTGCATGCATGCAGTGGGAGCCCACTTAGGTGGAAGAGAGCACATCGTGCACTCATTTGGATTAGAAACCTAAATAAAGCATCTTGAAACCCTCATGATTCAAATGGTCTTCCAAGCTTAATGAGAGTGCTAATTGCTTGCAGTGGCGACTCGTTTTCGGCAACAGTGCATTGTGCACTTAGCCTGAAGTTTTTGTTTGACTGCACATTGTTACGGATTGCCGGGGTCTGCGGTCCCCGTCATCACGGTGGTGCCCTTCAGTGTGGGGCGGCCCGTTGGGCTGAATGAACACCCAGGCAGAGCGGTAGACTGCTCGGTACCTTTATTAGTGCGGGCCACGTGTCTTCCAGTGACAAACAAATGATTAACGTTTGAGATGGCATTTGTTACAACAACTGCATTGCTGCTCACACTGACCTTGTGTGTCATCTCGGAACACAGATATACAAATTCTTACTTAGGCGTGTTACTGTACACACTATCCCAGGTGGTGCATTACAGGGATTTGGCAGTGAAGGTCCTTCTCTCTTGGAGGGTGATACTTCCACTTGCAGTTCTGGCCAACATTGATGTCAAGCTGTTCTCCTGGGACTACTTTACACAGAAAGAGAATAAGCAAGAAGATAAAGATATAAGTGTAAGGTTACAGGAGACTGAAACTGCAGACTAGAAACTAAGGATTGGAATTAAGGAGCAGCAGACTGAACTATAGACTAGGAACTAGAAAACTCAAGACGACACAATGGACTAGGACGATGGATAATGGGGATAAGAAAGACTGAACTGCAGACTTGTAATAAGGAATACAAGGAATTGGAACTCTGCACTGGACTAATAAGGGCAGGACTGGTGACCGATACCAAGGAAACTCAGGAATGAAATCTAGGAAGCTAAAGCCAGGTGATATGGACTACAGGCACAGAGGTAGGAACTGCAGGCAGGGAACAAGAGAAATAGTGGTGGAGAGCAAGGGGCTGCAAACATGGAACAGAGGACTGCAATCAGGGCTGCAGGGTAGAAAGCACAGGGCTGCAGTGCAGAAGGCGGGGGAGACCATTGAGGGTAGCAGGGCTGTAGGGCAGGGAGCATAGGGCACTGGAACAGGAGCAGTTTCTGGAAACAACAGCAACAGGACAGCAGAAATCCAAGGATCAAAGCAGAAGTGGCTGTCGATGAACTCAATGCAAGAGCCCTGTGCTCCTGCAGGCAGCTGCTTAAAAACGGAACCACTCTGTGTTGAGGCAGGCTCATTAGCAGCACCTGGAGCACAACACCTGAAGGTAATCTGACTTCTCCCTCTCTAGACCTGGGAAAGTGAAGGAACACTGATCTCTAGGGCTTCTGGGGATTGTAGTTCTATTACTGCTGCATAGGAATAGCCAGGTAATGAGAACTACCAACAGGTGCATTATGGTATATTTAGGTTGTACAATGAAAGAGGGAAGTACCAAAGTGTTGCAAATGGAAAGTAACTAAAGAAATATGAAAACATATTGTCCAGGGCAGATCATACTGATGAATTACAAGTCCCAATTAGTCCACAATGGGTGCCACTGAGTGTTCCAGGTGGCACAAACGTGACAGAGCTGGTCTGGCTGGTTAGGTGCGGCAAAGAGGCTTTTGCGGAAGGTGATTATAGAAGGTGCAGCACAGATGTCAGGTGCCAGGGTTTTCCAGGATCCAGGTGCCCACTAGGAAAATGCTTGTATTCACGTGCTTGAAAGCTTTTAGAGTGGAATATTCAGATGATTTTGGCTGGCTTCTCCAGTGTTTCTGTGGGTGATGGGTTTCAGTTTGTTGTGAAGGTAATGGTATTTGGAGTTTGATGGCATTGGAGTCTTTTGAGAGTGATTCTATGGAGCATTGGAGGCCAATGGAGCTGAAGTTGTAGGATTGATTAATTTAGGGACACCAGATTAAGGACAATTAACAAATCACACCAAATTGAAACACATACAATGATCAACTTTTATTTCAACTTTTATTTCAGGCTCTTTTTTTCAAACCTGGTAAGGCCATATATAATGGTGCTAATGTAAAACAATGTCACTACCACACTCTGGGATAAGAAACATGCTGATTTGCAATATCAATTGATTTTATTTAAAATATAGACATATGGAATTTATCAGTGATCCACACTCAGAATGCAAGAGATTTACCCCTGGTAGAATACTAGATAGAATACTATTGGCAGTCCAAGCTCATCACAATATGTAAATGACCAGTACAATCCACAAAGGCTTGTTTTATCAACTAATAAAATCAACACTATAATTGAATAAATATAATTTATTCCAATCCCACCTTTGGAAACCACAGGTGGAGGATTGTTCAGACTGATACATTCAATTAGGCACAATACTATGATCATAAGGATAAGCACCATTTATTTGGATTTACAAACTCAAACAGATTAAAAACATAAATGATTTGTGGGAAATCTGTAAAACCATGTGTCTATGAAATATCAAAAAAACATAGAATGTACTGATTAGTAACTATTCGGTTTGGGTGTTAAACTAAGGTCCAAACCAGTATTTCTGTAAACCTCAGAATACAAAACAATCTATGCACATTGTGTGAGAAACCTGAGGGTACTCTCACATCTACTCCCGAGGGATCTTCTGTTCGGGTGGACAGGGAAGGGACATCGCTTTTGGATCCTGACCCTGGGAGTGTACTAACAAGGGGCGATCACCTGGGTGGAGGGTCCTTGGGGATTGGAGAGAAGGTACCTGAAAGCGAGAAATGGTATACCCCCTTCACTGACCTATCATACCCTCCCTCACTCTTTATGGGATATTGCCAGTCCTTTCCAGCATAACCCTGTAATCGCAAATCAAGTACTGAGACAAGGAAGAGGCAACTAAGAGTAATGCACACTTCCTATTGGAAACACCACTATAGTACTGGAACGAAGAAGAGGGAGTCCAAACACTACAGAGCTGAAGGTCAGGCATGTCCCAGTAATTGGTCTAATTGGAATCAGGCCAAACAGGCAAGAGAAGCACACCTGAACACCATTTATGGGAAGCCGGTGCATAAAATGGTTGCGTGGCATCAGCAGAAGGGAAGAAGAGAGCAGAATAAGTGAAGAAGAGAGCAGCAGAGAAGCCCAAATGGGCTGTTGGGAGCCAGAGGAGAGCGGAACGTGAGAATGCTGCAAAGTTGCAGAGGAGGGCGCTCTGCGGAAGCATGACAAGGGTGCCGGTGAGGTCACAGAAAGGAAGCCGTATGCAGTGTCGGCCCTTCCCCTTTGGTTCTGCAAATGCTTGTTCCCCTGGGGGGCAGATGGTGAGACCCTGACCTCAGTTCATGAGAAGCCATGAGAGCGGAGGAGCAGCAGCCTCAAGTAAAGCGACAAATGAGGTTCTGTGTGTAAAGAAACCCAGTGTGCGAGCGAGAGGAAAGGAAGATACATTGTGGCAGAGCTAGTGCATGTCACCAATAAACTTGTGAGTGCTTCTGAACTGTATGAACAAACGAATGCTATGCTAACAAAGCTGTACTCAGATACTGTGTATCAGAGTGATTGCATATAGAAGTTTTGCAAGGTTTTGAAAGCCTTTTGAGTAACAGAGAAAGACTGACATGTTGGCAAGAGAATATCTTGAAACAGGATAGCAGAGTGGCCAAGTGCAGGCAATAGGCACCATTTGAAAATCTCTGGATATCTGAGGATGAATACAAAGTATTTAAAGCACTACGAGTGAAGAGAAAGTGGTTAAACACTGATGCAGCGAACAGCAGAAGGGAGAGCAGTGAAGTGGGAGCAAAGGAGAACCTAAAGGCTGCAAAAGCCGGTGAACAGGTCTCCAGATAAGGTGGGTACTAGGCCTTTTTACGCATGAAAATCTTGTAAATACGACAGCTTTATTATTTTCCTCGGTACATTTACACACAGGTTTAGAGCAGAGGGCAGTGCAAAGGTCAGGTTATTTGACAGAAACCAGAAGGCGTCTTGTGATTTTTATCTACATGGATGTAATTGCAAGCCACCTCTGAAACAGAATGTATTTCTCTGAAGCCTTTCAAAAAAATAAATAAGTTGCAATTGAGAATTCTTTTTTTTTTAACAAGTTATGTTTTTTTCTCCAGTGTAAGCAAACCGATCCAGTATTGCAGAATTGTATTTTTCAGAGTTCCGGTGCTGTGTGCATAATCATGTAGAGGCAGATCATTTTTACACTCCTCATTTAATTTACAGTGTAATTATAAAAACAGGGTGTAAAATGATGACTATGCACAGTCTAGTTTACATTCAACCTTGCAGTCAATAGGGTACAATACTATAAATGGTCAGTTGCAGCAGAGTCTTTGCTCAAGGGTGAGTAAGCGTCATTACACTGATCACAGGTGTTCTAGCCTCTCAAATCTTCAAGACTACCAAAGCCTGACTCTCAAGAAAGTGCAAGCGCTGTTGAAAAACAAACAAATGAAGGTTACATTGGTAATTGAAATAGAAACTCAGCAAAACCTGTCCCTGTGATAATCCAGATAGGTATGTAACTTTATGTAGCGCTTCATAAATGGTTTGTCATACATCTAGGTACTGTGATCATTATACCTCAGTCGATACTCAGTTAACCAACCTCTGAAAGATGTTATCCAATAAGATAGCTCAGTCAGTTGAGCACTCGTTGCTGCAATCTCTGCGTGATCTGTGGGTTGCGGGTTCGAATCCTGGCAAGTCCTACTGAGCCTTTCATCCTTTTGAGGTCGATAAAGGAGTACCGACTTTGGTTTGGTGGTAATTGTGATAAATATGTTCTATGTACAGCGCTTTGCCAAAAGAGCTACATAAATAACCATTTCACCACTAGATAAGATATAGAATTTAGCATGGAATCCTTGCCTCTCTGCACGGTTGTATCATAACACTGGCATACCATTAGGTAGCAATAGGTCCAGGAAATTAGGACTTTCATTAAACATCAAAAGACAATTCTGCTATCAAATCTCAAAACACACAATACAAACTCATGTATGCTTTATTATATAATTGGCTAGGTTTTTGTGATTTCAACATTTAAATATATACAAGAGAGATCAAATGGCCAGAAATAATGAAAGGTGTATTCTGTCACAATGCAGAAAGCTGCCGCACAGTAAGGATTTCCATACAGTTTTTTCACACGTCGGCTGGATGTCGCATACATTTTACTCTCTTGCGAAGGAGAAAAGTTATTTTTACTCTCTTAAAATCACATTTACTCTCAAAGTTTAAAAATAGAGAGTAAAATACTCCCACCTCAAAATCTTATCTTGAGCACTGCCGGTGAAGTAAGAGACAGACTGAATATAAAGTTAACAAATGAAAGTACAAAGAGTAAAGTAATGCTAAGGAGGATGGACGCTTGGATAAGGTCTCAAGCCAAAACGTACCTAAAATGGGTGGACCGTGTGCTCTGACAACTGCGCCCAGACCAGAGAGCCCCAACCAAGTGTATGGAAGTTGCTGAAGAAAACTTAAAGGCATGGTCTAGTAAAAAATGTTATTGTCCCTACGGGTCGGCCATGTTTTTTTAAGCCTAAGTGGCTCGATTTTAGAAAACTTTCCTATGGACCTTACCCAAGTTTTCATCCATTAAACGCACGCGAAAACAGGCAACAGGGAGCCGCCATTTTGTGATAATCCTATCACTTGCCGCATCGCCCTGGCTGACGTGCTTCTGCGGCACTAAATCAATTCCCCCGCCCCTGAGCCTGTCATCAGCAGACTCGTACCGCCCATTTCCCAACGCCAAAGCACGTCTTGTGTCAACATTCGCTGCGCTTCAGTTAATGACGTGTCGCCATGGAAATGGCAGGACGCCTCTTTCCTCAATAAGTATAAACAGACCGTTTCACAACACACAGCAGCAGATTTTCGATTCCATTCCTCTCTCTGTGTTACTTAGAGTATTTTGTGACTCGTTTCTGTGCTCTGGTCAGCTACCTTCGCCACTTGTAGCCCGTGTGAACACCTGTACCATCTTGGTAAATTATTTTGCTTTGTTTACCACACAATGGCTACAATAATGCCCTACATGTACGAACCCGAGTATACAGAGGAGGAACTACTGGAAAGGGAAGCACGCGAAAATGATGGGGATTCGGACGGCAGTTGGCAGGACGAATCAACAGATGAAGAGCCTGGGCCTAGTCGCATGGACGGCGTCTCCACCTGGTGCATATGCAATCGGTGCGAGCTAATGCCAACCGAGGAGGAGAACTGCTGCTGCCGAGAAAACTCAGGATGCCTGGCCTACATTTCGGAAGGCGAGCCACGACCGCAATGCATCACCGAGCTGCCAGACTTCAGGGCAGCCTGCCTCACACGGGCCGTGTTGAGAATAATGATGGTGCTTATGCACGAACTTTGCGCAACTGTTCGTCCTCGTAATCCGAGTAACGAGTAAGTATACTCTGCTTGTCATGCCACTCCTATTTCATGTTCTTCTACTATATCCAAAATTACATCTACATATCATTGTAACGCATGTAAGTCGTTCAATAGTGTGCATTGTCTAGATAGCATTTGTCCGTGCAGAATGCCATTAGTTACAAGAATTGTCATTGACAACAAACGTTTATTAAACTTATCTTGGTCATTTAAAAACAGTTTGTTTCATTCCTTTTCACAGGTGGTACAGGCTGGTGGCCTATCGTTCCTTTACATGGTGGCTCCACGGGAGGCTTGGACGCCGCGTTCGAAGAGTGATACCCACCTGTGCCGTTCGTGCCATAAGAGAAACGTTCCCGAGTGACAGCGGTCAGTACAGGGGATTTTCTCTCGCTGTGCTGCAACCTGACCTGTATAATCTTTAAAGTCTGGTATTTTTGTGTCATGAAAATAAGATACAAAATAAAACACCACATATATTTTAACAACGGCTGTTTCGATTTTTTAAAATGAATCAAGTGTGTCTCCATTCAAGGATGGACGTCAGACATCTGTGCTCCGAATGGGTGAAGGTCTGGTCGCTGTGAAGCAGGTGGTCACTATCTAAGCTAACATAAAATATTCTCGATAATGCAAGCACTAAATAACACTTGTTCAAAGTCTTTCAGTAGGTTATGTCTCTATAAAAGTCACACATATATCTATACTAACAATTAACATTGGATTATACAGGCCTTAGGTTAAGGGTCTTGACCACTGTAATACACCGGTTGAAGTGTGGGTCTGTGCTCACACGAATCTCTGGTATGTGGCATTTGTTATTGATAAGCAACGATATACTGCAGTAGGGGTCTAATGTTAATTGGGGATCTGATAGGTTGGCATCATGTCGTGGTCAGTGGTCTGGCACTTGAAGAGAATACCTTGCAGGTACACAGGGTCACAATGGCAGTAAGTTTCCACTGGCGAGGGTGTGTGGGCAAGGACACGTTTATGGAGATGAACGAGCGATGTGCTTAGTTCAGGCTGGTTCACATGCAGGACAGTGATCACAGAGGAAGACTCATGCTCAGTGATCCCATCTACGCGATTGTCAACCAAAGTTATCACATAAGGGCAAGGGGTGAACCCACTACTGGAGGCACTTGGTCCGAGTTTCTACTGAGAAGTAAAGCATGAGAGGGGCCATCGAGAGGGGCCTGATGGCCCCTCGTTCCCACACACTTATCTGCACGCCCACCGGCCCATCCATCCACCCCCCCCCCCCATCAAAGGCAGTTCGCACCCGTGGATGAGCGCTGGCATGTGGGGCTGTCTGGGGCGCGAACGGCCAAGGTGCCAAACAACATGTACACTTCAAAAGGTATTTTACGCCCAGGGGCCATCGTTCACATGGTCTCCTCAGACCCCGTGTCTCCATGCATGCCTCCTCTGAGGCAGGCCGCCCCCCTGCAATCCACATAAGTGTGTCTCCATTCAGCAGTCTTCCTGTGCCTTATCTGCACGCCCCAGGCCCATCCAGCCCACCCCACTCTATCAAAGGCGGTTTGCGCCTTGTGGATGCGCACTGTCAGGGGCGCGAAAGGCCAAGGTGCCAAACTACATGTACACTTCAAAAGGTATCCCACGACAAGGGGCCATCGTTCACATGGTCTCCTCAGACCCCGTGTCTCCAGGCAGGCCTCCCCGAGGTAGGCTGCCCCCCTGCAATCCACATAAGTGTGTCTCCATTCAGCAGTCTTCCTGTGCCTTATCTGCACGCCCCAGGCCCATCTAGCCCACCCCCCTCTATCAAAGGCGGTTCGCACCAGTGGATGCGCGCTGTCAGGGGCGCGAAAGGCCAAGGTGCCAAACTACATGTACACTTCAAAAGGTATCCCACGCCAAGGGGCCATCGGTCACATGGCCTCCTCAGACCCCGTGTCTCCAGCCAGGCCTCCCCTTGAAGCAGGCTGCCCCCCTAATACCACGACATACATACGTCATTCATTCACAAACACACCCCTGTTTCTAATACTTTATAAACCACTTGATGTGTCTCATGAGAACATCTTTGTGCTTTGCAAGTCAACTCCTGAACGTGCTACCTGGCAACCACTGAGATGTACGCTAATCTACTCGTCGTTGTGCTATCCGTGAACTTCTGTGACCGCTTAGAGCAAACCCATCAGTGTGCTACCTGTGGCCACCCACCTATTCTCCTGCAACATACTGCTCTGCTTGCTGAATCCAACTGTTTGTTGGTCAAGGTAAGGCCATGTATCCTAGTCATATTTCGCAGATTTTTAAATTTCTATCTATTTGCGAGTTGAGTACACAATAGTGCTAGGTTCATTGGTCTCATTGCTATTGACTTGAGTTTCCATTGCTATGCTATCAATAGATCTATTTATTTTCATCTTTGTCTATTGTCATCGAATTGCATCCTTCGGGGGTCCAGTCTATAATGTAAGCATGTTTCCTTCTCGTGCAAGACAGAACATCCAAGGGACGAGTCACATGTTCAGATTTTAGTCACATCATTTATACATTTCTGCAACTTATGCAAATACTTAGCCGCACATAATGAACTGGTATAGTTCCTGCGACCAAAACAAACCTTGCATTGATCATTGTATGATTCATTTACTTTTGTATCAAATCTTTATTCATGAAGATTGTATAATAATGTCGATATTTACTTTTCAGATTTATCAACAATGCCTGCATGTTCGATTAGTCGTTGCCCTTCGAAGACCCATGCGAAATCTGAAGGCGCTACAATGCATGTATTCCCAAAAACTGTTGATCGAATAAGAGAATGGGTCAGACATTGCGTATATTCACTGGATGAGCTGGAAAGTAGAGTCCAACAAGTCTTACAGGACAAGAGGGGTGATCGATACCGCATCTGCAGCCGGCACTTTTCCTTGGACATGTACACAACATCTTGGGTAACAAAGAAGAATAAACGGCGAACAACACGGAAATTGATCGAAAACGCTATTCCCACTCTATTCGTCCACATTCCGCCACTGGTGAGTCAAGTGTCCGGATTTAGCTTTAGGCCTTTGTGTAGGTAGCCGAATGGATTAATTGATATTGTAGGTGTTCTATCCCTTGTAATAATTTCGATATTGATATGAGTGTATAGTTTTTTGAATAATGACATTTATCATATATTCTTTTTCGATTTCATGACCCACAAACGCAATGTATATATATATATATGGGAACAGGGAACTGTGCTGTATTGAGCATTTCTCAAGTATTCTGTCGCGTTACATGGCTATTTTCAATATAGGCATTTCATTATCAATCATTAATTTACCTTTAGAACTTCTTTACTATCCCTTGAATCTGAAGCAAGAATATTCTACATCCTTGACGTGGTCGCAGTTATCAACCACTTCTAGCGCGTATCAGGTAATCTTACTAGGCTAATCCGCTACATACTTGTTTTATGCATGTCAAGTAATAGTTTTATTCTATCGTGTAATTATTTTACCGAATGTTTGGTTAGTGCTTTCCAATTGATATACACCTTAGTTATCGTCCACTGGTGTTTGTTTTCAGTTATAATTAGTGTTATCCATACTAATGCAAGTACTGTCTTTCAGGGAGATGCTGAAGCGTCCGCCACATCTACAACATTTCTAGATGTTCTTCACCAGCAGGAGGTATGGATACTGACAGCTCCATCGAGCGTCATCATCAGAGCTGGAATTCTTGTTGTTTGATTGTTCTACACAATGTTTCATTCGTGGTTAGCCATTGATATGTACCTGTGCTGTCGACCCCAGGTGTGTGTTATGTTTTCACTATTGTAATCCTCACTAATGCAAGCACTATGTTTCAGGCAGATGATGGAGCGTCAACCCCTGCACTTGATGCAGAGCCTGACATTCAAGTAATTGCAGGGGAAGTGGAAGCGGGACCATGCGTATACGAATCGGCGCAACAGCTTTCGGAAATGTGCACTACATTTGTAACATCCATACATATTCTTCAGCAGCACGAGGTATGGATACTGACAGCTCCATCATGCGTGATCATATAACGTGATTCCATTTGCTATACTTTCTTCCCTATTAACGCAAGTGCTGTGTTTCAGGGAGACGACGAAGCTTCCACTACAATCACAACATCCAATTTAGATAATGCAGATGTAAATAAATCGGAGAAATAAGTCTATGAAATGTGATCATATTTAGATTTTCCTTGATTCTTTTAGACAATGCATCATTTGTGGTTATCTCTTTATATGTATCTGTGCGTTCGACCCCAAGTGTGTGTGTTTCCAATATTGAAAACCATACTAATGCAAGTACTGTGTTTCAGGGAGATGACGGAGCTTCCACTACAATCACAACATCCCATTTTGATGATGCAGATGTAAAGGAATCGGAGAAATAAGTCGATGAAATCTGCATACTTATATTTTCCTTGATTGTTTTAGACAATGCATCATTTGTGGTTATCTCTTTATATGTACCTGTGCCGTCGACCCCAAGTGTGTGTTATGTTTCCAATATTGAAAACCATACTAATGCAAGTACTGTGTTTCAGGGAGATGCGGATGCCTCCTCTCCAATACAACCATTCATGGCAGTCCATGCAGAGCCAGAGGTATGGATACTGACAGCTCCATCGAAATAGATCATCACTGGTCGAATACTTGTCGTTTGATTGTTGCACACAATGTTTAAATTGTGTTTGGCTATTGAGATGTACCTGTGTGTTCGTCCTCACGTGTGTTTTATGCTAACAATATTTTGATACATAGTAATGAAAGTACTATGTTTCAGGGAGACGATGGAGCCTCATTCTGTGCTGTCTATGCGGATACAGAAAATATAGTCGTTGCAGCGCAAGAGGAAGGGAGGACATGCGGAAACGAATCGGAGCTACAGCGTGCAGATGTTGAGGGTCGAGTCAAAAAAGTTGCAAAGAAAAAAAAACAAAAAAAGGTTAGTTACAAACAGTTCATCATTTTAAAAAATTGTTTGTGCTGGGGACTATTTTATGTTTTTTTCCAGTCAATTGGACTACACTTTATCTTGTGTTTAAACTGAACATCCCTTTTCCAATCTCTCCTCCAGTTACCCGTGGGTGTCAGAACTATACATACACAGACAGTGAAGCGAATGAGAGATGTTGCTTGCCAGACCATGTACACTATGGAGGAACTATTAATTGAGGCGAGGCGTGTTCAGGCTTGAGATGCTCATGTCCAATGGCCAGAACATGAATTAACTGTGTTTGGAGAATACAGCAAAGTTGCATTGGACCATTGCTACAGTGCGACCGCACCACCACAAGAAGATGTTATTGAATGTATTGAAGATAGCTCTGAAGTAGTTGCAGATCAATTCACACAATCTACACCCGCCAAAAATTTGCCACCCAAAAACCTGTCGACATTGTTGTGTTCTCCCATCAATGTTGAAGTAATAGATGTCGAAATGACAGAGAATGAACCAGCCGCCGCATCCATAGACGCATCAGAACTTGATATCAGCGATATTACTTTCCAATGTGTTGAAATCTCCACAACGTCACAGGCCGAAACAACGTTGACGCAGGATGACAGTCTAATGAAAGAGAGCAAATACATTGTATTCGACAGTTGTTTGATGGAAATTATAAGTATGATGAAATGTGTGCATTCCGTTAGAGGGAAAGTATGTGGGAAGCCATTGATTAATGTGACTCGTCAAATAAAAGGCAGTAACGTCAAAATAAATGCCGCCTGTAGATTAAATCATAGGTTCTCATGGTCTGCACAAACGATACTGGGGAAAATGCCAGCAGGCAATCAACTGTGTGCAGCTGCATCACTTTTTAGTGGCTCCAGTTTTAGAAAGTTAGAGGCTTTCTTTCAGTTTGTGGGACTCCATTTCATTTCTAAATCGCTGTACTACATATACCAACGTGATTATCTGTTTCTGGCCATTAGTGATGCTTGGAAAATTGAACAATTGTCTCTAGCAAGTACATTTGAAGGCAAACGATTCAGGCTAGCTGGCGATGGACAGTGTGACAGCCCTGGATTTTCTGCCAAGTACTGCACCTACCACTTTCAGGACATGGATAGTAAGAAAATTGTGAGTTTGGTGGTCGTGCAGGTAACACAATGTACATCGTCAGTGGCCATGGGGAAACTAGGATTTATAAAATCAGTGGAATATCTACAATCAAGGGGAATGCACTTCGACCTCATAGCCACGGACAGACACGTTTCAATTGCCAAGACAATGAGAGAGCAGTTCCCACATATTAATCATCAATTTGACATATGGCATCTTGCTAAATCATTCAGTAAGAACATCTCGGCTGCAGGAAAAAAAAAGTATTTTGCAGTGGTCCTATTCTATCACCAACCATCTTTGGTGAAGCTCAAAAACTTGTGAAGGGTCAGTGAAAATACTACTTGAAAAATGGCGGTCACTGATGCACCACTGTACCAACGTTCACCGCTGGACAGCAAATCAACATTTCCACCAATGTGCACATGGCCCTTTGTCCCCAGAGGAGGCACGGAAGAAGAAGTGGTTGATTCCATCTTCACGGACACACAAAGCCATTGAGAAGATTGTTTTCGACAAAACTCTATCAGGAGATTTGGAGGTGTTCCACAATATGTGCCTAAAGTACAGGCCAAAGCACTTGCATTTTAGCTTTCGGGGCATGAAACATCGCACTCTACTAGCGGTCTTGGCCCATAACAGCAATGCCGGACGTGAACAATCTAGGACTAGGGGTAAAGTAAGGATGCCTCGCTACACTAAGGTGTTTTCAAAACAAAGTAAGCAATGGGTGATCAAACCTGCTGTGTTAGAGAAGCACAGATATGGAATTTTGGACGTTTCTGTGCAGAGCAGTGATCCATTGCCACCGAACATTGCGACTGTGCCATGCCCACCCGAAGCACAGCTGGTTGTGAAGTACAAATCCCGGTTTAAATAATTGCAATACGATTGTCTTTTTGTAATAAATGTTATTGTACAGTGTACCTGTAACCCTAACCCCTACCTTCACCATCATGGGTGGCGAACAAGCTGGGTGTCATCTTTGAATTCTCTCTATTCACCTCATATATGTGTATGTATATATTTTTCTCATGTCTCATCTCATGTAAATGTAAATGCTGCGCACTGTTGCGCACTGTTAACGGAGGGGAGGCTTGCATATTGCAGATAATAAAACAAACAAACAAACAATAAATCTCACTTTTAACTCAACTCCTGTGGTACTTTATACTTTCCCTGACCTTCCGCCAAAAATTAAATGTCTCAATTTAGGCTGCAAAGCTTGCAGACAACGGGGACAAAATTGGGGCACATAGAACGCGCCAAGCGGGCTGTGGCATTTGGGTGAGAAGCCAGTTCCCATTTGCACACTGAGGCGCACTACATAGAGGGATTCTAAACTTCAAGTTCTCACAGATGCCTTTACTACATGATGTTGCAAATAAAGAATGCGAAGGACAGCGGCTTTGATTTTCAGCTCGCTCCCAGATGAGGCCCACAAGTCGCACTGGAAGTATAAGGGTCTATTGTTTTTTGACCTTGAGACAGGGACCATGCCGAAAGAACTACATTTGAATGGGGTGCGCAATAACGTAAGAGACGATAAGGCAGAAAATTCAGAAACTAGACCGAGTTTCATTTTAGTTCAGTATACGAAAAATCGTTGTCAAGAGCACGGTCCGTTTTACAGACTGCATTACGAAGAGACACAATGGAAATTTCAAATATAATGTGAGTAAATCTTTACACGCTTTTATACTGGAATGAAGATTTAATGAATGGATGCATGAATAAATGAATGAATGAAGAGCTAGGAAAAGCAAGGAAAATGTGTTCGTAGTGGGCACATGGGCATGCAGGTCCACTGGTCTCACCGATCTCGGTCCTTGGCCCAGCCACTTTCCCCTGCACTGCCTACCTGCACTACGGGACTGTCTCTGTATCCTTCAGCCCCTTTTCCCAGCATTTAACTTGCACTTGCCACCAGCTGGCCCTATTATTTAATTTGTATTCAACTAACCATGTACAGCACTTTTAGCTCCCCTCCCCCCTTCCCCATGCGCGATCAGAAAGACACCTGGCCTAGTAGGATCGTTGTCTGTCTGCCCTTGTTCCCCGCCTGCCTCGTCGCGCCTTGAAACACTTGAGTATAGGCGCGTTACAAATGCCATATCATATATCATATCATTCCTCACGCATGTAGACTAACTGTGGTTTATCATTGTGTGTTGGCCTCTATTTATTTCGTTACTTTTCGCATTGATTTTAGAGCCGAACATACTCCATTGAACTATCCTTGCAAGCAAATAGTTTCTGATCGGCTGTAATAAATAAAATGAGTAATATTAATGAAGATCGGCTGGCGAGACTAATTATAATTTTTTGTTTTCATAACAGGTATTTGCTCCCCTTCTGCTACTGACATCGGTTTGAGACACCAGCAGACGGTTTCTTCGTGAGACACCTGCAGCTTCGTGTGAACAACTGGAGCACACAGACAATTTTATGGGACGATCGCCAAGGGCCCACATGCCCTTACGCTGTACTAGTGGCTAGAAGCAACATATCAACCTTTACGATGGACTAGTGCCTAGTTGATGGAACAGCCTTGTGATTCACCGTGCTTCCAAAGTGCTTCTTTTAACGAAAAGCAACACCCTGTGTACAATTGCGGATACAGATAAAAGAAAATAAATGGCTTTCGGAGTTCATGTGGCAATTGCTGAATATTCTCTAAACATTTAATGTCAAATAAATGTACTTTACCAAATGTACCGTGTTGCTGTTTGATTTTAAAGTACAGTTTCATATTCCGAATTGTGGCGCGTTGTGTTGTGAGATGGTCTGTGTTGGTTTCCGGGTTCTGTGTGGAGTCGCGTAGAAGACGACTGGGCGCGTTTGCCTACGCAGCACAGTAACGTCACGGAGAGAGGCGGGGAATATGAATGTTTGGATAATGTCAGGATCAGGGGCGGGGGAATTGATTTAGTGCCGCAGAAGCAGGTCAGCCAGGGCGATGCGGCAAGTGATAGGATTATCACAAAATGGCTGCTCCCTGGTTCCTGTTTTCGCGTGCGTTTAATGGACGAAAACTTGGGTAAGGTCCATAGGAAAGTTTTCTAAAATCGAGTCACTTAGGCTTAAAAAAACATGGACGACCCGTAGGGACAATAACAAATTTTACTAGACCATGCCTTTAATAAAAAGGGTTTGTTGAACGTTTGCTGCATCTGTGCTTGAAGTTTGGGGAAGGGAACCCTGAACTCTTTACGAACGCTGGTTTTGTGAATCTGTGCTTGAAGCTTGGGGAAGGGAACCCTGAGCTCTTTTGGAACATTGTTTTGGTGAACCAGTACGTGAAGCTTGGCGAAGGGAACCCTAAGCTCCTTCTGACCTTTGTATATTGAAACCAAGTGTGCTTTGGGGGAAGACACACTCACGTCGTGAAAGAAAAGTTGAAGCCTATAATGGTTGGAACTGTCAGTCCAAAAAAGCAGACACCCCTCAATGATGGAGGCAATGTACTTTGTTGGCCGAAGACCAATCGCCTCATGTGTTTAGTATTAGGAATACATAGCCATAAGCTTGACTAAAGTGCGGCCATTTTGAAGTGATTGAAATCCCCATTTTGTTTTCTAACCTTTGCCTCTTGCTTTCTGTTAAAGCTGCTATGCTGAAAACTTATTCTGCTCCACTAGTACAATATTGTTCATGCAAAGTGCAAGGCCGCGAGAGACTTGTTGAAACAATACGCAGCAACCCACACAGAAATGCCCGGTCTCCTCCCTCACAAGTCCTTGGAAGTAAGCAGCGAGGCATTTAATCAGTACACAGGTGCCAGCTAGTCTCGCTAATGCAGTAGAAATGTTAGAAGCGAACATTAAATGGCTTGAATTATGCTCTTCTTTGCGGCCCCCCCTTTCCTGAGCCCTGTAGAGCCCTGGAGAGCGAGTTGACCCCCAGTGCACGAATAGAAACTAGGAGATAGCGAGGCCTGGAATGTGTCTCTCCCCTACACGCAGCTTGTTTGCAGAGAACAGAAGCAGTGTGTTCTTATAACAAAGAATTGTGTCTGCAGGATCATGAAATTGCAAACTGTTGCTAAATAAATGTCTGAAGGTGTCATATTCGTCACAATTGTCAATCAGCGAACCAAGTTCAAAGGAAATACATTATGGGCGGTATTGAATGTGTCACCACTGATTGTAAGATGCTTGCTTTGTATATATGTAACTGTTGTGCGATTCTCACTCTCTTGCGTCCCTCTGGTTCTGGAAATACACGTCGGGGGGAGTGGGACCCAGTTGGCCAACTGTGACTATTTGCTTTGCAATAAACACTAGCTTTTGGGAATACAACCTTGAGTCTGTCGTATCAATTTGTGTGTGGTGATTGTGCCTTGTTTCCATACGCGGGGGTCCCCTTCAAGATGGGCCCGAATAGGGACCCTCCCCCACTTGTTCCATCGTGTATGTTGTAAAATAAGGAAGGCGGCGCGAACGGCGAGGACGGGACGATCAAGCCGGGATCAAGACGTGTTTGGGGCGCCCCTGTGAAAGTGATGAGAGACTCCTTTGCAGATCTGCACACAACTGATCTCTGATCGACGTGCCCGGCCAGAGAACAAGGAGGCAAGGGTCCTGAAATGAGGCAGAGTGAGCCAAGATATGCAGGCACAACGTTATTGGTTGCGTCAGTATACGGACGAATCGCGTCTTGAGAGACGATTTGATTGATCTGAGTCGTGCCCCGATTCAAAATAACCCTGATATTGGTTGAGAGTTGATTTTGCTAAATCAAACACCCAGTGTAAGGTTAACAAGCCGAGGGTAAGGTTAAAACATGCCTGGGGTATTGTCCACCTTAGCTGGATTTTTCCGCTGCGGTAGACAATCTTTGGAAACTGGCCAGGATGTGCCACCCGAGGGGTCGCCGGTGTGTGAGATGTATGTGAAGTATGGTGTAGGAGCGAAAATATTTTGTGAGAATTGGCATAAGCAAACCAGAAAAGAGGAAGATTTGCAATGGCCGAATCACTGGAGTTTTGAGATTATGAGGATAGATTACTTGGAGAAGGTGTTGATGAAAAAGAAAACATGTCCTGCAGCATTTGACATCCTTAGAGACTAGAGAAGGGAAGCTATGCTTCTTTGGAAAAGTAGAGAGAAGAGTGCACGCAGGCATAAGTCAAAAGCAGAAAGAGTGAGAGAAAAGCAGGATGAGGAGTGGAATGATAGTTTAAGAAAATCAAATAGACATGGTCAGTTGGTTATAGATAAAATATATCCACAACAAGAGTTGCATTCATCAGATGAATTTATAAATAAAGTATTAACTGATACAAAGCAAGGCCCAAGGAGAGATACTACAAAGACTGCGCCAGTGACTATTGTTCAGCCCCCTCCAGTTGCTCAGCCCCTCCCTACTGATCAAACCCCAGCGTAGCCACAGATCCCACAATCAGCGCCTCCCATTAGCCAGCCAGAGCTGCAACAGACACTTCCCGTTCCCGTTGTCCCATCCGCACCTCCCTCCCAAGAGATTGTTTCTGTCCCATCCGACCCTCCAATAATTGAACTTGAACTCATTGAAACAAGAGAGGGGACTGGACGAAGTGAATGCACTAGAGTGACCAGTAGTGCGATCAGCAAGGAGAGAAAACGAGAGTTGCAAGAACAGGCAGAGATGAATATAAACGGGAATGATGAAACGTCAACGCTAGCTTCGATGTATGAATTCAGGAGGAGCAATGAAAGACAGGTATTGTTGGAATGCATTGGGGAATATTTGATGGGTGATGGAAACAGTTAATTGGGAGGCTACCGCCGCAGCAGTTGTTGGATTTGAATGCATTAGCCCATTGTAGAGAGAGGGATGAAGAAATAAGGGAGCATGTAGACAGACTTTTTGAATTTAAGAATGAACTTGATGATGAATATACTGAAATATGCTGAAATGTTTGCCACACCAGAGAAGAAGAATAAAGATATTAGGAGAGATAGGAGGGAAGCGGCGATACCATATGTACAGCGGCGATTTCTGCCGTCGCCAAGACAAACGGGTGATAAACTGAAAGGATGTATACGAGAGGCGTTAAAATGGATTTCAGATCCTAGTATTCCCACAATGGAAATATATGAAATATTTGATGAAGACCACTTGCCAATAAAAAGAAAAGCACTGCAGACAATTGTTGAATATTTGATAGACAGAAATATAGATGATAAGAAAGCCAGTCCCCCCCCACCCCCAAATGATGGCAGTATACAAGAGAGCACTAGAATGTGGAACAGGAGAAACAGCCTTATCACTTGATTTAGGAATAGTATTGCATATGAGGAACAGTGAGTGCGGTATTTCCCATGAGAGAAGTCCCACTTACTTTTGTACTGAAAGTAGAAGTTCCTGGTGTTAATGGAGCTCCAGCGCAGGTAACAGAAGCACATTATACAGCACAATATGTGCACGTCCCCTTCTCCAGACAGGAAGTGAATAACATAAAACAGACGATTCCCGATATAAGAAAGAATCCGGTGGGATTCTATAAGGAAATAGAGTCCTATTTGAAATCGTCCATGTTCACTATGAATGATATAGATCTAATATTCCCAGTAGTTAGCTCAGCAGACATGGATGCAAATAAGAAAAGTGGATGATGAGGAGGTCTATGGCGTCACTTGGGCGAATATAGTAACGGAGGATAAGAATAGAGAAGCGGGAGGAAAACCATCGACAAATATGGCGGCGTTACCAGCACGGATAATACAAAAATTGAAAGAAATTGTTCCAGAAAAAAGAATTTTATGGGACAAATTAACTGCATGCATTCAGGGCAAGGATGAGTTAGCTACAGATTATTTTAATAGATTTGAGGAAGTATTTACAGATTTTAGTGGACAGGATGTAAGCACAGAAGCTGGTAAAAGACTATTTGTAGATAAGTATGTGAGAGGGTTAATACCTCCAATCCAAAACCTAATAATGACATCAGAAAGTGCATGGCAAGCAAAAACGTTGAGCGAAGTATTGCATATGGCCCAATATTATGAGAACAGAGTGAATACAGAGAAAGAGAAAGAGGTGAAGGATAGGGAAAATCTGAAAACAAGAGTGCTACTTCAGCAAGTGGCGGGACACAATAGAGGAAGAGGAAACGCACAAGGTAGAAGTAATTTGAACATGCATGGAGGGCCTCTGGGACTAAATCAGTGTCCGTACTGCAGAGAGGAAGGTCACTGGCGAGCGCAATGTCCACATTTACAAAATAGAAATGGGTACGGTCAGAGAAGACAGCATAGGGGGCACCCAGGAACAAATGGGCAGCATAGAAGCCATATGCAGCAGCACCAAAATAGTCAAGGAAATGATAGCCAGAATCAGAAACAAGCTCAAAATCAGACTGCTTTTAGCCAGAATCAGAGCCAACAGAACACGCAAAATGGAAATAGAGGATGGGGTGGGAACATTTTTGATACCCAATCAAATACGTATTATAGTAATAGTAGTGATTACATGATTACACATCGTATGATGTGTTATTTCCTCAATAGGACAGCCCAAGACAGGGGTCGGAACCAGTGTCTATTCCCATGAATGAAAAAGGACCCTATGTAGAAATGAAAGTTGGGAATAGAGAGCATAGCTTTCCCATAGGTACAGGAGCGCAAAAGTGCTTGATAGACCATCAGTTGGGTCTAGAAATACCACTGTCGGGCAAAGAAATATTTCAGTAGGGTTCGCAAGTACCCCAGTGATAAATCCAGTGTCCCAACCAGTAGCAGTGACATTAGGTCCATTCACTGAATATTGTCAATTTCTCTTAACAGAAAATTGTGGGGAAAAGCTTTTGGGTTTAAACCTATTGAAAAAACTGAGTGCAGTTATCCATTGCACTCCTGATGGAGTGTTCTTGACGATTTTGCCACAGAATGTACCAGTATCTGAATTTTTGTCCAAACCGTTGCCAGGAGAATTGAGTTAAGTGCCAACTTGTATATGGGCGATGAATGACAATGATGTGGGATGCTTGAAAATAGAACCAGTAGAGATTGTTTTAAAAGAAGGAGTAACGTTACCGTGAATTCCACAGTACAAAATTTCAACAGAAGGAGAAAAAGGATTGAAAATTATTGTTTATGATTTGGTAAAATTGGGGGTGATTGAAGAGATTACAGGCAGTACATGTAACAGCCCCATTCTTCCGGTGTATAAGAAAGGAGGTAATGAGGTACCGTATCGTTTCATAATTGATCTGTGCACATTAAACAAAGTAGTAGATCCTCAATTCCCATTGGTTCCAGACGTCACCACAATTTTGACAATGATTCCTGCCTCAGCAGAGGACTTTAGTGTTATTGACTTGAAAAATGCTTTCTTTAGCATTCCAGTACACAAGGAAAGCAGATATCTGTTTGCCATCACATTAGGAGGGCAATCATTTACATTCACGCGCATTCCACAGGGCTACACAGAGAGTCAGAGTATTTACAGCAGAGCATTGAAAGAACGGCTAGATATGCTAGAATTACCAACAGGTTGTGTATTGCTACAGTATATAGATGACTTACTAATTGCTGCTGATACAGAGGAGAGTTGTAAAAAAAGTACTGTTTTATTATTGACACAATTAGCAGCGCATGGCCATAAAGCAAGCTTAAAGAAATTCCAATATTGTCGAAAGGAAGTGGCTTATTTAGGCTACCTACTTTCGAGAAAGGGGAGAAGACTGACGCCAGAATGAATAGAGAGTAATTCTGGTATGCCTATTCCAAAAACACAAAAAGGAGTCAGAGCTATAATAGGCACGGCTTCCTATTGCCGGCAGTGGATTGTGAACTTTGCATTGATTGTGAAGCCGATGGTGGCATTGACAAAAAAGGATGCTGTGATGCCTTTGCAGTGGAATGAAGAATGTCAGAGAGCATTTGATCTTGTCACGACCCTTGCCTAAAACCCCCTCTGGCAAACCCATTGGCCAGGTGGAGTCAGATGGAGTCAGGACTCGGGTCTCTAGAACCTGGCATCCTCTTCAAAAGCCCTATGGCGCCAGGCTCATACACCATGAAAAACAATGTGCTTGGGAACTACTTTATTGTATTGTCAGCCAACATGGAGGCATCCACATAGCTTGGTTCCTGTTTTGGGTGTGGTAGCCTAGGGACTACTTTACCTGGACTATTTTGTTGGGGCTATTTAAACCACACCCGAGCAAGACAACATGCTTCGCGTTACTTTGCAGCTTGCAACGTGACGCTCACTGTGTCCAGCTATTCCCTCGAACCTCGGAGAAGCAGAACCTGCAAGGAGACAAAAGGAACATCATTAGCAGCAGCATCTTACCTGCAGTCTTCATCTTTAAACACTCGCAGCTACTGAAAACAGCTTCCTTGAATCTACACGCCTCCCGGACAGAACGACCTGAAAGAGGAAGATAGAGGCAACATTAAAGAAAGCAGTAGAGACATTTACAAATTACGAACTGCTCAAAAGGCTTACCTGGCTGGTCGCCTCTCGGCTGGCACCACTCCGGACATTCCACTCGTGCTGAAGAACACTGCGACTTACAAGGAAGGAAACCACAGGTCAGCAAAGGCAAGACTTCGCAGTGCTGCGCATAGCGCTTACTTACCGCATCATAGCGCTCTTAATGCCCCAACATTTACCAGCGGGGCTCAACCAAGCCAGTTCGCTGCGCTAAAGCTCTGCATACCTAAGGGAGAAAAAAAGAGACATTTTAAACAAAGAAAGGCATGCAAGATAGCAACAAAACTAAAGAACAGCGATAAGACCTGAACAATATCAAACGGGCCGGCGTCAGTGAAGTAACTGGACTGCACTCGCCCATGAAAGACAACGTGCCCCTGCAAAGAAGGCAGGACGGAGAGCATGCCTAATTCTACCACAAGGTGAGGAGAGGGTGCCAGAGGGACTGAAATCATACGGGGGTGGAGGGAGCATACTTACCCCAGTCGGTCAGTCTTGAACACAGTCCTCCTGTATTTTCAGGCAGAACCTTCCCCGCAGACCACATCAGGGCAAAGCTGAGAAGCATACCAGAGAGTAACCCGGCTGGGTGGCGTCCCTGTGGATACCAGGTGAGCGTGACAGAACGCAAAGCTTACCATAACAAATCCACCTGGGCGCCATGGAGACATCAGAAATGGAACAATTGGCCCAATTACTAGGAGAGCTTCGTGCTGAGGTTCATTCTGCCCGACAAGAGACTAATGCCCTCCGGAGAGACCTATTAGTGACCAGAGAACGCACTGAAGTGATTAGCAGGCAATACTTGCAATCACAGGCAGGACAGACGCCTCTACCTGGAAGCAATCCAACGATGCAAAACCCTGCCATACCACCCACTCCGGTACAGATCACGTTACCTGGAACAGTGCCCCTGGCACCACCAGAAAGGTTCTCAGGCGACCCACAGAAGTATGCGGCATTCATCACTCAGTGTCGCCTTCATTTTCTTTGTAGGCCTGGAGCATTTCCAAACGACCAAGCTCGGGTAGATTTTGTCTTATCATACCTGAGTGGTAGTGCAGCAGATTGGTCGGTGCCGTTGGTAACCCATGACAATCCTCTATTACATGACTTTGGGGGGTTCCAGAGAGGAAGGGAAACACTTTTTGCTCGCCACACCCAGGAACAAGCAGTAGACAATGAACTCTTGTCCCTCCGACAGGAGAATCAGGACTTGTTAACGTACATTGCTACCTTCAACAGACTGGTTGCCGAAGCTAGGTGGCCAGAAAACAAAAGAACCACGTTATTCCATCGAGGCTTACGAGGCGAATTAAAGGACGTCTTAGCCCAGGTGGATGATCCACCCAGAGACTGTGCAAAATTCATAAATCTGGTTGTGCAGCTAGACCACCGGTTGCAGGACCGAAAGGCAGACCGGTCTAAGACGGACCTTCGGAGCGTGTATGTTCGAAAACACACCCCGTGTACCTGAAAATGCTGTAGAACCCATGCAGATTGGAGGGATATGCCCTCCATTAACAAAAGAAGAGCGGGACAAAAGAAGACAACAACAGCTCTGTTTGTATTGTGGGAAACCAGGACATTTCCTGAAGGACTGTCCAGTAAAACCCCCAAGAAGAACAGTTGGGGCCACAGAGAAGGATGAAGCTAAGGATTCGGAAAACTACCAAGCTCGACAAACGTAGAGGTCAGTTTGTCGAGTGAGAAGAAAGACTTGCTGACCTCGCACTTTGCAATACCAGTGATCTTAATTAACCACCAACAGTTGTCAAGAATGCATGCCGTTGAAACATACATCGATAGCGGAGCAGTTGGAAATTATATTGATCAAGAACTGGCAGCAGAGATGGGGCTTCCTTTGTGTTCTAAGCCAACTATGGACAAGGTAACCACCGTGGATGGGACAGAAATCGCCTCCGGACCAGTAACCCAGTGCACAGCCAGGGTAACCTTGCTGTGCCAGGATGGACATCGGGAGTCTATTTCATTCGATCTCATCAAGGCACCTCAGTTCAGGCTAATACTAGGGATGTCATGGGTGGTTGCTCACAACCCTTTGATACACTGGCGGGCACGTAAATTAACCTTCCCCGGTGACTGCTCCCCTGCCTGCTATTACCAAGAGGGGAAACCCGACGTCTGTATCCCCATGACTCCCAGAGCGACAGTATCAACCCTGGGAGCAACAAATACCTTGCCAAGTGAATACCATTATTTCCAGGATGTTTTCCGAAAGGACTAAGCCAATACATTGCCGCCGCACAGGCCCTATGACTGTCAGATCGACCTTGTTCCTGGTGCACAAATCCCTTGCGGCAGGATCTACGCTCTCACAGAACCAGAAAACCTTCATTTGAAATCCTATTTAGACCAGTACCTTGCAAACGGATTTATCCGTCCTTCGAAGTCCCCCGCAGCCAGTCCTTTGTTCTTCGTACCGGAAAAGGAAGGAGACTTGAGAACCTGTATTGACTACCGTGCATTGAACCAGATCACCGTGAAGAACCGCTACCCCTTGACACTTATCCCTGAGATGCTAGACCAAGTTAAAGATGCCCAGATTTATACCAAATTGGACCTTCGAGGAGCGTACAACCTGGTCAGAGTCAGAAAAGGAGATGAATGGAAAACTACCTTCTGTACTAAGTACGGCTTGTTTGAATATCAAGTCATGACCTTCGTATTATGCAACGCTCCTGCGGCATTCCAGTATTTCATGAATGACGTCTTAAGGGAGTTAATTGTTGTGTGCGCCTTAGTGTACATAGATGACATCTTAGTATACTCAGCCTCGGAACAAGATCATGTCAGGCACGTTCATTCAGGCCTCACCAAGCTCCGTCAACATTGCTTGTTTGCAAAGCTTGAAAAATGCTTTTTTCATGTCACCGAAGTAGAATTTCTTGGTTTTATCCTTACTCCAAGAGGCATCAGAATGGACGTGCACAAGGTAGATGCCATTCTGAAATGGCCTTCACTGACGTCTCTGAAAGGGGTACAAACCATGCTGGGCTTTGCGAACCTCTATCGCTGGTTCATCCCAGACTTCTCTCAGGTTGTGCACCCAATCACAGTACTGTTACGAAAAAACAATAAAAAGTTTGCCTGGACCAAAGAAGCAGAAGAGGCCTTTCAGGAACTTAAACAAAGGTTTACCTCCGCTCCAATCCTGCGACATCCTCGTCCTGACCTCCCTTATGTCATTGAAACTGATGCATCCAGTCTCGCACTGGGGGCTGTCCTTTCACAGAGAGACCCGGAAACTGGCCAGCTACATCCTGTGGCCTTCTGGTCAAAAAGGTTCTCACCTCCAGAGATTAATTATGCCATCACGGACAAGGAACTCCTGGCTATCAAATCCGCCTTTAAAGCCTGGAGGCACTACCTTCTAGGGGCCAGACACACCATTACAGTCATCACAGACCACCGAAACCTGCAATATCTCAAAAAAGCCAAAGCCCAGTCCTCGCGCCAATTACGGTGGGCCCTTTTCTTCGCCGAATATGATTACGTAATCATATTTCGACCAAGAGTCAGAAACGGAAAGGCGGATGCCTTATCTCACATGGGCATAGATGAAATAGTATATACAACTCCAGACCCAGTACCTATTATACCTGAAGACAAACTCTTGGGTACCACGACAGCCTTAACACAAGCAGAACTACGAAAAGAAATCCAACGGACAATTAATCCTGATGCCTACCTCACATGGCAAACTCAAGGAGAACAATATACCATCAAGGACCATCTACCCTTTTTAGGCATCGCCTATATGTACCCAAGAAGGAATTACAACAGCATATTATTTCAAACTATCACGATTCACTGATAGAAGGGCATCCTGGGATTGCCAAAACCCTAGCTAAGGTGAAAGAGAACTTTTGGTGGCCTACCTGGCGTAAGGACATCATTCAGTATATTCAGTCCTGCGGTGTCTGCGCACAAAATAAATCACAGAAACAAAAATGAATTAGCTGATTATTCATAATATGAAAATGAGTTCTATGCACATTTAGTTAAGTTACCTACCGGCTACTACACGATGAGCTGCGAGCTATTGGAACATTGAGACTTCACAATAATGTTCGTCCGCGCCCGTGTTATATTAAACTTGAATTAAGTGACGGCTATTGTTGTGAGACGCTAACATTACAATAGGGCTCATTAATGTTCAGTTTGCAAAGATGAACAATGAAGTTAGCCTCACACAGATGTTGAAAACGTAGAAATCACTAAGTATTTATTAACGATCCCTGATACCTAATCAGACGTGATACGCTGTGGTCACGTGACTATACGTTTGACCATAGAGTGTATTTAGAGTCCTAGTACCGTCATGTTGCTGGCGCCGGCGATCCATAGAACCGCCGACTAGGTACACAACGGACGCACGATATAGGTAAGCTAGCAGGCAATGTATAACGAACGATACCCTGAGACCGAGATAATAATTCTGGTCAGACGTGTTTGTTATCCCGATAGCGTTGATAGTGTTCAGCTACAAGCACGGCTTTTAATGGAATAGAATTGTAATGTAGTTTGGAGTTGGCACTTTCGAAACTAAAGCATAGTTCCTGCTTTTTTTCAATACTGTCTATACAGGTGCGGTCCATACCGTTGAATACAATGGGAGGAGAAACACCTTACTGTGTGTCCACGATACCGTAAAGTCACAATGACGCTCCACATAACGATTATCAGTACAGATTGCTGACTCTAACAGGTAGGTGCCTGTAACGACCTCTGCCTTAGATAACGGGATAGAGTGCATTCACAATACATCTGGTTGCATACTCTTGTTATACTTAAGTTAATATTTTAAAGGAGCTCTAATGGCCTTTATGGTATTTCCTGTCTATCCTTTTCTTATCTTTAGATCTGGTTGCATACTCTTTTTATACTTTTTATACTTAAGTTGATATTTTAAGGGAGCTCTAATGGCCTTTATGGTATTTCCTGTCTATCTTTTTCTTATCTTTAGAGTCGGTCCATAATCAATCGGATATTTGATACCCCCTATTACAAGGGGGCTGATAGCAGCCATTTCTAATTAAAATAGTAAACTGCCACTGACTGATACTCAGAAAAATGAAATGAAAATCTGACAAAATTGGAATCTCTCTTTGAGCTGTGAGTTCCCTATATATTTGGTGAAGTATGACACCACATTACCTCACTACCTATCACTAGGTGTTTTTGCTAACATTGAGCCACATTTGGGTGACATGGTTATAACAGAGTGATCTTTCTTCATTTTCCCAATTGTATGTTACAATAGTAGTTAAGAATAAACTAACACTACTCTTATGGTGCGTGTAACATAACTGTAAAGTCTCGGTGGTTTGGTTAAGTCTTGCGTTGATCACAATAGTGGTGGCATTTTAGGATCTGACCAATTGAGCTGGTCTCCTAGTCACGTTACTGTTTGCTAATAGTGACCCCTTCTGTTCAGAAGATGATACTATAGAGGCTTTATTTCCCTCTATATGTGCACTTTATTCATTAATAGTATGAAGTTAGCATATTTCGATCAGTACACTAGTGCATTAGAGCCTGATTGAACGTGTTTTTGTGTTTTACCCACAGGAGAGTTCTTGTTGTTGTCCGTCGATCTACATAGAAAAATATCTCTGGTTTGAATACTATGGATATACTTAACCCCTGATGAATTTCTGCATAATAATCACAGTACAGAAAGAAACATGTTGGGTGGGGAAAACTATTTTGTTTTGTATACCATTGTTAATCAAATCATATCACAACAGTAGTAACGATTTAAATTTCAGAAAGTTGTTGATATGCTAATATTTCACTATTCTGAATGATAATGAATTGTGATTACATTTTAGACATTTATTTTATATTTTTTTGATATAATTGTTTAAATTTGAATATATTAAAACCGAGAAAGTGAGAATGTTTGAGTGTGTTTGAATGAAGTATGCCTGAGTTATTCTTATTTTGAGATATGTTTCACGTGGTACCCAATCAGATAGGTTATATTTTTATTAACCAATTCTAGATTTGCACTGCTCAAGGTACTTTTTGATGAATTGTTGAATTTTAGAATTATATACATGTTATATATGTTTTGATATAATGTTAACATATGAATACAAAATATTTATGAGTATATTACGTCCTAGTGAGTAGAATTGAATTTTTTCTCCTCACACATCAGTTGAGACAAATGGACATGTGGTCTTTTCCATTTAGATACAGGTTTGAAATGAAGTTCTGTTAACCAACTGCAATGGTGAACTCTCCTAGCACAGATTCACTGGTTTTATGGTCTCCGATGTTCAAGTTAATATAGGTAATATACAGGCTAGACCATAAAACAGAGATACGCCTGTTATCCCTTGTTACTCTTGTTAGTCCTACCTGGCGTGAAGACATCATTCAGTATATTCAGTCCTGCGGTGTCTGCGCACAAAATAAATCACAGAAACAAAAACCATCTGGTCTCCTACAACCATTGGACATTCCTCCAGTTCCATGGCACACTCTTTCCCTTGACTTCATCACTGATCTACCTCCAAGCCAGGGGTTCTACACCATCCTTGTAGTTGTGGACTTATTCTCGAAGATGGCCCATTTTATTCCTCTCAAAAGCCTCCCAGACGCAGCCACTTTAGCAAAAGTGTTCTTGGAGGGCGTGATTAAGCTACATGGCCTCCCTTCGGTTCTGGTCTCTGATCGAGGCAGCCAGTTTGTTTCAAACTTCTGGAAAAAATGTTGTGCAATGGCGCAGATCGACGTTCGGCTATCTACCAGTCACCATCCCCAAACGGACGGCCAAACCGAGAGAACCAATCAGACACTCGCGCAATATTTACGGTGCATGCTGCACCACGAACAAAGGAATTGAAAAGGCATACTATGGATAGCCGAATATGCATATAACAATTCTTTGCATTCAAGCACGGGACAAACGCCCTTCTATACCCTTTATGGAAGACATCCACGTACCTCTGAACTAGACCTTCCAGCCAGCTTGGAAAATCCAGCGGTAAAGACTATACACACAACCATTACTCAGGCTTTCAAAAGGGCAAAGGAACACCTTATTCATGCCAAAGAAAAACAAAAGAGATTCACCGACTAACACCGGAAAAAGGCCCCTGATTATCAACTAGGAGACAAAGTTTGGTTAGCCGCTAAATTTGTACCCATCAAGGGAACCCGGACCTTTCATCCCAGATTCTTAGGACCCTATACCATTAAGGCAATTGTCACAAGGGCCTGCTATGTCCCCTTCATCAAAGGAGGACTCCGTCTCAACTCCCTCCCCTTCCACCTCACCTTTGTCTTTTCTCCTGGGCTCCCTCTTCTCTTTGCTCCCGGGTCTCTCCTTTTTTTAATGCAGATAGGGACGTCCATGGAAGGACACCACAGTACCACTGTATAGGTGGGGCGATGGACGATCCTCTGTGACCGTCAAAGAGGGGAAAAAGCCAATGGCATGAAAAACCCCTATGAGAATTCCACAGGCTGGAGCAGAGCGGTCTTAGGTCCACGGAAAGGCAGGAAGATGCAAGACGTGATAGAAGGTAATCCAAAGGCTAGTAAGGATTCGGTACACAGGTGACCAAATGATGCAGTTCGAATGACAGAGGCAGTCCAGAGGCAAACAAGGGTCTGGTACACAGGTAAGCAAAAAGATGCAGTTCGAATGGCAGATGCAGTCCAAAGGCAAACAAGGGTCCGGTATACAGGTAAGCAAGAAGGTGCAGTTCGAATGGCAGAGGCAGTCCAAATGCAAGCAGGGGTCTGCTACACAGGCGGGCCGAAAGAGAAAGTAAGAGGAGGGAAAAGAAAGAGCAAGGAGGAGGAAGCTCGAAGAGCAAAGGGCAGAAAAGAAATGGATGAGCAGTCCGAAATGGAACGAAAGGAAAAAACAGAGCGAGGAGGGGCAAGGAAGGAAAGAAAGGAGCGGATGGGTGGCAGGAATAAGCGGAACACAAAGGGGAGAAATACTGAGGAAAAGGACCAGGAGGAAGCGGAGAACCGCACGGAAGAAAGCACACAAGCGCTGGCAGCACAGGCGAAACCAAGGAAACGTTGCAATGCGTCCGTGAACCGGAAGCAGCAGAATAAGTACTACCGGTTACGTGCACGAAGCAAAAGAACTAGACCCGCACAGGTCGTACGGGGAGACGTGAAGGAACATTCAATGGCAGACCGCTGCGCCAGCGATTCCAAACACGCCATCTCCCCCAAGGCATGACAGTATGCCCACTCCTTAGACTCACCCCTTCGTGCTTGCCTGGATGATAGTGATGAAACTTACGTACCAAAAGAGGGGCATTGATATGAGATTTAGGTTCCCAGGAATTCTCTGACCAGGGATACCCTTTTCAACGTCCAAGATACTCTAACCTACCCCTGTGATATCTCGAGTCACATATCTGAGCGACTTTGTATTCTTCCTGTGCAGAGTCTGTAGGCAAGGTAAGGTACTTAGGGTTGCGTGACCATTTATCCTCTTGAAAGGGTTTTAATTGGGATGTATGGAATACAGGATGTATTCTCCAGGGACCTACAGGAAGTTGAAGACGAAAGGCCACAGGGTTTATTTTGTGTGTAATCTTGTAAGGCCCTATGTATCTAGGTGACAGCATGGAGGGATGTACCCATCGAGGTAAATATCTTGTGGAAAGCATAACTCGGGATCCCACTTCCCACCCTGGGACCGGTCTTCGGTGTTTGTCTGCTTGGGTCTTGTAGCGATCTTGTGCCTCCTGGAGGCTCATCTACGCTTTCTTGTGGGATTCCCGAATAAGCGAGAGAGAAGAATCAACAGATGGTATGTTAGTGGAAGTTACTGAAAGGGGTTGAATGGAATGTGGGTGATAACCATAGGTGCAGTAAAAAGGGCTAGTACCAAGAGTAGAGTGGTTAGAGTTGTTATAGGAAAATTCGGCCAAAGGCAACAGTGTGACCCAGTCATCCTGTTGTTGATTTATAAAACACCTCAAATATTGCTCGAGGGTACCATTGAGCCGTTTGGTCTGCCCATTAGATTGAGGGTGAAAGCCCGATGTCAAAGCCCTCTGAATGCCCAATCTATCGCAAATCGTTTCCAAAACCGTGAGGTGTATTGACTACCTCGATCTGAAATGATTTTAGTGGGTATCCTGTGTAAACGAAACACATCCTTTAGAAACACTTCAGCCATTTCAGTTGCGGAAGGAACCCCAGGCAGAGGGGAGAAATGGGACAATTTTGAGAAAGAATCGACTACGACAATGATACAAGTACATCCCTGGGATGGGGGTAACTCGACGATGAAATCAGTCGAAATAGTATTCCAGGGACCTGTAGGGATGGTACAGGGTTCTAACAACCCTACCGGCCTTTGATGGGGTACCTTGTTACGGAAGCAAATGATAGAGGACTATACATACTGATCGATATCTTCTTTCAGGCTTGGCCAATAAAAGTGTCTTTGTAGGTAATCTAGGGTACCCTTGTTGCCTCTGTGTCCTGCAATCTTGGAATCATGGTACCAGGACAACGCGTTTTCCTTAGGGCTTGTGTAGGTAGATACAGTTTACCTTTTACTAGATAGAAACCTTCCTTGATGTCATATATGGTATCTTTGGGGTGTCTTTCTACCTCCAATAGTCCTACGGGAGATTCTCTGACTTGTCTGAGAAATGTGGAAAGTATTCCAATACTCTTGGTTCGGGGAAACATGAGTTCCTTCGTGGATTCTGTTTCAGATGTGTAATCACTGCGGTGGGAAAGGGCATCCACCACCAAGTTCTGATCACCTAGGATGTAGGTTATGATGAAGTCAAAATGGGCAAAAGAATTTGCTCATCTTGCTTCGCGAGTATTGTAACACTCAAACTGCTTTAATACTTGCAGGTTCTTGTGATCGGTCCTGATAGTAAAGGGATGTTCGCCTCCTTGAAGAAGATGTCGCCACTCCAGTCAAGCCAACTTCATGGTGAGTAATTCCCGTTCAATGACCGAATCGTTTTTTTGGCTGACATTGCGGGTTTTGGAAAAGTAAGGGATAGGGTGCTCTTTATTTTGGTGTACCTGTAACAGGACTGCTCCTACAGCTGCCGCCGATGCATCAGTCTCCAAGATGAAGGGAAGTCGCTGATCCGGCTGACGTAGGATGGGAGCAGAACAGAAGGCTTCCTTAAGATGATGAAAACTGTCTTCGGCTGCTGCAGACCAACAGAAGGGAACAGAGGACTTCTTGAGTAGGGTAGTGATGGGCAAAACCTTCTGGGAGAAATTGGGAATGAATATTTGATAAAAGTTTGAAAGACCCAGAAACTTTTGCACCTCTTTAACAGACTTAGGTGAAGGCCAATTTAGGATTGATGTGACCTTCTGAGGATCCATCGAAATACCTTTGCTGGAGAGAATAAACCCCAAATAGGAAATGGAGGAAGCTGAAAATACACATTTGTTAAGCTTGACTGAAAGATGGTTGTCCTTTAGTCGCTGGAAGACTTCCTTGACATGTTCCTCATGTTCTTCTTGTGACCGAGAAAACACCAAAATGTCATCAAGATAGACTATGGTCGTGTGGCACAGCAAATCTGAGAAGAGGCGATCCATAAAGCGCTGAAAAATGGAAGGGGCATTGACTAACCCAAAGGGCATCACTTGATATTCGTAAAGTCCAAACGGAGTCCGAAAAGCCGTCTTCCACTCATCCCCCGCCTGGACTCGGAGCAGATGGTATGAATTCCATAGGTCAAGTTTGGTAAAAATGGTAGAACACTGGACAGCTTGAATGATTTCCGTTATAAGAGGCATAGGATACCGATCCTTGATGGTCACTTTGTTCAAGCCCCTGTAGTCAATGCAGGGACGTAATTCCTGAGACTCTTTCTTTGCAATAAAGAATGAAGAGGCTCCCGCCGGAGACTTCGAGGGTCTAATCAGTTCGTTGGTAAGGTTTTTATCCAAATACTCTCTAAGATAGCGCTTTTCTTCCAAAGGCAGAGGAAACATCTGACAAAAGGGTACAAGGGCTCCTGGAGTGAGGTCTATGCAGCAGTCTTCCGGTCGGTGAGGGGGAAGATCTAAGGGAACCTTTTCGGTAACTACCTCTGTGAATTCCTGAAGATGGTTTGGTAGGCAATGTACAACTCTGGGCTCACAGCTACTCGCTGTTTTCACAGTCTCAAATTTGGGTTCAGGCAGACATTCAGCCTTACAGATTGTGGAATGGAAGCTTAGAAGATTCTTGGTCCAGTTAATGGTGGGGTTGTGTTTCCATAACCAGCCTATCCCAAGAATGAGAGGAAAGTGAGCTACACGGATGATGTCGAAGGCGATACTTTCGGTATGTTGCTGTATTGACATGACGAGTTCTTCTGTGGTGTGGGTTATCAAGCCAGAGCTTAAACGTTCGCCGTCAACACCTTCCACCTTCTGGTCTTCTTTTTTGGCGATTCGGGTTATACCCTTCTGAGCAGCCCAATGAGTATCCATGAAATTGCCGGCTGCTCCGCAATCCAGTAGGGCTTGAGACTGTATCTCGGAATCACCCAGTTGTAGGGTCACTAAAAGAACCATGAGACGAGAGTCTTCAGTTATCTCCGGGGAAGACACAGAAAGAGTGGCATAAGGACTTGTGATGGCCCCTCGGAAGTGAGTCCTAACACTTACCGAGGGCGATCGTTTCCCAATCGTCTGGGAGAGACATCTGGAAAGTCCCTAAGAAAATGTGTAGAAGCCCCACAATACATACATAGGCTCCCTTCTCTGCATCTCTTCGGTTCCTCTGGAGTAAGAGGGGCCCGAGTGGTCCCGATCTGCATTGGTTCTTCTCTGTTTGGTCGCGAGGAAGACGAAGAAATGGGAGGAAGGTGATCCAAGGGAGGAGATCCATAGGGTTTGGACTTCTTTTTCTCTGCTCGGCGTTCCGTCAAGCGTAAGTCAATGCGGAGAGTAGCAGTGACAAGTAGCAGTGGCAGTAGGTCGAGCTATCCAGGCAAGCTCGTCTTTGAGGTCTTCCGTTAGACCTCGTCGGAAGATGGCATACTGCGCTTGCTCTTGCTATCCTGCTTCAGCTGCGACTTGCTTGAAGATTGTTATGTAGGTTAGTAGATCAGAATTGCCTTGACGGATGTCTAGAAGATCTTCAGACGCCAAAAAAGTACTCTCAGTACGCAAAAAAGTCTTCTGTAACAGGGTTTTGAAGGCGCTGTAATCTTGTAAAACTGGGTCGGTTTGATTAACTAAAGGGTTGGCCCATGCAAGGGCATTACTGGTCATGTGGGTAATCATAAACCCAATTTTGGCATGATCTGAAGCAAAGGTTTGAGCATGAAATGAAAAGTGAAGATTACAAGCATCCAAGAATTCTTTAACCCTTTTGGGTGCTCCATCGAATTTACCGGACACCAAAGGAAGTGGAGGTAGATCTGTCAAAGGGCGCTCTCTCTCCGTCAGGCGTTGTTCTAAGGCAGTATTGGCACTCTTGAGATTCTGTACCTCTAAGTTCAGGTTCTGTACGGCTGCTACGAGTTCCTGAATCTGCTGAGCTGTAGCCATGCTGATTTGGTGGCGTTGCAAACTGTCACAAGGGTCTGCTATGTCCCCTTCCTCAAAGGAGGACTACGTCTCAACTCCCTCCCCTTCCTCCTCACCTTAGTCTTTTCTCCCGGGCTTCCTTTTCTCTTTGCTCCCGGGTCTCTCCTTTTTTGTTATGCAGATAGGGACATCCACGGAAGGACGCCGTGACCGTCAAAGAGGGGAAAAAGCCAATGGCATAAAAAACCCCTATGAGAATTCCACAGGCTGGAGCAGAGCGGTCTTAGGTCCACGGAAAGGCAGGAAGATGCAAGACGTGATAGAAGGTAATCCAGAGGCTAGTAAGGATTCGGTACACAGGTGAGCAAATGATGCAGTTCGAATGACAGAGGCAGTCCAGAGGCAAACAAGGGTCCGGTACACAGGTAAGCAAAAAGATGCAGTTCGAATGGCAGAGGCAGTCCAAAGGCAAACTGGGGTCCGGTACACAGGTAAGCAAGAAGGTGCAGTTCGAATGGCAGAGGCAGTCCAAATGCAAGCAGGGGTACGGTACACAGGCGGGCTTAAAGAGAAAGTAAGAGGAGGGAAAGGAAAGAGCAAGGAGGAGGAAGCTCGAAGAGCAAAGGGCAGAAAGGAAAAGGACGAGAAGTCCGAAATGGAACGAAAGGAAAAAACAGAGCGAGGAGGGGCAAGGAAGGAAAGAAAGGAGCGGATGGGCGGCAGGAATAAGCGGAACACAAAGGGGAGAAATACAGAGGAAAAGGACCAGGAGGAAGCGGAGAACCGCATGGAAGAAAGCACACAAGCGCTGGCAACACAGGCGAAACCAAGGAAACGTTGCAATGCGTCCGTGAACCGGAAGCAGCAGAATGAGTACTACCGGTTACGTGCGCGAAGCATAAGAACTAGACCCGCACAGGTCGTACGGGGAGACGTGAAGGAACATTCAATGGCGGACCGCCGTGCCAACGATTCCAAACCTGCCATCTCCCCCAAGGCATGACAGCAATCATCAACCCAGCAGCCGTGAAACTGGATTTACCACCTAATCTACACATCCACCCGGTATTACATGTGTCCCTCCTGAAACCAATGCAACCTGGCACACGGATTGGGACACCACCTAAGCACACACTTGTTGACGGAGAACCAGAATTTGAAGTCAAAGATATCTTGGACTCTAAATACTCTAGGACCAAGCTATATTATCTCGTCGATTGGAAAGGATTTGGACCACAAGATAGATCCTGGGAGCCCAGTGAGAATATCCATGCACCACGTCAAATCAGGAAATTTCATTGGAAATTCCCAACAAAACCTGTGCCTGACAGAAGGAACACCATGGGAGGGGCCTTAGGGGGGATGTTACGCACACCTGACTCCCACGGAGGCGCAGGTCTGGTTTGGAGTGTTGTTGCTTCTTCTATGGTGAAGCGCAGGACCCGGAAGATGGACTGGACCGGACCTTCGAATCTGGCTTGTCTGGCTCGCAGGAATATCTTTCTGTATGTGAAAAGGGAGTATTAACAATCTGCGGGAGAAAGTATAAGCCTCCCGCTCCCTTCTCACCCCTCTACGAAACCCTCCTGTGACCCCCACGTGAAGTCTCACCTTAGGGTTTGAAAGGTTGAGCTCTCCATCCTGCTTCTCATGCAGGGGCGCGTTGTATCCAGTTACTTCACAGGGATTTTGATTGTAGAGGGTTCAAGTTTTGTTTTCCCGGTATAGTACCGTAAGGATTCTGTTAATGAGTATGATTCCGCAATAATAATTGTTCGTTGTCTCTTTTTCAGGTGCGGAAACTATTCCGAGAAGAGCTGTGGAACCGAAGAATGAGACTCTGGTGAGCTTGATGAGAGTTCACTAACGCTGATGTCTTTTTTCCCCATAGGGGCCGGGGTCCGGAAATGCCTGGATGCGGCACCGACCCGAAACGAAGCTCAATCCAGGAGAAATCAGGTAAGTCTTTAATGGGCGTTTGGGCAATGTCTTTTCATGCGCCCACTAACGCTGATGTCTTTTTTCCCCATAGGGGCCGGGGTGCGGAAATGCCTGGATGCGGCACCGACCCGAAACAAAGATCAATCCAGAAGAAATCAGGTAAGTCTTTAATGGGCGTTGGGTAACGTCTTTTCATGCGCCCTCTAACGCTGATGTCTCTTTTTCCCCTTAGGGGCCGGGGTCCGGAAATGCCAGGATGCGGCACCGACCCGAAATGAAGTTGGAATAACCCAACAGGTAAGCTTTGTAATGGAAATTAAGGTTTCCTTGTTTTCTTTCCCCTCTCACCTTTATTCTTGTCTTTTTCTCCCTAGGCGTGGTGATGTGGCTGCGGGTCCAGATGTCGCCGTAGAACGTGGTGGTACCTTGTACAGATGAGTGAGATGCGGCGCTGCAGCGATCGATGCAATGTGCTTTTAAATGGATGTCTTCCTTTTCAGGACCGTCAGCGAGATGTCTCCAGAAGGCTGATTTAGCGGGTAAGGACTCTTCTTTACCCTTTTCTCCTCTCTTCTCTCTTTGCAGGTGTTCCAGGATGCTGGCAGGAGTGGCAGAAGACAGAATGCAGGAGCAAACACGGTGAGCGTCCAGCTGCTAGATGCAGAACAACGCGAAGCGTGAGTTGCTGCTTGGGCGTGGCTTAATAGCCTTCAAAGTAGTTCCAGGTATGTATCCTTCCTCTCAGGTATGTATTCCTCCCCTGACCACACCTGTATGGTTAAGTGGTTCCAAAGATAAAGTAGTCCCATTCAGGCCTCAGAAGGCCTGGATGTTGCAGCATGGTCTGCATCAGGTAAGTTAACACTAAGCACCTTTAACACAAAGTCCCCTTTTATGAGCCTGGCGCCTATGGCGCCAGGACTGTGGCCAGATATGAGCCTGGAGCCAAAGGCGCCAGGACTGAATCCAAAGAGCCCCTACTTGAGGCTGTTGTGACTTCCCTTGAAGACATGATGTCTGCCTCTGGGGTAGCTGGGTCTTGTCTGGCACCTTGGAGGTAGGCATCATGACAGGGGAGTGCTGTCACGATCCTCGCCCAAAACCCCCTCTGGCAAACCCATTGGCCAGGTGGAGTCAGGACTCGGGCCTCTAGAACCTGGCATCCTCTTCAAAAGCCCTCATGGGGCCAGTCCTGGCGCCTATGGCGCTAGGCTCATACACCATGAAAAACAATGTGCTTGGGAACTACTTTATTGTATTGTCAGCCAACATGGAGGCATCCACATAGCTTGGTTCTTAAGAACCAAGCTATGCGGTCTAGTGTTTTGGGTGTGGTAGCCTATGGACTACTTTACCTGGACTATTTTGTTGGGGCTATTTAAACCACACCCGAGCAAGACAACACGCTTCGCGTTACTTTGCAGCTTGCAACGTGACGCTCACCGTGTCCAGCTATTCCCTAGAACCTCGGAGAAGCAGAACCTGCAAGGAGACAAAAGGAACCTCATAAGCAGCAGCATCTTACCTGCAGTCTTCATCTTTAAACACTCGCAGCTACTGAGAACAGCTTCCTTGAATCTACACGCCTCCCGGACAGAACGACCTGAAAGAGGAAGGTAGAGGCAACATTAAAGAAAGCAGTAGAGACATTTACAAATTACGAACTGCTCAAAAGGCTTACCTGGCTAGTCGCCTCTCTGCTGGCACCACTCCAGACATTCCACTCGCGCTGAAGAACACTTCGACCAACAAGGAAGGAAAACACAGGTTAGCAAAAGCAAGACTTCGCTGTGCTGCGCATAGCGCTTACTTACCGCATCATAGCGCTCTTAATGGCCCAACATTTACCAGCGGGGCTCAACCAAGCCAGTTTGCCGTGCTAAAGCTCCGCATACATAAGGTAAAAAAAGAGACATTTTAAACAAAGAAAGGCATGCAGGATAGCAACATAACTAAAGAACAGCAATAAGACCTACCTGAACAATATCAAACGGGCCGGCGTCAGTGAAGTAACTGGACCACACTCGCCCATGAAAGACAATGCGCCCCTGCAAAGAAGGCAGGGCGGAGAGCACGCCTAATTCTACCACAAGGTGAGGAGAGGGCGCCAGAGGGACTGAAATCATACGGGGTGGAGGGAGGATACTTACCCCAGTCGGTCAGTCTTGAACACAGTCCTCCTGTATTTTCAGGCAGAACCTTCCCCTCAGACCACATCAGGGCAAAGCTGAGAAGCATACCAGCGAGTAACCCGGCTGGGTGGCGCCGCTGTGGATACCAGTTGAGCGTAACAGATCTGCTCAAAACTACATTGTGTTCTGCTCCAGTTTTGGGCACACCAAATTATGAGAAGATTTTCAGATTGTTTGTACACGAGAGTGAAGGCTGTGCGTTGGCTGTTTTGACACAGGAACAAGGTGGAAGAAATAGGCCATGCGGCTATTTTTCTTCCGCGCTGGACCCTGTAGCATGCACACTACCACGTTGTTTGTGAGCTGTTGCAGCGGCTGCTGCGTCAGTGAAACAAACTGAAGGAATGGTGTTGGGGCATACCTTGATTTTGATGGTGCCACATGCCATAGATGTTCTATTGAATAGAACGCAGATGCAACACCTCACCTCTGCTAGATTGACTAGATACGAAATTGTCCTCTATGCGCCACACATCCAAATTATGAGGTGTAGCGCTTTGAATCCTGCAGAATTAATGCCACTGCCCACAGAAGAACTAGGTGAGAATGAATCACCTACCCATGATTGTTTAATGGTTACTGAGGAAGAAACGAAAGGAAGAATTGATTTAACAGATACCCCACAAAAAGAGCCAGATGGAGAACTGTTTTGTGACGGCTCCTTTTTTAAATTACCTGATGGCACATCAACTGCTTCCTATGCTATCACTACGTTGAAGAGTATTGTAGAGAGTAAACGAATCCCCTACAACTCTGCACAAGCCGCGGAGATAATAGCTTTAACCAGAGTCTGTGAGATATCTGAAAATGTGAGTGTAAACATATATACTGACAGCCAATACGCCTTTGGCGTGGTTCATAACTTTGGTTGACTCTGGGCTGAGAGGGGATTCTTGACATCACATGGGGCCAGGATTCAACATGGCCCTTTGATTTTACGATTACTGTCTGCACTTAGGTGTCCAAAGCATCTAGCAATAGTGAAATGCGAGGCGCATAAAAAGGTAACATGTAAAGTGGGAGAGGGAAACGCATTTGCAGACAGGATTGTGAAGCAAACTGTCACTGATTTGAATACCAAAATGTTGGCAGTACAGTCTGAGGAAGTGCCTTGCATGATAGAGGATGGAATTGCTACTGTCAAAGAGATGCAGGCAGATGCTACTGCTGACGAGATACAAGGGTGGGCTGAGGGCTCTGCTGAATTAGATCTAGAAGGTTGCTGGGTAGACAAGAAAAGTAAAAATTGGATGCTGCCCAACTCTTATGTAACTGCAATGGTCACGATGGCCCACAGCCCTACTCACATTTGTGCCAAAAAGATAGTCCAGCATCTAGCCACAGTATGGGAGAACACACACATGAAGAAAAATGCAGAGAGGCTGGTCCAAAATTGTATCATGTACCTACAACACAATGTGGGAAAGGGAACAGTGACTCCAACAGGCAGTATCGGCCCTCCCTCTATGCCATTTGAGGTAATCCGTTTTGATTTCATAGAGATGGAGAGGTGCCAAAACTTAAAGTACGTTTTAGTGGTCATATGTGCATTCAGTAAGTGGGTGGAAGCATATCCATTAAAAGACTGCACCGCGATGAGCACTGCAAAAGTAATGTTAAAAGAGTATTTTTCCCGATTTGGTCTGCCCTGTGTCATATGGTCAGATAATGGCCCACATTTTGTGGGCGCAGTGATATAACAGATTTGTGCAGGTCTCCAGATTGACAAGAGATTCCATTGTTCTAGGCACCCTATGAGTGCCGGTCTTATTGACACAATGGCATTTTAAAGGCCAAAATAAGCAAAATTTGTGCAGGGAACAAGTTGAGCTGGGTAGATGCATTACCGCTAGCATTACTGTGCATGCGCACATCTGTGCAGGCAAGAACTGGGCTCTCCCCATACGAGATAGTGATGGGGAGACCAGCGAATGTTTGGTGTGCACTGCAGCCAAAATGGCTAAAGGAGATTGAATATCCTGTGCTCAGCATTTATTGTAATCTGTTAAACCAAAAATTGCGTTTGATTCATCAGCAGGAGGCTCTACCCATCAAATACACTGGTCCCGGGCATCCACTGGAACCCGGAGAATGGGTTCTGATCAAGAATTTTGAGAAAAAACATCACTTGCACCCAGATGGCGTGGACCCTACCAGATACTTTTAGCAACACAAACGGCAATTTGTGTAGACGGAAGGAAAGCGTGGATACATGGAACGCACGCTAAAAAGGTCCCATCACCATCTGAAAAGCTGCATGATCAGGAGGACCAGAAAGAGACAGCGGTCACAGAAACGAAAGAAACTGTTGCCAGTTCTTTGCCACAAAATCTGTCTGACCCTGAAATAAAGCCTGGAATGAAGCCTGAAAAGATTTCTATAAAAGAGGAAGGGCAAGGAGTGCCCCAACGTTGTCCAGCAGAACCTGCATCATTGCTGGCTTACACAAAACGTGTACCACTTTGGCGGCCACCAACTTTCATTGCGCCGCAGCCTGAAACAAAATCTGCATCATTACTTTGGCGCCCACCAACGTCTGCCATTGCACCATAGGCTGACTCCGAGCTTGAGTCAGGAAGTGCGTCTGCACTATTCATTGATCACACGATACCAGGAGCAAGGCGGTATAATTTACGGAACCGAAAGAAGGAGTGAGCAAATCTTCATTTCTTTTGATCTTTGTTGCCTCTGTTTCCTATCGCGGATGAAGTAGGAACAGGAGGCCTAGAGGAGAGCTGCATGAGGGTTGTGCAAATCGGACAGCCCAAGAGCGAGGCTCCTCGGTGCTAAAATAAATCCATGTGCAGATCACCCCTCACGGACAAGAGGGGCTCACATGGTGCAAAGGCAATTGATAACTGCTATGGAGTTCTTTGAGCAATGTGCAGATGCACAGAGATCTTGCCCAACGTATAGCAATCAAGGCTGCTAAGAACTGGCAGAACAGACTGTTGACATTTACCGAACTTATTGACATTCGAACGAGTGCAACGATAATAGATATTCACGATGAACATTGTTGGAGAAGAAGATAAGCGAGAGAAAAATGCCAGAACCAGCTTTGGCCCCCTCCTGCACCACTGCTGATAATGAGTTAACTATAGAGACTGGAAGGTTACAAAAAAAAATTGCCGAACAAATTGTATGCTGATCTTAACGATAGTCATGTGCGTAATGAGTATATTAGCCCCAATAACTACAGTACTGGTATTATGGTACTTAGAAGAAATACACCCCTTGGAAGTACTCTTGCCTTTTGGAAACATCTCCACTACTGAAAGCCCGGTTCATGTAATTACTTACACTCTGTCCCCAATGGAAGAGAGACACAGGGAAGGTTATGGGAATAACACATTACTGCTAATAATGAATATGGCTCACTCAATATTGAGAAACAATAATTGCTGGGTATGTGCCCACTTGCCATAGCATGGTGGTAAGAGAATTGGTTGGTATGTGCAGCCGTTGCCATTGAGTTCTGAATGCTATGCATCCTTGAGTGCATTATATTATAGGAAATGGAACTGGTCAATTAGATAGAACACATATGAATGAATTCAAAGAAATTATTATGAAACTCTTTAGGTTGTTCTATATTTCACAAAGCACAACTGGTCACACCAGTAGTGATGCTGCATGACAGATTATTTGTGCCTTATAAATCATCTGTAATCACGTTTCATATGAACCCAGAAGGAAATAAAGATACAGTGCCCCCCTCCAATACAGTAAATTACAGTCCACATTCTGTCCCCTTTTGCCTGAGAAAAAAGGGTTCCTACTCGGTGGGGACATTCACTAGATGCATGAATATAGCATTCCTTGATAAAGAGGAAGAGCCTGTTTATGTAGGTGATCCTGTTTATTTTATATGTGGAGAAAAAGCGTATCCCTGGTTACCTAGAAACTGGTGAGGTACTTGTTACTTGGGATTTTTGTTCCCGGGGGTATTCCTTTCAAGAACAGCAGATATAGCAAAATTGGCCAGGTCAAGACCACGGCGAAATGAGGAAGAAGGTTTGATCGCGGAAGACATAGCAAAATCATTCATACCATTTTGGGGCCAAGCAATAAACTCCTATAATATAAGACAACTGTCCAGAATATTAGAGAAAACAATAAATGGAACAACAGATATATTATACAATATGACATTAGAGGAAAAAGGAATTAGATTAATGACACTCCAAAATAGAATGGTTCTTGATGTAATCCTGGTTGATCGTGGGGGAGTTTGTAAAATCGTGGGATCAGCGTGTTGCGTATTCGTAAGTGACTCCTCCCCTACGATTTTCAAAGCGATAAGAAGGTTGCACGTTTTAAGCTCTGACCTTGATTCTCCTGAAGGGAGTTGGGAATTGAAAATAAGCTCTTGGTTCTGGGAGGTATTACACTCATGGGGATGGAAATTATTTGCGATCCTAGTAGCAGTGCTAGGAATATTCATGACATGTTGTTGTTGCATACACTGCCTACCCATAGTGTGTAATGAAATAAGCGAAGAGTGTGTACAGATGGTAGAAAAAAAGAGCACTACCAAATCAGGTACTCATGGTAATGATGAATTGAAGACAGTAGAAGAATTCATGTCAATCAATATTGACGACAATGAGGAGGAGACCAGTAGTATGCAAGATTCAGAATCAGATACTTGGTCGGAAGAGGATGCAATGTACGGATGAGGTGTTTGGCATACGGCCAAAAGGAGGGCTTGTCAGTTCAGAAAAGCAGACACCCCTCAATGATGGAGGCAATGTACTTTGTTGGCCGAAGACCAATCGCCTCATGTGTTTAGTATTAGGAATACATAGCCATAAGCTTGACTAAAGTGCGGCCTTTTGAAGTGATTGAAATCGCCATTTTGTTTTCTAACGTTTGCCTCTTGCTTTCTGTTAAAACTGCTTTGCTGAAAACTTATTCTGCTCCACCAGTACATTATTGTTCATGCAAAGTGCAAGGCCGCGAGAGACTTGTTGAAACATAACGCAGCAACCCAGACAGAAATGCCCTGTCACCTCCCTCACAAGTCCTTGGAAGTAAGCAGCGAGGCATTTAATCAGTACACAGGTGCCAGCTAGTCTCGAAATGTTAGAAGCGAACATTAAATGGCTTGAATTATGCTCTTCTTTGCGGCCCCCCCTTTCCTGAGCCCTATAGAGCCCTGGAGAGCGAGTTGACCCCCAGTGCACAAATAGAAACTAGGAGATAGCGAGGCCTGGAATGTGTCTCTCCCCTGCACGCAGCTTGCTTGCAGAGAACAGAAGTAGTGTGTTCTTATAACAAAGAATTGTGTCTGCAGGCTCATGAAATTGCAAACTGTTGCTAAATAAATGTCTGAAGGTGTCATATTCGTCACAATTGTTAATCATCGAACCCAGTTCAAAGGAAATACATTATGGGCGGTATTGAATGTGTCACCACTGATTGTAAGATGCTTGCTTTGTATATATGTAACTGTTGTACGATTCTCACTCTCTTGCATCCCCCGGGGTCTGGAAACACATGTCACGGGGCGTGGGACCCAGTTGGCCAACTGTGACTATTTGCTTTGCAATAAACCCTAGCTTTTGGGAATACAACCTTGAGTCTGTCGTATCAGTTCGTGTGTGGTGATTGTGCCTTGTTTCCATATGCAAGGGACCCCTAGGGGCCCCTTCAGAACTCTATCCTGAACTTGCGGAAGGGAGCCAGAGACTGCTCCAGACTTTTTGTTGAACACTATTTGATTTAGAATTACTCTACACTACATGTTTGTATTAGATGTGATGGCAAGCATAGGTTTTGACACAGACAGGCTTTTGATTTGGACCTACGGACACAGACTCTCCTTAGTTTCTTTAGGTAGGGAAATTCCCACCATAGCTATAGGGCAAGTTAGGTATTACACCCATCCTGCTAATCAATAAAAGTCATATTTTGTAATTCGCATTCTGTTGTCTGTGTCATCACTTGATACCATGCCTGTCTCACATATGTGGTCAGGAGTGAGATGCAGCTCAACCGAAATCAGTTTGGGGACCCCGAGATATGAAAAACTCAGTGACAGAGCATCAGATCTCACCGTAGCCACAAAAAGCTCCATAGGGTTTGATATCTGTAGTAGTAGACAGGAAACCCTTCCTCCAGGGAAAAGAAGGCTGATATCGACAGATTTAGTCTTGATACCACCTCCTGGGACTTATATCCGATTAGTATTTACGTTGGGGTTGGCATGTCAATTTGGGATTGAGGTCTTGTCAGGGACAGTAGACCCACATTTCTGAGGTGAGGTTAAAGTACCAATCAGTGCTCCAGATAGGATTTTGGTGTGAAAGTATTTTACTCCCAATTTTTTAGAATTAGAGAGTACATCCAATTTCAAGCAAGTATAAATTAGTTTCCTTCTTTGCAAGTGCGTAAAAACTGACTGACAACTATCCAATTTGTGTGTAAAATGAAAACTGTGTTAGAAAACACTAGTGACAAAAAACGTGTAGGTGCGTACTACCCAGCTTCTTCTTCATTATACTTGGACACCAAAACTCTGTTAAGGACTACTAAAGGTGCCAGCTAGTTACATCATACATCAAGTCCCTCACTATACCACCATCACTTCTCTGCCTCTCGGGCCTACTGTTGCTGCATGGCACTACCGGCTTGACAGCCACTTCATGTTTTTGCTCCATCTCTCTTTCCATTTGCTGCTGGGTTTCCCCATTCTCTCACTAACTGATGCTTTGGCTGTCACCGATAAGTGTTGCTATGCCACGTTTTACGGTCTGTTGCTCCATAACTCTGGCACCTCATTACGAGATTGGCGGTACGTTTTCCTAGTGTCCGGCATGCCGGTGCCACCATTTCTGGCAACCCATGGTTCTGCAATCAACAGATGATTATGGGTTGTTGGGCATGCGCAATCCAGCATGCCGGAAACGGCAGCACCAGCATCACGTAAACACAGTGAAATAAAGAGACAACAATGTTGTTCTTGGCAGCGGTGCCCCCAAATCCGGCATCGCAATGCCGGACCGAGCGGCACTGGAAATTGCGGTGCCACTATTACCGTGACCGAAAACAAAGTGATTGCCGGAACAGGAAACTGCCCGGCGGGCATTAAAAAAACACAGTCCATTGCAATATGCAAACCACAGGCAGCATTCACCCTTCCTGACCAGACAAATTACAGTAGGAGCATGTCATCTCAAGTTTGTGAGACCCACAAGCGAAAGCCATGCTTCTCAGAGCTTGAGCACAACATGTTTGCGGACACCTTTGTCCAGCATGCAGGGGAGCTATTCAACAATGACCACAGCCAAACACAGGTGCGCAAGAAAAGCATTTGGGAGGAGGTGGCACAGAAGGTGTCGGCAGTGGGGACAACACCAGGGACAGTGCGAGACTGCCACAGGCGCTGGGACGACCACCACCTAAGGGTCCAGAACCTCCTCTCTGCCCAGTGGAGACAGGGCATGGCCACAGGTGGCGGGAGCTCATCACCAATACGCCTGTTGCCCTGGGAGGAGAGGTGGAGCACTGTGCTGCACCCAGAGTCAATAGAAGGTGTCGGTGCTACAGAGGCCGGAGCCGGTACACCTGAAGAGGCCGGTGAGTACACGTTACTGCAATGTAATGATCAACATCCCTGGCCACCCTGCTCCCACCACTGTACCAACATATAACTGAAATGTGAATTGCACCGTCCACATCCCCAAAATAGCCTGGATGCACCTCTCCCCCACAAGAACCAAAATCCAGGGTGCATACATGGACATACACCCTGCCCCCCTCACAGTGACCCATGCCGGAATACATGCTGAACACTGCACAGGACCCTGTACTGCCAAGTGTCCAAGCATCCACCCACACTCAGACACACATCCCCCTGCCACAGCGTACTGCATGTGTGCCCGCCATGCTTCCATTGGCACCCGAGCAAAGCAATGCTGACCCCCATCTCGACACACACATGACCACTGTCGCACACAATGGCAATGACATGTGTGCCCCATGTCCTAGCCAGCCCGTTCCCTGATATGCACATACTGGCCCTACAACCAGAAAAGGCAGTGAGGCCATGCTTGCCCCATCCATACCACACCCCTCCCCACCCCAACATCCCAAAGCAGGCCCAGCTACCCCCCTAACACCGTACCCAGCAAAGTACACCACAACAGTATCCCCAGCGCAGTATTCTACCATGTACAAAAATCACACATCCTGTAGCTCAGTACGCATAACTCAAGCATGTGTGCACCATGCAATGTACCACGCCATGTCCCCGACACAGCACTGCCACCACAAACATAATGCATGTATTTGTGCTTCCTGAATCCACACTGGTCACTAACAACATGCCTTTCTGACTCCCTCAGGCACATCATCTGACAGTGAAGTGGGCCAAGCAAGCACCTCAAGGGACACTGGCTGCTGCCGCCGCAGGACAGCGCAGACCACCCCTGACCAGTGACATAATTGCCCCACCCATCCAAGCAGCCTCACCTGCCACTGTGACCATTGCTGCGCCCATCAAAGCAGCCCCACCTGCCACTGTGACTACTGCTGTGCCCATCCAAGCAGCCCCACCTGCCACTGGGATCACTGCTGCGCCCATCCAGGCAGCTCCATGTGATGTTGTCGCACCATCACAGCAGCCATATGCACATGGGCAGGAATCTAGTGCTGAGGACATAGCCGACAATGCTGGAGAAAACGTAGGGGAGACCAGCGACCACACAAGCTACAAGCCTGCAGAATTCAGCCCAATCACCCTCATGAGTCCACAACGGCCACCCTTCCCCAGTGTCAGGGAAATGGGCAGCCGGCTATGCCATATCAAGGAACGGCAGGATGCCCTAACTGCCCTAGTGTAGCAGCACCTTGAAGAGGCACAGTTGATGAGGGAAAGTGTACAGGCCTGTGGCCAACGCAATGTATGTGCCCTTGGACGTTGCACAACTGCCATCGTCCAGATGGCCAGGAGGGTACGCGAGGGGAATAGCATCATGTCCTCCATTCCTGAGGCCATGACAATGTCCCTTCAGGCATCCCTGGATAGATGAGCCACTGAGCAGACACACATGCCATCCACAAGCTCCACGCCCACAAGTTCAGTGCAAAGTAGCCCAAGGCATAGGTCGATGCACCTGTCATCCACTCCACACAGTGGCACGCCAGATGGCAAGCGGGCACGCAAATAGGCAGAAAACAAACATGTGCTCTGACTGTGTCATTGGCAGGGATTACATGGATGACCTGACACAAGTTGTAGAGGGATAGTTGGGCAGTTGGAGTCAGGAGGGATAGTTGGGCAGTGGGGAGGGATAGTTGGGGCGGTGGGTTTACTTCCATATTTGTTTAGCATTTCATTCATTACTTTACACTTGGTGATGCATAGAAATTATGACTGTACATTCATTTTTAGTGTGAGTAAGTGTTTAATTTCCTATACAGTGCGGAGTGCGTTAGCTTGCCTAGGCCACATGCTTGTGTGATGGGCTCAGAAATAGTGGTTAATCAGTGCATCTCGTGCATCATGGCCGTCCATGGCATGCCTGCGATGTGGCAATGCCAGTTCGTCATCAATGTCATTCTCATCCTCCGCCTCAGTTGGGTGCATGTCCATGTCCGGGGGAAGTGTGATGTTGCACCTGATACACATGTTGTGCAACATGGTACAGGCCAGGACTATCTTGCCCACCTTCACAGGGCTGTACATCAGTGCACCCCCCGATCTGCTCAGGCAGCGGAACTTTGCCTTTAACAAATCAAATGTCTGCTCGATTGTGCACCGTGTCCTGATGTGAGCATGCTTGTATCCCTGCTCGTTTCTGGTTCTGCGGTTGCCTAATTAGCCATGGCATCAAGGGGTATCCAGCATCACCTGCATGGGAGGGACATAAATGGGGCGCATTTATTGTGGTGCCAGTATCATATTAGTACAGTCTCTATGTTGGTCGTTCACACATGCAAGTTATTACATGCAATTGGCACAGGACGTAGCATATGTCACAGATGATCCTAGTACCATCTGCATATTCAATGGAAATTACTGTTTCTGATTTGTACGGATAGTTAGGCGTTGATCAAAGTCCGGATAAAAGTGTGCCAGTGGCCTTACCAGGGGCCTTGATTCTGGGCCAGCAAAATAGAAATCTGCCTGCCACAACCGGTGTGCCGGACAGGTCTGACCCTGCCGGGCACCACAGACTTGGCAGGCAGACCTGTCAGAGAAATGTCAGAGAAACTAACGTTTCTTTACGTGCACAAATTTCATTTGCATTTATCATCATCATAATAACTTTATTCGGCCGTGAGGCCATCAAAGTACAGCCTTTCACAAAAGATTATACAATATAAACCCAACATAGTACTCCAAATCAAGTAACACTTCTTAGGGAAGAGAAAAAAACACCATCAGAAAGACCAGCCCACTCAGGGTATCACCAGCTCTATTAGCCCATCCATGTCAGGCACTATCAGAACTGCGTCTCAAGGGTGTAAGGTTAGCACCAGTTAAGGGGGTAAACCTCATGTTTGATCTAGTTGGGCCGTCACGACAAGGGTAACAATGTGGACTGATTTGGATCCCACTCCTGGCTGTCCAACCAACATTTTTCCCAGGACCCTGTCAGCCACTCTCCAGTCCAAAAAGGCCAGTTCGACATTGGAGTTCTTGTCCTTGTTGGAAACTCTGCAGCATCCCGCCATGGCTTCCCTTGAAACGAAGGTGCAACCCCTTACGGTCCGCAACCAATGGAGGCTTTTATTTAAAAGCGCATTCCTTGATTCTTGCTTGCATGTCGCCAATTTGGGTACCCCATGTGGATATATTAGGGCGCATCTGGGCCCACCTCTGGCCTGGGGCCTAAGCATGCTCCCTCTACACCATGGACCGTAAACTCTTGTTTCCCCTGGGCTAGGGCATCCAGGAACCTTATGACTTGGAGCGTAGGCCGCCGGAGGAATATACTTCGGTGTGGGCACCCCCTTGAACTCACTGGACTTAGTGATCATTTGCCAGGAGCTGTAGCAATGGCTGGGCATACATTCCCGCGTACCAGATTAAGGTGGGCACTATTTGCTTCGATGATCACAGATCTCAATGGAGGGTGTTCCAGGGAGTTGTTAGACCCCTTATAAGCAGGTAGCACATTGCAGTGCCCCCTCCCCCTGCAGCTTCACTCTTCCCCTCCCCTAGATCTCAATGAGGTCTGAGAGCAGCGTTCTGATTACTGCCAGCTCAGCAAGCACCTGGCTGTGTAGTCGACCCAATTCTTGCTCCCATTTTCCTTTACACTTAAGGTCTTGTCTGGTTGTGCCGTCGAGCAGCGACTCGTAAATCCTTGAGGCTCCATGTCCCCCTTCAGCCACATTCAGCATGTTTTCCACGACCTCTGTCCCAGCTTCAAGGTCATCAACCTCAGGCCATCGGGTTTTGAGGGCACTTATTACTGCTCTGTGCAACAGGAACTGACCTGTGGGTAGTCCCATAGTTTCATGCAGCTCCTCAAATGGTAGGATGCCCTGTTCGTTCGCCAGGTCGCCCAGGGTGGCAATCCCATAGGGCTCCCATATGTTCCTAATCATCATCGGGCCATCAGGTCTGGCGGTCATTGTGGCTGCCAGCGGAATTTGAGGTGAGTAGGGGTCTTTATCATTCACAGCTCTACAGGCTCGCTTCCAAATCTGGATCCCGAGGTTGATTAGGTATGGGTGGTTCTGCTTGGTTTTAGGTGTGGTCCAGAGAAGGTCTCTAAGGAGCCCCGGGGAGACCGCAGGCTGTAGGAGTCGGGTGTCTGATGTCGTTTCGTCTGCCATCCATTGGATCACATGCTTTAATTGGCCTGCTAGGTAGTATAATTCGAAATTTGGGATTTTCAAGCCCCCCTTGTCATAGGGCCTCTGCATTACCTCCAGTGCCACCCTGTGCCGTCCCCCCTGCCAAAGGAAACTCCTGCAAAGCTTATTCAGTTCTCTGAAGAATTGCTGTGGGATGTAGTATGGGACGTTTGTGAAGTTATGTAGGAGACGGGGGAGTGCTACCACTTTGAGTAGTCCCGCTCTACCGGCCACTGAGAGCGGTAGCCTGCCCCAGAGGATCATTGCTTTTTCTAGGCTGTCTCTGGCTTTTACTGTGTTCAGAGCATGTTCAGTCTTGGGATCTCGGTGGATAGAGGAACCTAGGTATCTGAAGGAGGATGTCTCCCACTTAAATGCCAGCCTAGGGAGGCTCACCACTTCGACCCCGCTCAAGGCCGCCAGGGGGAAGAGGCAGGATTTGTCATGGTTGATTTGGATCCCAGTGACTCTGTGGAACCCCGCTAAGGTTTCGAGAATGTACGGCAGTAAGTGTTCAGGGTTACTTAAGTAAAGGAGCATATCATCAGCGTACATAGAGACTAAGTGGGCTACCCCGTCAACCTCAATGCCCCCATCCTCGTATTCTTGTCTTAGGTATGCTGCAATGGGCTCAGCCGTATGATGTATAGCATGGGGGAGAGGGGACAGCCTTGCCTCGTGCCTCTGTGGAGATGCCATTTCTCGGAGTAGGTGCTATTGGTGCGCACTCTGGCTGTGGGGTCTGTATAGATTAGCTTAACCCATCTTCGGAAGGCTGGCCCTATTCCCATTTTGGCCATAGTGGCTTGAAGCCAATCCCACCTGACGGAATCGAACGCCTTAGTGGCGTCTAGGGATGCCACTGCGCATTTGCTTGACCTGCCTTCGGTGCTATGAATGACGTGGTGTAGTCTGCGTATATTCTCTGTGATGGAACGCCCGGGTGCATATCCCGTCTGGTCCTGATGGATCAGCTGTGGGATCACTCTTCTCAACCTCCTAGCCAGCAGTGTCATCAAGATCTTGTTGTCTACATTTAGCAATCGTCCCCCTCTTTGCTCGGTTTCAAGAGCGGTATAATCACAGCTTCGCGCATGGTGTCCGGTAGAGTACCTGCGTCGTAAGCTTCCTGATAAACCTTGGCCAATAAGGGGGCTAATGTGTCCTCATAAATGTTATAAAACTCCCCAGGGAGTCCATCGGAGCCCGGTGTTTTACCGGAGGGGAGTGATCTGATGGCTGCTACCACCTCTTCGGGGGTAATGGGGCCGACTAGGGCCTCGGTAAGCTGCTGTTCTAGTGTGGGCAGTCTGATAATATCTAGTACGTCCTCGATATCCGTGTCGGCAGCCGATGGGGGCTCGGCATAAAGTGCTTGGTAGTATTTCGTGAATACCGAGTTTATCTTGGTCTGCATGTGCGTTGATGTTCCGTCAGGTCTGTGTATAAGGCAAATGGGCCTCCTAGGGGTTTCCCGTTTATAAAGCCACGCTAGTAGTTTCCCCGGTTTGTCACCCATGACGTGCTTCCTTTCTATGTGCTTAGCATAGCTAAGTCTCCCCAGTCTTTCCCAGTGGACTATACATGCCTGTTTGAGGTCCTGAGTCTTCTTTATGTGGGCAGGGTCAGGTGAGGACTCGGCTTCGAGCTCTCTCAGCTCGCCTTCATCTCGACCTAGCATGGTCGATATGGATTTCTCAGCACCCCCTGGCAGCTATCATCTCCCCCCTCATCACTACCTTGTACGCCTCCCATGCCATGCGGACGTGTTGGACACTGTTCTCGCTAATTTGCCAGTAGTCCAACGTGCGGCCGCGGATCTGTTCGCTGAAGGCTCCATCAAGTAGAGCCTTACTCCTGAGCCTCCACGTGGGTGCAGGAGGTCGGGGCGCTAGCACTGTCCAAGCGGCTGTGAGCGGGGAATGGTCAGACAGCACTCTAGCCTGATATTGTGTGTCTTCAAATGAGGCCTGATGATCTTCGCTCACTAGTAAGTAGTCTATTTTAGTATACACTGCGTGCGGGGGCGAGTAAAAGGAGTATCCTCTCGCTTCAGGGTGATGTTCCCGCCAGAGGTCTACTAGTGCAAACTGTTGTGTCAGATCTTTCAGGATTTTGGCCGGCGGGGAGGGGCGGGAGCGCTTGCTATCAGATCTGTCCATGTGGGGATCTAGGGTGCAATTGTGGTCTCCCCTCCATATGAAGATACAGTCTCTGTACGGGCCCATCCTAGTGTATAGGGAACAGAAAAAAACTGTGGCATCATGGTTGGGGGCATAGGAGTTGATCAGGCAGACTTTCCTCCCTTCTATAGTGCTGTGTATCAGGGCCATTCTTCCCTCGTCGTCTGTTTTTGTGTGGATTAAATGTATAGGGATGGAGGGGGCTATCCATATAAGGACACCACTAGCATATGTAGAAAACGTGGTGCCTATCGTCGTTCCTTTCCAGATCCGGGCCAGCGCCGCCAACTTAAGAGCGTTCAGGTGTGTTTCCTGCAGGAAAGCGATTCCGACCTTGCTTCGTTTCAAGAATGAGTGGATTCTACGCTGTTTGACGTAGCTGTTCATCCCTCTGACATTCCATGTCATGATTCTAATTTTGTCAGCCATGTGTAGTTGGTGGTCTGATGTTCCGGGCTTGCGCCTGGGGTGATTCTGTAAAGGGCTCCGGCGACTTTGGGCGCTCTAGGTGGTCCTGGGTCTGAATACTCGCTAATTCCCAACTGGGGTCCCCTGGTCTGGGTTCCCCTTCCCAAAAAACTTGAACTTCCCTTTAACATAACACGTCCAGCGAGGTTTCCCTCGTTCTGACTTTCCCGTTTCCGCTCCATTTAACCTAAGGTCTCCAGGTGCCCTACGGGTGGGTTTAATGCACCCAAACTTCTTCAGGGGTCCTGAAGCAGGAACTCTTCTATTGTTGACTTGTGAGGAGATGTTGGACTCCCGAGCAACTCCTATGGAGATCAATGTTGCTGCGGTGCGGTGCATCTTGGTTTCCGTACTGGCCCAGCTCCATAGCTGGGCGACTTGTGTCACTTGGGATGCTGCTTTCGCGGCTTGCGTTCGCTGGGTTCTATATCCGGGATCTGCTCCCTGTCCAACCACTCGCTGGCTTCCGCTGGTGTATCGAACAGTAGTGCTTTGCTGTTGTGTAGCACTTTCAGCCTGGCCGGGTAGAGAAGCATGTAGTGTAGGCCTGCGTTTTTTAGTCGTGCCTTGGTGGAGATAAATTGGGCCCTCGCCATCTGGACTTGGAATGTGTAGTCCGGGTATATGGCCACTTTGGCTGAGTCGCGTTGTATGGTGCCACCCGATCTGGAGAATGCGAGGATCGCCTCCCTGTCTCTGTAATTGAGCACCTTGGCTATTATGGGCCTGGGTGGGGCCCCCGGGGGCGGCCGTTTGATGAGGGAACGGTGTGCACGCTCAATGGTAAAGCCCTGCGACAGCTTACCGGACCCAATTTCCTGTAGCAGAAGGTTCTCTACGTAATTCGTGGGGTCGTTCCCTTCAATACCCTCAGGAAGTCTGAGGAGTCTAACGTTGTTTCGGCGCGCCCGCCCTTCAGCTTCATCAGCTCTGTCCTCTAGGTTTTTTACCTTTTGCACCAAAGCGTCCACATCATTGAGTATCTGGGTTTTTGCCTCCGTGTTCTCGCGGACCTGGGCCTCCAGTGCTTCCGTTCGATTAGCTATAGCGCGGACATCCTCCCTCAACAGGTTCAGGTCAATTGCTACAGCGTCGATTTTAGCCTCCATGGTCTTCTGTAGGGCCTTAATGGCCTCCAGTAGCTGTGAGTTTGCTTGTTCCTGGGTCTTTTCCTTCTGTGCTACTGTATTGGTGGTGCAGGTGTCAAGGCTGGCTGGGCCACAAGCCGTATATGTTTCCATGGTTGTTTGCCGCTGTTTACTTTTGTTGCCTCTGGCTGACATTTCTAACTTACCAGGCGGGCCACTGCGAGGCTATCTGCGGTACCGTGCTAATAGAATGTGTTGGCTGCGACCCCTCGGGACCATGGGTGCAGAACCACTTGACACCAGCGCAGGAGGGGGGCGTAAGGCCTGCCTCAGCGCCCCCGGGCTCGTGTATGGTCACGCCCCGGGTAGAAGCGGCGCCCAAGGGTCCACAGTCAGCTAGTCCACGATCTGGCCACTGCTCGAAATGGGCGCCTCTCCCCGGCATGGGCTCCCCTAGGATGAGTCCTCCGCCGCCGCCGCGGGGTGTGGTTGGCTGCTTGCGCCAGCCCGGGACCCACGTCCCACCGGGCCTGGTGCAGTTTGTGGTCCCAGTGGTCCCTGTGAGTGTGCAGTGCCACAAGCTGGGGCGCTATTGAGGGGGGAGCACTGGGTGGGGGGCGCTTATCCACTGGGTGATGCTGGTGATGGCGGCTAGGACCCCCCTCCCACCTTCTCCTTACCCCGTGTTCGTTGGGCGGGTTGGCGGGCCTCTCCGCGCCGACTTCCGCTTACATCAGCAAGATGTGCCGCAGCCCGGGCGCCGAGATCCCCGGCCGCGAGCAGACCCGGCAGGGCCGCTCGCTCTCCACCTTCTCGCGGAGGCCCCGGCGGCGTGTCTCGGGCCGGGTCCCCTCCAAGGCTCCTCCGCCCACGCCGGCAGTTCAGGTGCTCCGCTGCCGCCTTCGCGGGTGGGCTCGATGTCTTCTGGGATCCAGCGGTACGTCGCCAGCCGCTCGGCGCCGGGGCTCTCCCGGGGCCTGGGGGGGGGCACCGGAGCACAGGATATTGCTGCGTGGGATGGTCTTATCTCTGCTCCTCCCGCCCAGTGCTCTATTCACCTCCTCGGCGCCGCACACCACGCCGGTTCCCAGGGCGGTCTGTTATACGGGCCGCGCTCCAGTGTACGGCGTCCTCTGTTAGGCAGGAGCCATTTTCTGGTGCCAGCGTATCTCGGCACTCACCGAATATCTTTGCACCGGGAGGTCGCAGCGGCCCCAAACTTTACATGAAGGTGCTCTGGGTGCTTAGCTACGGGTGTGGTGAGTTACAACAGGAATAGTGGGGCAAAACCACAATTTCGCAGCAAAATCAAGGGCACATCATACGGAGCTGCATGGAAAGCGTCCTGCTTACATGGCGGTTAGCCACGCCCCCCTCCAAAATAGAACTTAACAACGTGAAACGCATACAATGTCACTTAATGAGTCATGCTCATAAATACAATGCTTCACTAGCTGAATTAAAAAGAGAAAAAAATCGCTCCATTAAAGAGACAATAGGTTCCGCGGCTCATGCTATCTCAATAACATCAGTGATTAACAAAATCAAGCAAACTTTCAAAAATAAAATCAAATTTTTGAAAATCTTTATGCATGTTGCCGATAACCAAAATATGATTTACCATCTGTTGAAACACGACACTAGACAAACATGGTCGTTACTTCGCTCCATAAAATCTGCCCAGCACTCTGACCCTCAATCTGTAATTTCTGCTGATGTTTGGACCAACTACATCAAGCTGAAATTCCAGTTGCCTGATCGTTTTGTCTTTATTAAAGGTAGCCACCCAGCGGTCATTTGTAGTACGACCTCTAGATGGACGATCGACGACATCACTGATGCAATCGGCAAACTTAACAACTCTAAAGCGCCCGGCCCCGATGGGCTTCCTCCATGCGTATACAAATCGGATCCCATTTTCTGGGCACATTTATTGAAGATCCGTGTTGACCTGATTCTTCAAACTGGCCTTATCCCATCGTCGTGGTATTCAGCACATGTAATTCCTATCTACAAGAAAGGTCCACCTGAGCTTCCTTGCAATTATCGTCCAATTGCACTTACTGATGCATCTTCTAAGATCTTTTCACTACTACTTCTGCAGGAACTACAAGCCTTTATTGTGCAAAACAACCTACTGTTTATCTATCAGGTAGGCTTCAGAAAATATATTGGCTGTCCTCTCAATGCCACGATCCTAGCGCATCTTCAAGCCCAAATTGCCAGTTCGCATATGGGGCCTGTTTACATGGCTAGCTTGTATTTGACGTCAGCTTTCGACAGTGTAATTCGAGAACTTCTCTGGGCCAAATTGATCGATCTTGGCATCCCCCTCTCTTTGGTCGCTTTGATTGCCTTGTTGCACCTTCATACGACCTACCGTATACGCTTAAATCGTAACGGTGCGCTCACGAATTCTATCAGCACCGAAATTGGTGTGAAGCAAGGCTGCATCATGGCGCAGTCCTTTTTAATTTGTACCTGCAGGGCATAGATTCACTCTGGAAAGACCAGATCGTCTTCCCAGCCAAATTGGGGCACATTAGGCTCAATTGGATTGGCTTCGCAGATGATTTGTTATTATTTGATCATACCCCCTTTGGCCTCCAAAAAAAACTTGATTTGTTTGCAGATTTCACGAATAATCTCAATCTAACAGTCAATCCTGTGAAATCTTTCATTGCAACCTTTTTTGAAGGCTGTTGCAAAGTAAATAAATTCTCATGGTTCCTACAAGGCGCCGCTCTTTCCTACTGTTCCTCTATTCGCTATTTAGGTTATCTGTTGACCGACTCGTATTCTTTACGCATGTGGCAAACTTTCCTCAATAATAAAGCGAAAACGTTGTCCTCACAAATGAAAATCATATATCATAAATATTGTTTATTTTCTTTATTGCCTCTTATTTAGTTTTACCTGCTCAAAGTTGAGCCATGTCTCCTATGCCCCTTAGACATGTGTCTATACGACATTGATTCCTTTCTTGACATACTTCAGGGCAAATTGTGGAAGTCTGCATTGGGTTTAGCTCAATCTATCCCAAATGTATTAATTTGCCATGAAATTAATTTGCTCCCGTTATCCGAAAAAAGAAACTGGCGGAACATAAAAAACTATATCAAGATGGTTGATCTACCTAAAAACACTTTATATGTTGAGCTCAATAAATTACTGGACAACCCGTGTATCCGTTCGCTTAAAACTGCCACTGATAAATTGAATTCCATTTTGGATTCAATCAATGAAACTCCAAAAAGCATGACTCTGCATCTTCCTGCACAAAAAAAAAAATATGACCTTTATCATTGGTGCACTTTGACTGATATGATGGGAACGCACTTTGACTGATATGATGGGAACTTACCCATCCTATTCAGAATATAACAGGTTTCGAAGGAAATGGGGAGATCGATCATTTTATCTAATTCAATTTCCTTCTGCTTTAGGTAGGGAAATCCTGCTTCATTTCCACCTAAACCAGTTTCGTACACTTGTAAGAACCAAAAACTGGAATAGAAAGACCGCCACAAATTGCTCAATCTTGTGCCGTTTCTGTGGTGTTGCAGAGGCAGATGAAACACTCAAACACATAGTTATTTACTGTCCTTTCTTTGCATCATTCCGCCTAAGAACTTTTGATCTCGATGTTCAGAACCAGTCAAGTATTAGTATGGAATCACTTTGGAACCGATGCATGGGTAGCACAAGTCTTTCCTTTACTTTAAAGTTGATTGAGCTCTTGACAATTATTGACTCAAAGGTAAATTAATTTTTACCTTGCACAATATGAAGAGAAAGAACTAAAATTGAGGTGTTGTTTAATTTTGTTTATTTTTATACGAAAGTTAGTTTTTAAACACTGTTTTCCTTTTCTTTTATGTTTAATGTGATTTTTAACACATTTTCTACTGTGATCCATGTTTTAATTTGTTCCTTTCTTCTTTTTTACATAATTGTTTAAATGAAATTGTATAAATTGTAATCAATTTCTTTTCGATTCTTCTGTACAAAAAATGATTGTAAAGGTTTGCATAAACCAAACACAATAAATAAAAAAAAAATACCGCCGGCATTACCGCCAAAGTCGTGATCAGGCCCTAAGTAGGAGGGATTGAAGTATATGACAGCAATGCCATCTTCCAACACTATCCGCAAGTGCGCATCACACTAGCTGAGGCAGATGGTGGGAAGAGCTCAGACACTGTTCTTGCTCAGTATTTTAGCTCTATGCAGAAAACGCCAACACATGGTGCTGTGTCATTGCAGCAAATCTGTTAAGAATGCAGGTACCTTCCCAAAACATCGCAGTCCTGCTATGAAATATGGACATGACGCAATCAGTCCGGCTGTGAATAATTGGCATTGTGACATGACATGCCTATAGAAGCTCTGCTGATAAATTAGGTTACTTTGCCTGAATATATAGCAGCCCTGTTGAGAGGTTAACGGTACAATATGTGCCACCGAAAATATATACAGCACTTCTTCCACCTGTTTCCATTATACCTACTTGCTGTGAGCCGTCAGAAACGGAGTTAAGTACATTTCAGACCACATGCCTAGCTATTTGTTGCTCTCTAAGAAATCAAACTATGTACAGTGCCGTTTCATGCACGTGAACATATGCAATTGTAAGACAAAACAACACATCTTCATATATAACACCAAAAGCTTTTCCTTCTCACAAATACCACACAAATGCTTGCTGGGAGGCTCTCCTAAAACTTCAAGAAATCAAGAACCCCAAGCCATTAAATACAATTGATGTACTTCTGTTATGAAAAGAAAACTAAGTATGGAATGCTCATGCCGCTGCAACTGCCTCTATTTAAGCCGATTAAAACAGGAAAATGAAGCAGAAATGCAGCCCTTGTTTTAGACCATTTTCATTTTACACAATACTACATGTGTCCTAAAGCAACGTGAAAAGCATGTTCATGATTCAAGACGCTTTAATAACACTGTAACCTACAAAATGAAAGCAGTTGAACAAAGTGAACAAAACACTAATTCCTGTGTACATTACTCAGAAGGTATTACATTGATAGGATCATTAACAGGGGAGAGTGTTAAAAAATAAACAGACCAGGACTCATCCCACTTGCTTCTTTCAAGGAACTGTGTGGGTTGCTAAAGTAGAGTGGATTTGCAAGGTGCTGCTGGCCAGGCTGCCACCAGTGAGCTCCATGATTTATGGGGGTGCTGCCATAAATAGCCTCCGTAGGTGGTACGCAAGGAAGAATCACAAGGCCCGTATTGAGGAGATTTCTGTGCATAAAAAGGCCTCATACACACCTTGTCTGGAGGGCTGGTAGTAACACGCTATCATGGGAAGAAGTCCTTCTGTGTTTACCAGGGACATAAGATTGCTCAAGCAGTGATTGAGTAGGCAATGCTTTCCAGAATATTAGAGAAGGAAGATGTTGGAAGGTGGATCCAAGGATTCAGGGAAGAGGAGGAATCTATCAGCGACTTCCCCTTCTCTGAGACTGAAAGAGGCAAAAACTTTGCCTTCAGACGTAGCAGTGGCCCAAAGAAAAGATCCCCTCCTAATCAAAATGTTTTCACAAGTTGTCTTAGAAAAGAAGGGTGTGAAAGAAAGAAACTGTTTTTTCTGGTGAAAGAAGCATTTCTTTATAGTGGAAAACCCCTCTCAGTAGGCAAAGGAAAGTCACAATTGGTGATTCCAGAAAGTCATAAAACAATGATCTTGGAAAAGGTTCTGTCTCATCTAAAAAAAGATCATACACACCATAGGAAACGTAAACATTATTTAAGAGAACATTTTTTTTGGTTTGGGATGGAGACTGATATTAAAACCCTAATGCAGACCTGTATGACTTTTCAGTAAGTTGCTAAATCCATCCTACCTGTATGTTCCTATAATGAAGGCATATGTATAAATGAGAATTCTTTTGAGGGAACAACTTCACATACTCTGAATGATGAAGAAAGGGGTAACTTTCCCAACAGAAAATTAGGTAGGGTTAACCTTTTGGGCATTAAACACTCACGCCATACTTTCTGATCAGAAAATGTGTAGAAGGAAATTATTATTATCTTTCTTGTCCTTTCGACTGTTGAATATCAGGGAGAGACAAGATAATAATCTCTTTAGGTTTACACATTGATTTTCCCCATGGTTTAGATGCCACCACAAAAAGAAACAGGCTTAAAAACACAGCCTATGCTCTCACAGGAGGATGAATAAAAATGTGTCCTTTTGAATTTTTCTGATGACCACGTTGAGATAACAAGGGGCCAGCTACTAGGGATTATAAGGTACAAACTAGTAGGGGAACCTTTCTCCTACTCACGCTCAGAAGAAAACAATTTGAAACTCATCTCAGTAAAGGAAAGGAATAAAGATCTGGGTCTTAAACCTTGTGAAATAGAATCACGAGATTCCAACGGGGGCCTATTTATCAAATACAACTAGTAGCTCAGCAGGTATAGGGATATCCAAAGTCAAACAAGAAGTGAAGGGAAGTATAACTTTAACAAAACATGTTAAGGAAAACTTAGAACACTCTAACGGTTAAACAAGGAAGTTACTGAACATTCTTCTTCCCCAGTTAAACCCTTTGTTTGAAGCAGGGATTGAAAAAGCTGAATCCCGTAGGGAACTAATAGAAAAAGAAAAATATGCTGCAGTAATAAATCAATTTCTGGATCCATATCGGGAATGTTTTTCATGCAAGGGGTTTGGTCATCTAGTAAACAATTGCCCTGTGAATATAGTTGAATCTCCTAAATCAATATTATCCAATCCACCCAATCAACCTCCCAAAAAGCCTAATGGCTTTTCGGTTGAAAAGGGGAAGACCATGTATAAAATCCCAGTGGTTTTAGAGGGAAAATTGATCTGGTCAGAATTGGACACATGAAATAAATTAAGTGCTGTAAGAACAGAATTACTTCCACAGGGGTGGAAAGAAGAGAAACAAGAAAAAGTGATTTGTGTAGTTATTTGTGTGCATGGTCATTCTCAGAAATAACCATTGACTCAAATTCATAAAGCTATTCTAGGAAGGAAAATAGCTTTACCTGTAGTTGTGGTTCCCAACTTGCCACTCAATTAATTTTAGGGAGAGATGTTCCTCACTTTGATCAATGGGTTTTATGACTAGCCCAAATAAATTCTAAACATGTGTAGTGAGGTCTCATGCCCCCTCAGAGTCAAAAACTCCCGAATCAGAAACAAATTTGAAAGTCCCCTTAAAACGTATCCTTAACAAAATGCAATGGGCCTCATTACGAGTTTGGAGGTAGCCATGCCGTTTTTAGCGGCATGGCTACCCCCAAACTCAGGTCCGGGTCACAAAAAATGGGTATTACCAGGCCATTCCGACCTTTGCGGGCCCAGTAATTCCCATTTTTCGGACCCGGTACATCCCCATTCCCACTTGAGCCCCTATAGGGCTCAATGGGAATGGGGAGGATGCTAACAACGGTCCCGGTAATGACGGGACCGTTGTTAGCATCCTGTTCTGCTAGCAGGTGCCACTCTGCACGTCTGGTCTGACCAGGCGTACATGGCGGTCCCGCAAGCAGAACTCGTAATGAGGCGGTGAGGCAACAACAGCCCTGGTAGCACTACCGGCGCCATTGTTGCCTTACCGCCAGGGTCGTAATGAGGCCCAATATGTCTTTGACCGTAGACCTGGTAATTCCACAAGAGAAGTTTGAGAGGAACAAAAGCACACTAAAGCACTTTTTTTCTCTCGGTTTCCTTGTGCAACACCTCACTCCAACCCGCATTGAGGAAGGGTAGGTGAGAAACCTGGAGGTACTCTCACATCTACTCCCCAGGGATCTTCTGTTCAGGTAGCCAAGGATCCTGAGCCTGGGGGTGGACTAGCGAGGGAGGATCACCTGGATGGAGGGTCCTTGGGGATTGGAGAGAGGGTAATTGAATGCGAGACATGGTATCTTCACTAACATTGACCTATCAGACCCTCGCTCAGTCTTTATGGGATATTGTCAGTTCTTTCTAGCTTTTCCCTGTAATCTCACATCAAGTACTGAGACGAGGAAGAGGCAACTAAGAGTAATTGAAACCTGGCTGCATCAGGCGGCAGGCCCAGCACTCTCATGAGCTACCCCAGATGGCTATTCTATAATAAGGAAAGACATAGAGAACAGCAAAGGAGGCGGCGTAGCCTTCATCGCCAAAATGTCCCTCGCCCTTAGAGCCACTCCCACTGCCAACGCCACCTCACAGGAGCTACTCTCAGCCAAACTCCCCCTTTCAGCAACCCAAACCATACTCATCCATCTCATATACCGACCCCCAGCTCACATCTCCACCTTCAAGGAAGATATATCTGACCTACAGACCAATAACACAAACCTGGCTCACAAATAATCCTCCTTGGTGACTTCAACCTAGGTCTCTCTGATCCTAACAACACAAATGCCTCATCCGTGGAAAACACCATTTCCCAACTCGGCTTTAACCATCGTGTTACCTCCACAACACACAATAAAGGTAGATCTCTGGACTGGCTGGCAGACCTCAATTGCTCTACAACCATCCTCCAAAATATTCCTACCGCATGGTCAGACCACCACTTCATATCCTTTAACATCCAAGGGAACGCACCGAACCTCCCTAACCCTCACACCACCCACAAATTCTCACCAGAAACAACCGAAACCTAATGCTCCAAAATCTACGACCCTTGATTCAGAACGTCCTCGACTCATCCATCTTCAAGGACATGGACGCAATTAAGCTAGTGGACCTTTACAATAAAACTTGAGGCCTCTGTGAACAGCATTGCCCCCATCAAACTAGCCAAAGCCAAACCTACCGCCCACCTCAACAAATGGTTTACACCTGATCTAAAGATCTTTCAGAATGCCAAAAGATCAGCAGAAGCCCTCTGGAGATAATCGCCCACCCCATCTAACAAGACCCTTTTCACTGCAGCAGCAGCATCATACAAATCTGCCATCCTCAGCGCAAAAAAGGAAACCTATGACAATTGCATCCTCAATGCCAAATCCAAGACTAAGGAGCTCTTTAGTATTCTCAGGGAACTAGAGTCCCCAGCACCTCCCTCTGAAAATTGCGCTAAAGACACAGTCTGTGTGCTAACATCCAGAAAGCCCTTGCAGACAAAATGGCCATGCTCCAAGCCAAAATTGAGCAAAAAAAGAGCAGCCTGGCCAAGAACTCCAGCCCCTCCACCACCCCCCACCACTCAAGACTCCAGGTTGCCCACCTTTCTCCTTCTCACTGGTCTCGGCTATTGAAGTGGAAAAAATAATCAAAAGCCTCAAACCTTCCAAATGCCAGGGTGATCTCTGCCCAGCGGCAATCATCCAGGAAGGCGCTAAGGAGTTGGCCCCTTTCATCTCAGCGCTAATCAACTCCTCCTTTAAAACCAACACAGTACCCAACATCCTCAAGGAAGCCTGAGTCATGCCCCTCCTAAAAGAAAACAACCTAGATCCCAACACTCCCACAAACTATAGGCCCATTACCACTGTTCCCTATATCCTCAAGATCCTAGGCAGAGTTGCTTACCTCCAAAGCCAGAAACATCTGGAGGATCACAACCTACCTGGCCTTAGACAATCTGTCTTCAGGCCGAGACATGGAACGGAAACAGCCCTCCTGGATCTCAAAATCCAAATGGATGAGGCTAAGGACAATGGTAAGCTTGCCATGCTCCTGCTGTTAGACCTTTCGGCAGCTTTTGACCTTGTTGACCACCAAATCCTCACTGATCACCTGTCTGCAGCAGCCGCCTTCTCAAGCAACGCCTCTGCCTGGATTCAATCCTTCCTGTCCAGCTGCACCACAAGGGTCTTTGCTCCTTCTGCCTCAGCGGACCCAATTCCCATCCACTGTGGCGTACCACAAGGCTTGTGCGTTCCTCCAACACTTTACAACATCTTCACCAAGCTCCTCTTTGACCGTCTCGACAACCTGGGTGTCACATATACCAACTATGCTGACGACACCCAGGTTCTCATCACACTTTCGGGCTGCTATGAAGATGATTGTAAAAGAATCAACGAGATCTACCTGGAAATCCAGGCGTGGAAGGCAGATCATTGCATATAACTCAACAATGAGAAAACTGAGCTCTTGATCATCGGCTCCCAAACCCGTTTGAACAAACTAGACCCCCAATATGTCTCCATTGACATCGATGGAAACCCAATCAAAGTGGCCAAAGAGATCAAAATTCTGGGAGTATACTTAGACTCCACACTGTCCCTCAAAAAGCAGGTGAACTCAAGTGCTTCCTCTACGGCCTACACAAACAAACTAATCAACACCTGTAAACAATTCCTCTTGCCCAGCAGCTGCATTACACTAACCAGGGCTCTAGTGTTGTCCAAGATCGATTACTGCAATACCCTCTACCTAGGCACCTCCAAAAGGAACCTCAACAAACTCCAGGTCCTTCAAAACAATGATTTAAGAGCTGCTCTAAGTATACCAAGATCCATGCATATTACTAGCTTTAGGCAAGACGCCCACTGGCTCCCGGTCTGGGACAGAATCGCCCTCAGAACTCTTGCCATCACCCACAAGTGTCTCTCAAACACTGCCCCCAAATACCTAGCAGATAAATTCAAAATGTGCCACCCGACCAGACCAACTAGGACCATCTACTCGCAGTGTCTAGCCGTACCAAGATCTCTACTAAAAATAGAGGGGGGAGCAAGCTTCCCAGTTCTAGCTGCCAAACACTGGAATGCCCTTCCTCTGAGCCTTAGTACGGAAGCCACATTCTGGACCTTCAGAGCTAACATAAAGATTTGGCTCTTCGGGAAGCTCCACGAATGCCTAATCCCTGGCCATGCCTGCCTGTTGTAACCTCCCTGTCAAGGAGTTCCCCCCTTCTCACCTGAGTCCGATCTTTGCTGGATTTCTTGGTCGATGCCTTCTTGCGGACGGATCGGGTCTTGAATAAGGGTGCACAAGTCTCTTCGACTCCAGCGTGCGTTCAAAGTTCTGGGGTGCAACGATCCAGGAATCTGGGAAATTAAGAAAGTGCACTACTCAGCACACGAGTCCAGGAAGTAAGAAAGAAAGGAGAGGGACTAGGAATGGAGTTAGTAGGGACAGAATCAGGGAAGCAATACCGCGAGCTACGGAGCACACGTCTGGGCACTACTTCACAATAGCATTGAGACACACGGAGCCGCGGGGGGCGTGGTCTATTAATAGAACACGCTACGTCCAACGTGTAGAGCGAGGAAGGTGTTTCACACTGGACGGCCATGTTGGGAGTACCACGGAGTGCAAGCCCCATTGAGACAAGGACCAGGAAGTCCAAAAGGGGCGCGTTCTGTGGGTCATGACAGCCTGCCTCCTGCGAAGACCCATTCCTCCAGGTTTGCACGGGTGTATGAGGTGAAATTTTCTGAGCAGTCGAGGGGCTTGAGATTAGAAAGTGGTTCCCAGGTTCTTTCACTAGGAGGATATCCCTTCCATTCAACCAGGTATTGAAGCTGACCCCGTTTATACTTGGAGTCGCATATTCGGGACACTTCATATTCCAGTTGGTTGTCGACCAGCATAGGAAGGGGTCTGCAGGATTTCTGGGAGGATTGGATGTAGGGTTTTAATAAGGATGTGTGAAAAACTGGGTGAATTTTCTTCCAGGAGTCTGGTAGCTTGATCCGGTATGAGACTGGATTTATAATTTCCTTGATGGGAAATGGACCCTAGTACCGATGGGCCAATTTGTTTGGCCGTAGATGTCGGGGTAGTAATTTCAAGGACAACCAGACTTGATCACCAATTGCATGAGAAGGCCCTGGTCTTCTTTTGGAATCCGCATACCTCTTAGTCTGTGCGTTGGCCTTCTCTAAGTTTTCTTTGGCCTCCTGGTGTACATTGATGAGGGTTTCGATCCAGGAGTCGACAGTAGGTACCGGTGTGGGATGAGGGAGAACAGAGGGTAGAACCGATGGATGGAAACCTTGGCTACAATAAAAGGGACTGGTCTTAAGTGCTGAATGATCGGAATTGTTGTAGGCGAATTCAGCCACGGGTATCAGGAGCGACCAGTCATCCTGAACCTTGGTGGCGAAACATTGAAGATACTGTTCCAGGGTCTGATTAGCACGTTCTGTGGCCCCGTTGGTTTGGGGATGATAACCTGAAGAGAGGTCACGTTGGATTCCCAAAATCAGAGATGTTTCCAGAATTGTGAGACGTATTGAGGTCCTCGATCAGATATGATCTTGGAAGGAAGTCCATGCAGACGGAATATGTGTTCCAGAAAGATTACAGCAAGTTCGGACGAGGATGGTAGCTTACACAGGGGTGTAAAATGAGCCATATGCGTGAACAAGTCAATGGTAACCATGATGGTCGTGTATCCTCAGGAAGGTGGTAATTCCACAATGAAGTCTTTAGCAATGAATTTCCATGGCCTTGTTGGCAGTGTAGGTTGTAGTAGAAGACCCGCTGGTCTCTTGTTATCATGTTTATTTTGACTACAGATAGCACATGCTTGGATGTACTGCTGTACGTCGGTCTTCATTCCAGGCCACCAGAACTGTCTTTGTATGATGCAGAGGGTGTTGGTTATGCCACGATGCCCGGGGTGAAGGGTATCATTACAGAGGTTTATTATTCTTTGCTGTAATTTCTGTGTGGGAATGACCAGTACATTGTCCTTGAATAAATATCCTTCCTTGACTCTTAGATTCCATTGATTCTTCCTTGAAATATCCTTCCACAGATCAGAGGATTGGGTTTGCACTTGAATTTCTTCCAGGAGATTGACTGCTTGAGCTACAAAGATCGTTGGGGGAAACATCTTAGGATAGGCCCTATCTTCAGTAGTTACATAGTCAGGGCGTCGAGATAAGGCGTCAGCAATCAGGTTTTGTGATCCGGGAACATGAGTGATGTGAAACTGGTACTTGGCAAAGAAGTAGGCCCAACGCGCCTGACGACTGTTCCTACATTCCAATGACTGTAGAATTTAAAGATTCCGATGGTCATTGCGGACCTGAACTGGATGTCTAGCACCCAGAAGTAGATGTCGCCATTCAGTGAAGGCTTGGCGGATGGCTAACAGTTCCTTTTCCAGGACGGAGTAGTGTGTCTCACTGGGAGTCAGGGTTCGTGAAAGGTAAGCAATGGGGTGTTCCAGTTTATCCTCAAATTCCTGCTTCAACACCGCTCCTATGGCGTAGTTAGAGGCATCCGTTTCCACTAGGAATGGTCGATTTATGTCGGGTTGGGCTAAGATGGGGGCTTGCGTGAACTCTGCCTTTAAACGTTGTAATGCCTTATCTTGCGGTGTAGACCAGATAAAGGGGGTGTCTTTCTTCAAGAGAGCAACGATCGGCGGAACGATCTCGGAAAAGGTGGATATGATCTTCCAGTAGAAGTTGGCAAGCCCCAGGAAGGATTGAACTTGTTTCACGGATGTGGGAGCGGGCCATGCCAGTATGGCCTTTACCTTTGAAGGGCCCATACCAATTCCTTCTGGGCTAAGGATGAATCCTAGGTAGTGAACAGAAGTAACGTGAAACAAGCATTTTTTGCGTTTGGCTAAAAGTTTGTGTTCACGGAGTCGTTGTAATACTGCCTTTACATGTTCTTCATGCTTTAGAAGGTCCTTGGAAAAGATCAATATGTCATCCAGATAGACAATGACGAAGAGGAATAACATGTCAGAGAACACCCTATCCATGAAACGTTGAAAAACTGCGGGGGCATTAGCTAGTCCAAAGGGCATGACTACATATTCATAGTGACCAAAAGGGTGTTCTAAAGGCTGTTTTCCATTTGTCTCCTTCCCGCACACGGATCAAATGGTAGGCACCCCAGAGATCCAACTTTGTGAATATTACGGCACCTCTCACAGCTTCCAGGATATCCGAGATCAAGGTCAATGGGTACCGGTCTTTGAGGGTGCATTGATTTAAGCCACGATAGTCGAGGCAAGGTCTGAGTTCCTTGGTGTCCTTTCTGGGAACAAAGAACAACAAAGCACCCGCTGGGGATTTTGAAGGTCTTATGGTGCCATTTTCAAGGTTGGTATCCAGGTATTCTCGGAGGGCCATTTTCTCAGGTTCGGAAAGGATGAACATTCTGCCAAAGGGAATCACTGCTGAGGGATCTGTATCTATGGCGCAGTCTTCAGGTCTGTGAGGGGGTAAGGCCTGGACTATGGCAGTTGAAAATACATCAGCATATCCCTGATAGGCCTCAGGGACTTGTATGAAATTGGAAACCATGAGTGGTGTTTGCTGGTCTCTTGGTGGTTCTTTAGGGGGCGTCAAGGAGGGATCCAGGAATAGACAGTGAGACATACAAAACTCTGAGCCTAGGAATAGTGATCCTGCTGTCCAATTGATATACGGATTGTGCTTCTGTAACCAGGGCATATCCAATACTATGGGGTAATGAGCTGACTTAATGATGTCGAATCTAATCCGCTCTTGGTGATGGTTTATAGAAAGCTGGATCTCTTTAGTCTGCAGGCTTATGGGCCCTGAAGTGAGGGGTCTTCCGTTGATTGCTTCCACCGGCTGCATAGTGCTTCGTGTCTCATATGGAATGTGATGAGTAACAACCCAATCTTGATCAATGAATATTCCCATAGCTCTGCAGTCTACCAGGGCCAAAATGGAATAGGTCTTATTCTTGGAGAGCGATAGGAAGGCCTGCAGTATCACCAAATTGTTTTGTCCAGGAGAATTCAAGGATGGAATTGATGTGGAGAAAACATCTCTCTCCTGAAGCTCTGCTCCATCTAGGATCGGGAGCTGGCATTTCCCGAACGCCGAGGAGGGGCTAGAGGACATTCCCTAACCAAGTGTTTATCTGAGGCACAATACATGCACAACCCCGTATGAATCCTTCTCATCCTTTCTTGCGGGGATATAGGTCCACGGAAGGCTCCTATCTGCATGGGTTCTGGTTCAGTGACTGAGCCTGGGTTTGTGTCCATCTTGATGGTGCTCTCAAAGGACACTTTTGGAGGATTTCCTCTGGATTTCTTCTTATCTGCCTTCCTTTCCTGGATACGAAAGTCTATTTGCATGGCAAGGTCCATTAATGCCTGGAATGAGTTTGGGCGAGCCACTCTGGCCAACTCATCCTTAATCTCCACATTCAGTCCTCTCCTGAAAAGGGTAAAACTCGCCTCAGGGGACCAATCAGCTTCCTTGGCTAATTGTTTGAATCGGGTTATCGGGTTACAAAGGTGAGCATATTCAGGGATCCCTGCTGAAAGTCTAACAGGCGTTCCTGGGCACTATAGACCTGCTCTGGGCAGTCAAACATGGTTTTATGGGCCTGTATGAACCCATCATAGTCATCTGGGAGAGCATTGCCGGAATTAACGAGGGGCGTAGCCCAGGTTAAGGCATTTCCTGAAAGGTGAGAAATTATGAAACCCACCTTAGCCCTGGGAGTCGAAAAGTAGTAGGGCTTAAAAGTAAAGTGGACCAAACATGAATCCAGGAATCCACGAAGGGTTTTTGCCGACCAATCGTATTTGTCAACTATGCCGCCCAGCAACACACTTTCTTCTGTGGCAGAATCACGGGACAGAACTAATTGTTTGAGAGCAGCGTTTTCCGCCTTTAGATTCTGTACCTCAGTTGTTAGTTCTTGCATGCCACGCATTAGGTCCTGAACGGCCGCTTCCATGTCCATATCGAGTTCGGTCGGGTGGCGTCTCAAACTGTCAAGGAGTTCCCCCCTTCTCACCTGAGTCCGATCTTTGCTGGATTTCTTGGTCGATGCCTTCTTGCGGACGGATCGGGTCTTGAATAAGGCTCCGTGAGTCTCTTCCGACTCCATCGTGCGTTCAAAGTTCCAGGATGCAACGATCCAGGAATCCGGGAAATTAAGAAAGTGCACTACTCAGCACACGAGTCCAGGAAGTAAGAAAGAAAGGAGAGGGACTAGGAATGGAGTTAGTAGGGACAGAATCAGGAAAGCAATACCGCGAGCTACGGAGCACACGTCTGGTCGCTACTTTGCAATAGCATTGAGATGCGCGGAGCCGCGGTCTATTAATAGAACACGCTACGTGCAACGTGTAGAGAGAGGAAGTTGTTTCACGCTGGACGGCCATGTTGGGAGTACCAGGGAGTGCAAGCCCCGTTGAGACAAGGACCAGGAAGCCCAAAAGGGGCGCGTTCTGTAGGTCATGACACTCCCTGCCTGAATCTGTATTTTGGTGTGCCCATATTTGACCACTTTTTTAACCTCTGGTCAACCTGCACTTATCTCTCTGATTGTACACTGTGTATATCTCTGCTAACAATATTATGTATTACCTATAAATCTTTTTTGTTAAAAATCTGCAACATCTGTAAGCCTTAAGTGCCCAGTTACCCGACTTTTTGGTGTGCGGTACAAATAAAGAAACTAAACTAAACTAATGCACACTTCTTATTAGAAACAACACGATAGTACTGTGACGAAGAAGAGGGAGTCTGAACACTACAGAGCTGAAGGTCAGGTATGTCCCAGCAACTGGTCTAATTGGAGTCAGGCAAACAGGCAAGAGAAGCACACCTGAAAACACTTGGTGGGATACAGGTGTATAAAAGGGTGGAATGGCAGCAGGAGAATCAAAGAAGAGAGCAGCAAAGGGGAAAAAGTGAGAAGCAGAGCAGCACAGGCAAACTGTTGTGAACCACAGCAGAGCGTAACGTGAGAATGCTGGAAAGTTGCAAAGCAGGGCACTCTGCGGAAGCATGGCGAAGGAGCCGTGTCTCCAGTGAGCCAGTGAAGGAAGCTGTGAGCAGTGTCAGCCCGTCCCGTTTGCTTCTGTAAATCCTTGTTCCCCTGGGTGGGGGATCTGGCCCAGGAGTGCCTGAGGGGCAGGTGGTTAGACTCTGACCTCAGTTCGTGAGAAGCCGTGAGAGCGGAGGAGCCGCAGCATCAAGTAAAGCGACCAGTGAGTTTCTGTGTGTAAAGAAACCCAGCGCGCGAGCAAGAGGAAAGGAAGATACATTGTGGCAGAGTGGGTGCGTGTCACCAATAAACTTATAAGTGTTTCTGAAATGTATGAACAATCAAATGCTATGCTAACGAGGCAGTACGTAGATAATGGGCCTCATTACACGTTGTGCATTAAGGGATTAATGTTACCAGTAATGGAATACCGGTATTGTTAAATCCCAACCCCAATTACGACCCGGGTTACCGCTATTAGCGGCACTGCTAAGTACGGTGCCACTAATAGCGGCTAGTCCGCGGGCGCGCGATCCTACATCCCGTAAATAGCGGCATGTCGCTAATAGCACACCATCACATGCCATGCGGGCATGCAAATAGCGGCATGGTAAAGCCCCAAAACCCCTTACCGACATGGCGCTAATACCGGCATGGCAAACCACCCGTTAAGAGAACTGAGCAGTGTTCCCAACTGCCACAGGTGGACACAATCAGCACAGGTGGAGGCAATGGAGACTGTGCCAGCACAAAAGGAGCACACCACACCCCTTCACACACCCCTTCCCACACCAAGATGGTTCCAATACTAGCAGCATTACATGGGCTGGAGGATAGGATTGCAGTGCAGCAGCAACAACAACAGGCAGCACAGAGGAGACGCAGGAGGAGGAGGAGGGCAAGACAGGCGCAGCAAGCACCACCAGGGCACCTAGTAATACCACAGAGGCAGCCACCAATCCCCAGGATCCGAGCCAGTCCATTTAACCTAACCCCTGAGCAGATACACACCCTGTACCGTCTGGACCGGGATACCATCACCAGCATCGTGGACATGATACATGACGACATTGTGAGCCTCATAGACATCAGAACTGCCATCCCCCCTCTACTGAATTTGGTGACTGTGCTCCACTTCCTGGCCACAGGCACCTACCAGCATACAGTGGGGCAGATGCATGGCATCTCACAACCAGTATTCTCACACACGCTGAACCAGGTACTCGATGCCCTCCTGAAGCATGCACGTGAACACATATTCCTGCCACGTACTGCCCAGGAGATCACAAACACCAAAGTTGGCTTCTATTCACTGGCAGGCATCCCAAGTTGCATCGGGGCCATCTAGTGTACACATGTGGAATTGGTGGTCCCACATCACAATGAAGTAGTCTACCGAAACAGAAAGCAATTCCACTCTATCAATGTCCAAATGGTATGTGACGCAAACAAGATAATCACACATTGTTGTGCCCGATTTCCCGGATCAACCCATGATTCAATGCTCCTGCGGAACTCAACCATACCACGCTACATGGAGCAACAAGCCGGACAACGTTCGTGGCTACTTGGTGAGTAGCAGGGCAAGCACATGGCAGTGTGATTTGGGGGGGAGAGATACATACTCCAACTGGGTGTGATTGGGGGGGGGGAGAGATACATACTCCAACTGGGTGTGATTGGGGGGGGGTGAGATACATACTCCAACTGGGTGTAGACAGCCGTCCGTAGGACAAATGGACATACAGATGTACGCCAATGTCCATCAGGGAAGGCCACAATGTACTTGAGAAGAACCCACATGCAATTTGAAGCTGCACAACATTGAGAACAATCCAGGTTTCCAAATATCACACATCCATCCACATCCACATTGCACATCATGCCACACCACATAATACACAAATCTGCAACATGGCGTCAAGATAGTTATACAGAATTAGCGCTGCACAACATCAATAAAGCAATGTGCCCTTGAATGCATGCAAAGGGATCACCCCTAGCCATAGCATTGAACCACGCACCTATAGCACCACTGAAGTGATGCTTCACAGCATGGCAACATCGATGTCCGAATGGCAGTACACTAGCAGTGTGGTACCAATTTTGCCTGGGCCCAGGGACACCTAAGACCTGGCCTCACCCAGGACATGTCAATTACTGTCGGAGGCATGAATGGGGCATGCCCACTTGCAGGGTAGAGCTCACCTTTGCACATTGCAGTCACACAGATCGTCTGCATGCATGCTGGTAATCGTGGATTTCAATCACAATGCAAAGTCGATTTGTGTGATATGTACAGGCCGCTCTTGAGGTGAACAGTAACAGGTCCCCATTCTTCCCCCCATACAGGTGATGCCGGCTATCCCCTGAAGAGGTGGCTCCTTACCCCTGTACGGAACCCACAGAACAGGCACGAAGAGGACTACAATCGTGCACATACCCGTACCCGCGTCGTGATTGAGCAGACTTTTGGCCTTTTGAAGACACGGTTTAGGTGCATTAGCAGGTCTGGTGGCGCTCTCCTGTATGGCCATGAGAAGGTGGTCAAGATCACCATGGCATGTGTCATGCTGCACAATATGTGTATCAGACGGAATGTGCCACTGCCCCCTGATGTTGAAATACAAGTACCTGATGAGGATGATGATGGTGATGAGGACGGAGGTGACGGGGATGCAGGTCATGCAAGAGGCGATGGCCAGGAGGGACGTGATGTGAGACAGCATCTGATCAACCAAATATTCTGAGTAACATGGTTTCACTCTGTAGGATGGATATGGGTAGTAATGCACTGGTGTCTGTGTTGAAGCGCACAATGGACCCTGTCACCAATAAAGTACACATACACAATGAAGAACTCCAAGCCTGTGTTTTGATTAATCACCAGTGTATTAAGGAATATTAAGATGTAAAAGTGCATGTCCCCAACTATCCCAACACTCTTCCCCCCTCCCCGCACAACAGTCCCGAAACATCCTCCCCCCCCACAACAGTCCCGAAACACCCTTCCCCCCTCCTCCCACAACAGGCCCGAAACACCCTTCCCCCCTCCCCCCACAACAGTCCCAAAACACCCTTCCCCCTCCCCCCACAACAGTCCCGAAACACCCTTTACCCCCTCCCCCCGACAACAACCACTTATGTGTCTGGCACAATGTTGTTGTCCTGCTGCACACGTGGAAGGTTGATCCTGCAGTCCCTATTCCCCATTGCCACCACCAGCATTAGGAGGCTGGGTTGACATGCGCCTCGTGGTGTGCGTGGAGCGGCGGAGGGGGCTTGTCTGCCTCGAACTAGCAGATGATGATGTGGCTGTCTGTCCCTGTGGTGGTGGTGGGAACAGGCGGTCCATCACGTCCGCTATACACGTGAGGACCTGCCTAAATTGGCCAATCTCCACACACAGCCTTTTTGTACAGGCTTCAATCGCCTCCCTTGAGTGCCTGGCAGTCTCTGTTACCTCCCCCCTGAGACGGGCAGCCTCTTCCACATGCTGCCCAACCAGTACAGTAATGTCCTCTTTGCGCTGCCTGGTGTTGGCCAGGTCAAGTGCACTGTGACGTGCTCGTGGTGTGGCTGCTGCGCCTTCCTCTGCAACCAGGACATCTGGTGAAGCCACCGGTGGGCTACTGCACCCTCCCATGTTGTCCTCGCCAGACTGGCCATAGACATTGGACCCTGGTGTTTGCTGTGGAGTTGCCTCTGGGGCTCCTGGGGGGGATGGGGTGTGCATTTCCATGGAGGACTCTATCGGGTCCTCCACATCTGAGAGCGGCGCTGTGGCTGCCGCCTCACCTGTGGAACTTGTGGCAGCGGAGGGTGGGCCCTCCATGGCTGGAATCTGTGGTGGGGGGGTTCACATCTGAAAGTGTGGCAGTTGTTGCTGGTGTGGATTGCGGTATGGTAGCAGTGGCGCTCCGACGATGTTTGGCACTCTGCATGGGAACACTTCTTCCTTTGCCCCTTGATGTAGTGGGGGTGTCCCCTGTGTCCCGTGACCTTGGTTTCTTCTTGGCAGGGGGTGCCTGAGTCGCAGTGCCAGGTTCTTCACTGTCTGTATGTGAGCCTGTGGGGGACAAAGAGGGGTATGGCATTGGTGACGGTTCAATGTACTTCATGCAGAATACATTAATCATGCTGTTGTGTGCATTGGGACTTCATTGGTAGGGATGCAGGTGATGGGTCTGTTGAGTGGGTCATCCATGCATGGTTCTGTGTGGCACTTGTCTGTGGTGATGCGTGCATGTGTGTGTGTTTGGGTCTGACACTGACATGGCCAGGGTTGTATGCATGTATGGATGTTGGCGCATCCATGAGGTGAATCTGGGCTGACATTTGGGTGGGACCTCAACATTCACAGTGCATAGTTTCATGTGTACACTCACCTCCATCTGATGTAGTGGCCACACCATGCTCCCGACTCCCTCGATTGATTCAGCACCAATCGTGTTGGCGCAGGTCTCCTCCCACTCTTTCAATTTTATTGGCGAATCGGCTCCACCTCCTGTGGCCATGGCCATGTTGCGGTTCGCAGACAGGATGCTGCGGACCCGGAGGCGGAGATCGTCCCACCGCTTTCTGCACTCCCGGAAAGTGCAGGTGGTGGTGCCCAACGCACTCACTTTCAGTGCAACCTCTGCCCAGATAGCCTTCTTCCGGATCAGGGTCTCCCGCCGCATGTCGTTTGAAAATACCACATCAGCATTCGCTGCAAGGGTCTCAGTGAGCATTGGTAGCTCATCGTTGGTGAACTTCTCCTTGCGCTGGCGGTTGGTTGTTTTTTTTATAGCCTTAGGCATGGCGAGGGAATCCTTGTGGCTTTGGAATGGCACAGTTCTCGAAACAGGTCCAGGGGGCAGAGGATGGCAATGGATTGTGTTTTTAAAGATGGCCGCCGTGCTCTTTCCCGTTCCTGTGCGATGACGCTATTTCCGGATCCGCTATTTAACGGTGTCCGCTAATTGGGGTGACCGCTAATTGTGATGGCCGCTATTAGCAGTGACCGCTGTTTGCATGTTGCGGGAGGTCGGAAGTGCTATCAGCACTTTCATCGGTGCCGCTAAGGGTCTTTTTGGGGTCTTTAGCGGCATGGTGGTAGGGTCATTACCGGCATGGCGCTATGCTCGTATCCGCGTACTCGTAATGGTACGCTATTAGCGGCCTCTTGCCAAGGTGGACACGTTAATAGCGCCATGCCGGTAAATGTCGATTTTTACCGCACAACGTGTAATGAGGCCCACTGTGTATCAGAGTGATCGCGCATAGAAGATTTGCAAGGTTTTCAAAGCCTTTCGAGTAACAGAGAAAGACTGACATTTTGGCAAGAGAATATCTTGAAACAGGATATGAGAGTCGTCAGGTGCAAGCTATAGGCACCGTTTCGAAAGTCTCTGGATATCTGAGGATGAATAAAAAGCATTTAAAGCTCTACGAGTGAAGAGAAAGTGGTTAAAAGCTGTTGGAGTGAACAGCAGAACGGGGAGCAATGAAGTGGGAGCAAAAGAGAACCTAAAGGCTGCAAACCTCAGTGAAGGAAGAGACAGACTGAATATAAAGTTAACAAATTAAAGTACAAAGAGTCAAGTAATGCCAAGGAGGACGCTCGGACAAGGTTTGAAGCCAAAACATAACGCCAAGATCCCCTGGTTGCACGACCTGTAATGGGTGGACTCTGCGGGCTGACCACTGCGCCCAGACCAGAGAGCCCCAACCTGGTTTATGGAAGTTGCTGAAGAAAACTTAAGAACAAGTGTTTGTTGAACTTTTTGCTGCATCTGTGCTTGAAGCTTGGGGAAGGAAACCCTGAGCTCTTTTGGAACATTGATTTTGTGAACCAGTATTTGAAGCTTGGGGAGGGGAACTCTAAACTCCTTCTGAACTTTGTATATTGAAACCAAGTGTGCTTTGGGGGAAGATACACTCAAGTCCTGAAAGAACAGTTGAAGCCTATAATGGTTGGAACTGTATCCTGAACTTGAGGAAGGGAGCCGCAGACTGCTACAGACTTTATGTTGAACACTATTTGAGTTAGAATAACCCTCCACTACATTTTTATATACGATATGAGGGCATGCATAGATTTTGACACAGACATGCTTTTGATTTGGACTTACGGACGTAGACTTTCCTTAGTTTCTTTATGTAGGGAAATTTCACAATAGCTATAGGGCAAGTTAGGCATTACACCCATCCTGATAATTCATAAAAATCATATTGGGGGGCATGGCTAGCAGCCGGCGAATGCAGACGTGAAGACCTGCTGCTCCGCCACAGGCTGCTAAAATCCTGTTAAGTATCTTGTTTTTGTGCAGTTAAACTTAAGAGTCAGCAATTCAGCAGAGAGACAAACACCCCAGCTCATTGCCACCGAAATTCTGAAGAAAATTGGGGCCATCTGAGCCCCACAGCAGTGTCCCACGTTGTGCGGGGTGAGCCGACATGGAGAGGGCCCTGCGGTGGTTGGAGAGGTGCGGGCCGCTACCCAGTGTGGGTGGTGCAGTCGGGAGCTCTGATCCGCTCACATCGTTGCACAGGAGCCATGGTGAGTGAATCCGGGCTTTGTCTTGCGGTGAGCTGTGAAAGGGGAACCGGGGACGGCAGAAGCTTGGGTCAGTCCGGCTCGGGAAGAGAAGGTGACAGTGGCCCGATGTTGATACTGGCAGATTCGGGTTGGCGCAACAGAACCACACCTGGGAGGCGCAACGGAGTGAATGCGAGCATCCACACGGCGGAGGACCCGTTAGAGGCAGACACTCAGGTGGGCTCCCGCCCCCTCTACCCCAAGAGTCCCAGAGAGCGTAGAAAGAACAGAGTGGGTGAAGAGGTAGGGAGGGTGAACCCTGGGGACCTTGGTGACATGTGCAGCACAACAGCTGTAACACAGCACAGGGCCCCCGTGGCAGGGCGGGCTCCACTGGGGTGTAGTGAGTAAATCCCTCGATCTGGTCGGCGAACCCGAACGCTCCCTGGGAATCCACCTGCTGGAACTGTACGATCTGGGGCTGCACATCAGTGTTCCAATGTAATCCCGGAGCCTTGAAGTGGAAAGGCAAACAGGCAGTGCCCCTGATTATACAGTAGTTTCTGCTGGATAATGCCTGTGGGCCCCCCCGCCATACTGCGGAGGCGGCAACAGGGTGGAGAGCTGCCGCATAAGGGAGCATAGCACCGGAAGAATCAGAGACTACTATGTGGACAAAGCACCAGGGGGTGGTGCATGAGGGACTGCAACTCCTGAGGAAACACAACAAATTCAATACTGTGTCAAGGACATGACCTGCAAAGGGGCGGCACCGCACAAAATGAACTGGTACACAACAAGTACCCCAGTGAAGGCCCCTGGGGCTGTAGACACCTCAGGAGAAGATGTAGCAAATGGGGGTACTGGGCAGATACCATCACTCACGGATATCATGGCTGCCATCAGCGAATCCAGGACATCATTGGAGACTAAAATCAACAGAGTGGCCTCCGAAGTCTCCTTTCTGCGGCAAGATCTGCGCAATCTGATATCCCGGGTGGGGGAAACAGAGCAACACATATCACACAGCAAAGACACAATAATGAAAATGGAAGAATGGCTGGAAATAATGGCACAGAAGCTTACCACCCTCGAGACACGAGCAGAAGATAGTGAAGGCAGATCCTGCTGGAACAACTTGCGTGTATGGAGCTCTTCCTGGAGAGTTGGCTCTCGGATCTCATGGTACCCAAAAGACTCTCAAACTTTTTCTCTATAGAACGAGTGCACAGAGTCCCTGCTGGGAGACCTATACCCGGTGCCCCTCTGAATACAGTGATTGCCCGACTCATGAATTACAGAGACCAGGATACGCTCCTCCACATGGCAAGGGCAACAGGCCTGATCACGTACAATGGCAACCCCATTGATTTCTTCCCGGACTACGCAAGGGAAGTGCAAAAGTCTCGCCAATCTTACAACTCAGTGAAGAAATAACATTCATCCCTTGGCATCAAGTATGCACAGTTTTTCCCGGCTACACTCAAGCTTTACCACAACAACACGGTCCATGTGTTCCACAATCCGAGTGAGGTCTGGGACTGCCTGGAAACACAGGTTCTCTCTGGCCCGTGCCCGGGAGCGCCAAGAGACCATACACCTAGAAGGGCCACTGATAGAAAGAGAGTAGAGACCCTGTTGCCAAGCCACAAAGACAAGAATGGCGGATCCCCATGGCAAGCTGAAAACACGTGAGGGGTATTGAAGCATGACGATTCCAGAGTGGGGTCTTGATGACCACAATGGAAGGGACCCTCTACAAGGCTCAAATCACTCAGCTCTTTGAATCCTAAGACTGGCAGCCCCGGCCAGGGGTGTAGAGGGAGAGAGTTGGACTGGCTCCCGGGGATTACCCCGAATATGTTCTCACAAGTTCAGAGTTTCATGAGTTTGGGCGACAGGTACTTCTAGTTGGGGGGAAGTGCAGGGTGGGGAGTCTTTGTGGGGCATTGTTGGTTGGACCTGGGGAGAGGATGCACATGGGGGTGCTACAAAAGGCTGTTGAAAACCTAGATTCCGCACCTAATCCAATCGGTACATTAGTAGGGGTAGAAACCCAGGACTGGGGGTTCTGGGATGTTAATAGTTCATAGTTTACGTCATGGGGTCACAAAGCAACAGCAAGGTCAGAAACGTGCAACCATGACGCAGGAGGTGGGAACAAAGGTGGACAGGAGTTGGACGGGCTGCTTATGAGGATGTGAAGTTTATATTTCACATTACCCCCTCCAGACTCAACGAGACATCACACAAGTATAGCTGGCACGTGATGGGCATATATTCCTAATAACATGGAATGCCAATGGGCTAGGCTCTAGCATTAAAAGAAGACTAGCGCTTCAATTTCTTAACTGTCACTCCACCAACATCGCCCTCCTCATAGAAACCCACTTAATGGGCACAGAATGCGGTTTCTTTAAATGGTCCAACTACCCGCAGACATACCATGCTGGATTATCAAGAGGGGTAAGGGCCACGATGGTTCTCATTCATAAACGGGGACCATTTCAACTGAGAAAGGTACGCACTGATCCTCGAGGCCAGTTTGTGGTGGTGATAGGCAACATGTGGGGAGAACGTTGGGGCTTTATTGCAGCATAACTCCCCCTTCACTCACAATGGAGCTCCTGAGTGAGCTACAGACAGTTCTGCTGGCAGAAAGGGCAGATTCATGGGTCCTGCAAGGGGACTTTAATGAAGTCATGGAGATTGGCAGAGACAGGTCACATAGCGTTAATAGGAGCCGAAACACCCCTACTAAACTACACACCTTCGTGGAGGCCTTGGGGTTGGTGGATACCTGGAGGGCAATGCATGCCACTGACGCTGGGTTTTCATTCTACTCTAACGCACATATATCGTCTGGAGAATAGACTATGTCCTAGTCCCCCAAAATATGTCCCACTGGTTGCTGTCTGCAGTATTCCTTGCAAGAGGAGTCTCTGACCACTCCCCCTATCTGGTAACACTTAAAAACAGACAAGATAATCCAGATCCTTTGTGGCATTTGAACGCATACTACCTGGGCATATCTGAGATCGCAGACAGACTCTCTCAGAAGATTGCAGGATACTTTGAACTGAACGAGGGATCAGTGACCTGTCCAGTCACATTGTTGGAAGCCTACAAGACATTCCTCCGAGGGGAAACCATTTCCTTAGCCATTGCCTGAGCCGCACCATAGGCAACACACTCAGGAGAACGCTGAGGCAGAAAGACAGGTTGCTAGAAAGGAGGAACAGCTTCTGGAGGCCCTAGTGACGGCTCAGGAGGTTCTGAGAAATATTGCCCTCGATAATGCACGAGCTGCCCACTGGTCGACCTGCAGTCAAATATACGAAACAGGGGACAAGGCATGCAAAACTTTGGCTTGGCTAGAAAAGCGCGAACGAAGCAAGGGAGAGGTACGCGCCATCATATCGAGTGAGGGGGAACTGTTACCTGCGGACCTCGAGATAGCGCAGGCTTTCGCTGCCTTTTACAAACAACTCTATTCCCCTCCATGAAGAGATCCCGAGATAGGCAGCCCGCAATTCTTAGACTACATCACACTCCCTCGCTTCTCCGAATAGCAGACGAGGAATCTTGAGTCCGAGGTCACAGACGGAGGAAGTGCAGACCGCGCTATTGCAGCTCCAATTTGGGAAAACTCCCAGGCCCAATGGCTTCCCGGTAGAAACCTCGAAGCGACTAGGGAGTGACATAACAGGGCATTTACACCGCATGTTCTTGCGAAGTAGGGAACAGGGATGACTTCCCTTGGACTTTAGAAGGACCTGCATCGTGGTGATTCCCAAACCCGGGAAGCTCCCGGAGCAATGCGCCTCCTACAGGCCAATATCACTGATAAACAGAGAAGCTAAAATCCTTGCACAAATTCTAGCTAACAGGCTGCTAACGGTGATAGAATCCTTGGTCCATCTGGACAAATGCAGATTCATGTCTGGCAAATCCACCCGTATGAATCTATGCAGGGTCCAACTTGCTACTGATCGGGCATCTGTGATCTCAGACCCATTGGCACTCCTGTCGGTGGATTTTGAGAAAGTGTTTGATTCGGTGGGGTGTGAGGCCTTCTGGGGAATTATGGGACAGATGGGATTTGGGCACTGATTCATGTCCTGGGTTAAACTTCTCTATGACTCCCCCGAGGCGGTTGTGAGGGTGAACGGCAGGTCCTCCAGGGTGTTCCTGCTGGGACGTGGAAGATCGAGTCTCTTTGTACGCTGATGACCTGCTTATCTATTTTAGCAACCCCACAATCTCCTGCCCGGTAGTGTCCCATACTCTTTTAGAATACCAAAACGTTTGTGGGCTCCAAGTGAATAATCAGAAAAAGGTTTACTTTCCACCAGGGGGAAGAGGCAGCAATTCCCAAGCACTGTCCTTATCCTGTGTTGGTCCTGGGCTTCACCTGTCTGGGTATACGCATCAGCCCAGCCCTGGACAATTACCTCCCACTCAACCTACAGCCAGTGATTGACAGATTCACAGCTAATGTTTCGCATTGGCAGTCCCTCCCCCTATCATTCATGGGTAGAGCAGCATTGTTTAAAATGATGACGTCCCAGAGACTCTTATATGTCCTTCAGAACGCACCACTCCCCATCCCCTACAGAACCTTTGTAGGTTTAGATAGTGTCCTCCAGGGATTGCTATAAGGGGTGGGGACAATCAAGAGTTGCTCTCATGACACTGCAACGCTCGGTGTGGTAGGGAGGTATTGGATTGCCATGGCTCCACACTTATTATTGGGCAGCACAAAAAGTGCAGGCTCGGCCACCCCTCTCCAGCTATTGTACAATGTCAAGGAAGGGTTGGGTAGAAATAGTGAAGATGACACTGAATATTCGCCGGGTTTGGAGGGAGGCCCATCATCATATTGGGTGGAAAGGGAAACTGACACTGACCCAACCCCTGTTGCATAATAAGCATCTTCCGGAAATCCAGATAAAGGGTTGTTTCACGAACTGGGAGAGACAAGGCATATGCACACTCGCAGACAAAGTACAGGGTGGTCATCTCCTAGATTTTGAGTCCTTTAAAGGGAAATTTGGGTTACAACCTACAGACTACTACAAACACATGCAATTTACACACGCTATAAACGCCCAATTCCCTACTTTGGTCGAAGTCCCCAGCTGTTCCCCCCTCAAGACCAATGTTCTCCCTGACCGTATCCTGACCAAGGTCACCTTCACACTATATCAGGTCCTTAACTCCTTTGGAACCCGAGACCTGGCCAGGCTAAGAGAGAAATCGGAAAATGACCTGGACCCACTGGAGATGGAAGAATGGGTGGAAGCATTAATGTTTCACCGAGAGATAGGCATCGACGCCAAGCTACAACTGATCCAGCTCAGAATATTACACCAATCGTACCACTCCAGAACAGCGATGGCGCGATGGGGAGTGGTGGATAATAGGGTATGTCTTTGATGTAGAAGGGCAGAGGGCACCTTCTTTCAAATGCTTTGGGACTGCAAAGTACTGCAGGACTTTTGGGCAGAATGCACCAGTAGAATTTCCAGGGTCTTGGGGTTCCCGGTCCCACGGAATCTGAAACTGATATTACTGGGAATCTGCGGGAGGTGGATTTTACTAAATGTGAAAAGACATTCCTTGCAGTAGGGAAGTGGCAAACGGATGCAACTTGGGTATCGGCTGAAAAACTGAGTGTGAAACGATGGTCCAATAAGGTGGACAAATGTGCATCCTTAGAGAGGCAAATCTATAAGGCCAGAGGATGCCCTACGAAATTCCAGAAAGTCTGAGGGAAATGGGAGGGTATTGGATAATCTCTCCTCTGAGGGAAGAGGCAAGGGCACCCAACGATCTTCAACGGGTTGGAAGCCCACTCCTAAGAGACTGGCCCCCTGATCTGCCTGAGATACCCCTGTGCTGCTGTGACATAATTCATGCTAATACTGCTGTTTGTATACAATGGGACCTTGCTGGTTGTTTCATGCTGTTATGTACTTATAAATAAAATCAATAAACAGAGTAAAAATAAATGAATAAAAGTCTATTGTTGAATTCGCATTCTGTCAGCCTGTGTCATCTCTTGATACCATGCCTGTCTCACAATTGTTAAATGACAACTATGTACCCCTGTTCACTGACTCAATGGTGCTTCTATGTATTATCAAAAATGTTGAGCCATTCAAATAAATTAATTGCATTTGCAAAATTGATTTCTAGCATACCTGCGGACAGTGCATCCTACTAACTCTTCCTAGTGACTTAGCCCCCTTTTAACATCAGCACTTCCAGTTTGAATTGGTTTGTCAGGGAAATATGTTTCAGTTACCTTAGTGGCTATGGCAGTCACACTACATGTGATCTCCAAAAGTGCTACTCTCAATCCAAAAGTGCCACTCTCCGTCTGTGTGCCCCATTGCTACTGGATATCACAGAATGCAGGTAGAGATCCTCCTCAGTTTTCCCAATGAAAGGGTTCAGTTTTATTTATTAAAATTCACCAAACCCAGTACACTTTGGACTATATTCTGGTTCCCAGTGATATAAATGAAATCAGGTTTTCCCAAATATAACTTTAAAAATAAAAACGATATGGAATTTGTTTCAATTCTATAGTAACGAAGTACAATTTCTCAGAGCACCTATACTCGCTACTACGCCTGAACAGGGTGATGTCGGTTTTCCTAGGCGTTTGTCAAAACAGGAGTTATAGTGGATTTTCATACTTCATGTTTTCAGATATTTTAAAACAGCCTCACTGGGATGAAAGTGCTCTTTTCGGCATTCAAAAATGAAACCATTTAGCTTTGCTAGTTTCTATTCCCCTGTATTTCTTAAGTCACATACCAACAGGCATATGTACTCTGTATGAGTTTGTTTAAATATCCATTATGCGTTCCATCCCTTTAATTTATGATATTGTGGTTTATCAATGTCATTCATGTTATTTCAAAAGGGGCCTACAATTCTGAATGTGGCAAACAGGCCCTGACATTACAGGTCACTTTATACAATGGACATTGGTCATTGATGAGTGGTGAGATTTCATCTGTCAGATGTAATGGGCAGTTTATTGGCTGCTTAGAAAATATCACCATGAAAATGATCATTGTGTGCATATTCCATTGTGTTTTTATTGATTTAAACCCCATAGATACAAACGATATGGGCCTCTCCTCTCGAATAGGCTAATTCCTGTCCACTTAGTTACATGTTTCCCAAGGCTTCAGAATTATTTGCCCTGCCAAGCAGATCTTGTAAAATCATTATTCTTCTGACGTGGTTGCAAGGAGGAACACAAACATTCTATAGGCAAAACAACCTCCAATGTGTCATCTGCTTCCTTTCTGAATACTACATGTTACTGAAGTGACTACATTTTACATTCACTTTATGCATTCTACATTCACTTTATGCACAACACACTTATTAGTAAGTGTGTTGGGTCTAGAACAACACGAAAAGGTGCATATCTTGGTGGATTGCCTAATACATTCATACAGCCATAACATAGAAGAATCTTATGTCTAATTTGTTTAATAATTCATCTTCCTTTTACTTTAGTTGTAAGCAATTTATTTCTTAACTCCCTTGATGAGTATTTGGTGCTGTGAATGTTACATCCTGCAACTATCTAAGTAAGGCATCATTTTCATGTTTTGTCTTAAAAACACAAACATACTGGGCCTCTTAAGCTAGAACTTTCTGAAAAGTCAAATATTCTGAATATTTAATTTTCAAATTGTTGAAGCAGCCTGCCCATGTTGTTCATCGGAATATAACTGTAGGAAATGGGTATGATTTTGTCACAATATCCTGTTAATTTGCTGCCATATTTCGAAAACAGTATGTTTCGCTGGGAACACCTCTTACAGTATTTTAAACCTTGGGTAAAGCACACTCAACATTAAGGAATTATGGCAATCATTAAAATTAAGAAAGTCATGATATAAAATAATAGTCACATAAATACTTTTGGTTGAAGGAATCCATGGTGATCTACTGCACACTGATTTTCTATAGTGATTAAGAATTAGAGCAGTTAATAATTGGGCTTGGAATGACATTTAATTAGGCACACTATCGAAAAGCTAAAGGTGAGAGAACATTGTTTTCAAACTAAACAATGCATCTCAAAAGGAAAAAGATAACTTTTTTTGTTTTAAAGTGAAGGGCAAGTGAGTAGAGGAATAGATTTGAACCACTGTTTCCTGAGATCCTACTTCCTTAACAAAGCCATCCCACCAATTTTCTAAATAATAGAAAAAGAGAGTTTGATTTGGAAAAGTAATTTACTAGGGCTGTTACAGGGAATATTGTCTATTAATTCCTTTGTTCATCTGTGACATTAGACTGCCTTCTCAATACAAGAGACTCTGGAATGGTCATGGGGATTGCAGAAACCAGGGGAATTACTTTGTTAATGTTATCTGCAGAGGGAAATAGCACTAATTTCCCAATATTCAACTTCTGAAGAACTATGGAATGAAAATACACAAAAGGGGCATTGAGTCACATCCTCCCTTATGACTCTATGGGCGAATCCTCCTGTACTCTGGAATGAAGTGCCTTCGTTCTACACATTTTGTAGGTATTTCGTAAGTTGAATTGTCTATGTTTCCAGTTTACTGGATTAAAAGGATTTTCTATTGGATGACCCCTCTGATCAACTTGATGCAACAAATGCACACCAAGGAAGTCCAACACGCAAACATCCAATGGTCTGAAGGTTTGGCATGTCAACAGAGGTATGATATGATAAGTCATTTTTAACGTGCATGTACACACGTGTTTCTAGGCGCAACAAGACAGGGGAGGAAAGACAGAGGGAGAACAAGACAAATGAACTTACTCGAGAACGAGAAGTGCAAAAGTGCAAGGGGGAAGTGCAAGGGAGAGGGGAGGGGAAAACGGCAGCAATGCTCGGAGTAAGTGCAGCCAGGGCAGCATGGCTCTGGGTAGTGCAAGGAGAACAAGGGACTTTAGGATTACAGTTACAGCCCCTAAGTGCATGGAAGGCCTGGATGCCGTGCAGGATTGACTGATCAAGAAAGAGCTTGGTACCCAGTAAGACTCTGAGGGTAGCCAAGCAACCAGTCGGGTAGGTCAGCTGGGGAGGGAGAGAGAGAAAGCAGAGGAGAAGAGAAAAGTTTTGATCTGCTTCTGGAACTACAGGTGGTCCGGCACAGGTTTGAGAGGGGCAGAGAGGCCATTCCAGAGGGAGGCACCTGCAGAGGAGGGAGCTCTACCCCCCAATCTCTGCTTGGAAAAGCGTCTAACCCTTAGAAAGTTAGAAGTAGCTGAGCAAAGGGATCAAGAAGGAAGGTATTTTGGAAGAGAGCATTGGATGTAGTGCAGGCCCCTGCCCCAGAAAGCCTTGTGGACAATGCAAAGGGTCTTGAACTTGATCCTTGCAGCCACCGGGAGCCAGTGGAGAGATTTTAGGGCTGAAGAGATGTCATTTTTCTATTATATTTATTTCTTACGGATTACATTCTACTTAATGGGTCAATTACTTTTTGCCTTGGTAGTGAAAGTACCCAAATCTTTCTACACCACCTGTTGCTTGTTGGTGTTTGTAAAGCTGCAGGTTACTACATTTATAAAGTGCCCTCATCTGGGCTATTGATAGTATTTCTTTCTTCTTTGATGTTTCACTTTTTGGGTTTTCTTTTATGATTTTTCTGCATGTCTGATCAATATTTTGACCTTACTTAATGAGGACTGTGTTATCTTATCTAACAAATGAGTGGCAAAGGAGTGGTTGCAGAAATCAGCCAAGTCTGGAGCAAGGGAGGCAATGTTGTCCTTGATTGTTCTGGAGCAGCAGGGGAGCACCTGTTTGGAAGAGACATCCAGAGAGAGGACTTGTCTGGTGACTTCATCCGGTGATATGGGTGAGAAGGAGGAGAGTAAGAGAGCAGGGGGGGCAACAGTGGCCTGAAAACGGGTGAGGGAGGAAGGAGGGGAGTAGAAGAGAGTGAGGACAGGATGTCCTGAGTTTTGGTTATGAAGTGGGAGGCCAGTGCAGAGGGCCTGGGATGGGAGAGAAGAAGTGGAGACTGCAGTAGGATCTGCGAGTTCCTTGCAGATTTTGAAAAAGTTCAGCCGTGTTGTTGGTGGCCCCAGTGATGCAGGTTTGGATAGCGGCCCTCTTTTTGGAGCGGATGGAGAGTCTGTATTGCCTTTGGAACAGGCGGCAGGCCAGTCTGTCAGTGGATGTGCTAGAAGCCAGCCACTTTCGTTCAGCAACACTGCACTTGCGTTTCAGACTTTAGCTTGAAGTCATACCAGGTTTTGCGCTTGGAGGCAGGCTTCATGCGGATCCTCATGACAGGGACAAGTATGTCCAGGGTATTGAAGATGGAGACGTGAAGGTTAGCAAGAGCTGTGTCAGTGTGAGAGTCAGTGGCTGGTGTGGGAGGGGGGAATGAAAGTGGCGGCAAAAGCAACGACTTACACTTGCTTCATTGGTCGAATGACAAAGAAGGACACTGGCAGTGTGGGCCGAGGCTTAGCTGAGGGACCCAAGATATCAAGGTGAGAGGACAGGAGATCCTGGTCAGACCAGTAGACAGGTGTGGAGAGAGAGTTGGAGATGGGGATGTCTGCTGAGATGAGAACATCCAAGGAGTGACCGGCTGAGTGGGTCGGACCAGAGGGAAGAATGGTGAGGGGAAGAGAGTCACAGAGGCTGCAGAAGAATCCAGTGGCCGCATCAGGAGAATCAAGTTGAATATTGAAGTCTCTAAGGAGGAGAAGCTTGGAGGTGGAGGTCAGGAGAGAGAAGGTTAAGTCAGATCACTCCGAAAGGAAGAGGGAGACTAGACCATGGGTACTGTAGATGGTGGCAAGAGTCAGCAAGAGGGTAGGAGAGATGCAAAGCCTGCAGACGAGGCATTCGAAGAAACAGTAGGACCGAGAGGGTAGGATAGTAGCAGGGCCACTCCGCCTCCAGACCAGTTTGACCTGGGCTTAGAGAGGATCTTGTAGCCCTCCGGGAGGTGTGTGTCAAAGAAAGTGACAGCGCTGACAGTGAACCATGTCTTGCTGAGAGCGAGGATGTCAAGGTCAAAGTCTTCAAGGAGGTGACAAATGTCAGAGGAGTGTTTAACAGCAGAGCGATAATTGAGGGTAACTAAGTGAAGCTGGTTGCCAACCTTGAAGGTCTTCCAAGGAGGGGTAAAGGGACGTGGCACACCCGACGGTGGTGGCAAAGGAGGCATGGAAGGAGAAGGGAGGAAGTTGATAAGAGGCGGAAGGTGCTTATCAAGAAGGATGAAATTGGGCTCAGAGACCTTGGTCATGACAGTGCCATTCTGGTAGACATTAATGATGCACCTATAGGATAGAAAGTGTGCCAAGAGTACTTCCCATCTGGTTCCACCATTAATGGTCGAAGAAGAGAAAGGGGAGAGGACTTAGAACATATGGGGAGTCTATAGGTACGGATAGCAGTGTCAAAGAGGATGTCCATGACAGTCTGCTTGGAAGAAGTGTTGAAGTAGGTGTCAACGATGGGCAGGCCTTGATTGGAGACCAGGAGATCTTTCTTAAACATTTTCCTTCCAGGCTTTGAAAGAGAGGGAGAAGTTAGAGTAGATAGGGAAGATAAAACGCACAAGGGGGGAAAGGGCAGAGAGATGGAAGGAGGAGAGTGAGAGATGGATAAACTGTGAATGCACGATGAACTCACTAGGCGGCCTAGCAGCAAGACAGGCGCAGATGAGTCAAGTGCACATCCAGCAGGTGGCCTATTAGCAAGACAGGAGCAGGCAAATCAGGTGCACAAAGTCACACAGGTCGCAGAGTGGTTTATTGCACTGCCCCAGCAGAGAAAGGAAGTCTACATCAGTGAAGGGAGTCCTAAGGCTTCCAATGAGAGTCCTGAGGCTTCCTTTGGGAGTTTCTCCGGTGTCGACTTCCCTTGGGGGGGCAGCTTGCTGCTGATGTATTGTAGGCAGTTTAAAGTGATGAAACCCCAAGAAGTGAGACACACTTGCATAGTAACCCTGGGTGAGGATTAGGGCAGATACATGTTGAATCCTTTTCTTAGATACCTGAATGGGCCCTGGCGCTCAGCAGGGGTTATTCTCTACACCAGGGGCCTATATCAGATATGGCTGGCTCCCCGACTGCATAGACATGGACTCCACTACAGCATGACACGCTTCACAGCACCTTATGTGGGCCCTTCTCCAAATCCCTTTCACTCTGCTCCTGTGCGCAGGGCGGCAGCAGCACCCATTCAGCTAACCCGTTTGTGATTCAAAATGTCCGATGTTCATCTATTACATATTCTCAAGGTTGCCATTGCTCGAATTAAACATGTTCAGTTGCATAGAAGATAGGAGCTTGAAGGCTATCCAACCGTTCCTTATATTGTTGTACGTGATGTGAATGCATCAGGCTGTGTTCAGCCAGTGCAGCATGATTCGAGCGTTTAACGTTCTCACTGTGAAATTTTATTTCAGTAAATTGAGTAAAGAAGAAAGACTAGCAATGAAGGATTTGCTGCCTGACCATAATCTGGTCATCAAAAAGGCAGAGCAAGGGGAAACGTTGCTCTTCTGAGAAAAGGTTAAGATGGGAGAGGAACACTTAAAAAGTCAAGCCAGGAGACCACTAAGGGGCGTGGATGGAGATGTCCACATAAACGGCCGCTCCCCACTGCGTAGCTAATAAGAGAACTCCAGCATGGCATTTTCTGCAGACCCTTGCTTCCCAGAAGGCATTGGGCTACCCCCCAGACCCGATGGCCCCTGAAAGCTGATTTAGGTGGCACTATCAGCTTTTGGAGAGCAGCAGAGACTGAGCCATGGCCTTGCCAGGCCAAAACCTCAGGATCATTGATGTCCCCTGTGAGGCATCGTCACTTCCTTCTCCCCGATATCCTCTATTCAGGTGGTCAGAGAAGGGCCATCGCATTTGGATCCCGACCCTGTGGATGGATATGCGAGGGAGGATCACATGGGTAGAGGAAACTTGGGGAATGAAAGGGGAATATGGTCAACTTCCCCCATCTCTCAATTTCGGCTAGGGATCCAGTAACGGGGGGGGGGGGTGGCTTAGTTCCAAACAAGTCACCCATATCCCTTGTGAGATTAATCCCCAGGTATCTCATGGTGTCCCAATTAACCGTTAATCCCAGTGGGGCAAATCTATTCCCCTCCCCCTGCTCACCCTCCTTCATCGTAAATAGGACTGACTTGGCCCTGTTGATCTTAAATCCTGGCAGCGCACTATACTGTTCAATCAAGTGGATTGGCCTTGGTATCAAGGTTAAGGGGTTCACTATATGCAACAACATGTCATCTGCATATAGGGCCACTTTGTACTATATCCCTCCCACCGTGAATCCTTCCACTTGGGGGTCCCCTCTAATTCTCTGTGCCAAGAGTTCTAGGGAGAGGGCGAATAGAATCAGTGAAAGGGGGGAACCCTGCTGCGTGCCCCTACTTAAGTTGAACCAGCGGGAGTTGTCTCCATTAACCTCCACCAATGCTCTGGGGGAAGTGTACACCGCCATCATGCCCCTCATAAACCTGGACTCCAACCCCACTTTGTTCAGAACTACCATCTAGGAAGCCCCATTCCACCCTGTCAAATGCCTTTTCCGTGTCTACTGAGAGAAGGGTTGCCCCCCCATCTTCCGTGCCTCCTGAATCAAGTGCAAAGTTTTCCTCATTGTGCCCGCTCCCTGTCTCCCCATTATGAAACCTACTTGATCCGAATGAATCAGGTGTGGCATGTATGTTTCCAGTCTCTCCTCCAGTAACCTTGTATAAATCTTGGCATTGATGTTCAAAAGGGAGATGGGACGGTATGATCTACACTTTCTTGGGTCTCTACCTTCCTTATGAATCACCGTAATCAGCGCCCAGGAGAGTGATTCAGGGGCCTCCCCATCTCGAGAATATCATTGAAAAGTTCTACCATGAATGAGAGGAGAGAGGAAATAAAAGACCCATAAAAGCCGGTCTTGTAGCCATCTTCTCCTGGGGCCTTCCCAAGAGGCAACCGCAGCACAGCCCTCTTGAATTCCTCTGCGGTAATTGGGGCATCCAATACAGCTCCCTCTTCCCGAGAAAGTCTCGGCATCTGAGTTTCAGCTAGATACAACATTATGTCTCCCCTCCCCGGAGTGGCCTCTCATAGAATGTCACAAATGCCTCTTGTATCTCTACCTTCCCCGCACCCCTCGCCCATCAACTATATCTATGGTCTCCACCCACCTTTCAGATCGCTGCTGCCGTAGTCTGGCCACCAATGATGCGTCCGCCTGGTCTCCCTTCTCATAAAACGTTTGCTTCAGGAACTGCAGCTTCTTAACTATTTGGCCCTCTTCAAGGAGTCTAAGCTCTTTTCTTTTCTTCCTGGCCTCCAGGACCCTGTCCTCCCTCTCATCGGTGCCGTCCCTTGCCCTCCTGTCAAGGTGAGCAATCTCTTCGCTCAGCCTGTTCTCAATTAAGGTCCGCTCTCTTCTTCCTTGTTCCCTCCCTAATCAGGATCCCTCTCCAAGTCGCCTTCCCAGACCGTTTTCCCTGTGTTATGTATTCTGAAGTATTCCCTATTTTCTTCTGACATCTCTGCTTGAAACACCGGGCCCTTCCACAACGACTCGTTACATCTCCACTTTGACCCTGTAGGCGGTAGGCCCAACCAATCTAGATCCACTGTTTCCATGTCATGGTCTGACCATGCTACCGGGGAGATCTCCAAGCCCTACGTCACCTCCCTTAACCCTCCCAAAACATATAGGTAGTCAATCCTAGTGAAAGTACTGTGGGTTGCAGAGTAAAAGGTGTACCCTTTCTCATTCGGGTGGTGTTCCCTCCATACATCCCTGAGCCCGTAGACCCTCAGCATCTCCATGACCTTCTCACACCATCTCCCAGGCGGGTCCTGTGCTCCCGAGCCTCCCACCTGCCTGTCCAGCGTAATATCAGCCCATAAATTGAAATCTCCTCTCACGATTATATGGCCGGAAGCCTCAAACATCAGCACACTTTCTGTATCGTGCCCACCACCACTAGGGCCCACCTTCTACATCTGCCCACACTTTGGTCACCTCCATTTTCAGGCCCTTCCTTATGAGAATGCCCACTCCCGCCTTCCGCAAGGATCCAGACCCCCAGTACTCTTGTACAAGTTCTCCTCCCGGGACCCCCAGCTCCTCCCCTCCGGTGTATTCGGTCTCCTGTAAGAGCATCACATTGAGGGCGCTCTACGAAACTCCCTGGCCACTAACGACCTTTTTGTGGGTGAATTCATCCCCTTAACATTTAACATCCCCACCCTTAGACGGCCACCAACCGGGGAGCCTGGGTTTACTGCCATTCTCGCAATTACGCGCCCGTATCACTTGTTCCATCCCCGAGCAGCCAAGCCCAAACGTCCACCCCACCATTTCCGATAAAACTCAGCTTTAAGAAGACCTTATTCCTACCCCCTAACTCCCAAACCCACCCACCCCTCCCCCCCTCAAAGGCGCCCGACACCTCCCAGTTAGCCTCACCGGGCTGAGATCGAACCACCAATTGGGACCGTTTCCATCCCGGTCCATCAATTATACAATCTCAATATACATAAGCCACCCCCCAGAAAAAACCTCTGTCATGATGTGTATGGCTCACATCCAACCACGTGAGTCCCGTACATCCCGTCTGGTCCCCTATTAGGCAACATACCCCCCAAAACCTCCACTGGGCCCACTTATCCCCATACCAGCACTTGTACATCCACTTCCTTCTCACTCAACAGCATTACAGTGTACCAATATGTTGCAATTGTCCACCACAGGGGATGTGTTCAACTTCCTGTACTTCCTGGAGCCAGCTATGCACCTCAGTCTCGGCCCATGAATGCATCACTGCCTGGCATCATCCGATCTTTCGCCCTGGTTCGTCTCACTCCCTGGTTCACCCATCAGTTCGGACATGCAGCCGCGGATGTCTCTCTCCATCCGCAGCTTCTGTGTGTGGCCATCCAGTTCAAATGTGAGGGAGAACGGAAAGCCCCTTCTATACATCACCCCCTTTTCTTGTAGCCACTTCGTTAGGGGCATACACATCCTTCTCCTCGCAATAGTCAGTTAAGATAGGTCCTGAAAAATAGTCACCCTCGCCGAGCCATAGGTTATAGGGCCCTTCTGCTTCGCCTTTTTTAGGATTTTGGTTTTGGCACTGTAGTTATTGAACCAGGCTAGAACAGGCTGCAAACCCCACAGCAGCTCCACCCGCTCTGTGTATCGACTCGATCTTTGCCTCGTCCATCGAGTCATCCTTGAACACCAACTTTGTGAGTTTGTGAAGCGTTCTTTTCAGATCTTGTTCTGACTCCCCCTCCCTGTTCAGGAACCCAAAGAGTCTTAAGTTATTCCGCTTTTCACGATTTTCAAAATTGTTCATCTTCAGATGAAATTCCTCTTCACGGCTCTCCATTTTCGATATCCGTTGGTCCATTTGTGTCTCTAGTGTATTCAGAGAGTTTTAGTTATTTTCGACTTCCTCTATGCGCTCCTCCATTTGATCTATTCTCTGGGTAATCTTGTCCACTCTGCTTCCGCTGCCGCCCTCATGTTCCTTATTTCCTCCATCAAAACTGCCATGTCCTTTTTGGTTGCTGCCGACTCCTCTGAGGTTGAGGCCATTTCTGTCTGATCCGGGGTGTTGTGAGAAACCAGCAGGAGAGAAGCCGGGCTGGGAGAGACAGGCCTGAGAGGGGAGAATTCCTGCCCAGTAGAGGGCTGCAGAGGAGAGTCCTGCCTGGAGGCCAGGACGCCGGCTATTGCAGAGGAAAGACCATGGTGCCAGGGCCCGAGTGGGCCATGAGAGGGTCAAAGCCATTGGAGCCTCATCTGCCGTGTGCCCACAGCCGGAGCTGTGGAGCATGGAAGACTCCCAAGTGCTGCAGGCCACCAGTAGCATCCACGAGTGTTAGGCAAAGTTTGTATGCAGTACCCTCTGGGAACACTACAAACAACTCTGACTACAGGTATAGGAAACCCAACCTTTGGTATAAGCTTGTACTATACAGTTTTGGTAGCATGTTGAGCAGCCAGGCTTATCTCAAGAGGGGTCAATGTTAGCTGTAGTGGAGTTACACAGAGAATTACAGTTACAAGTATTCAAATAAACTCTTACACTCAAGGTTTCTTGAATAAACAATTATTTATATTAATTGTTTAATTATTATAATTAATTGTTTAATTATTTAATTGCAGCCGGTCAAGTGGCACAGCGAGTAGAGGGCTCACTTTGACATCCGTGCAGAGCCTGCTAACACAGTTTCGAATCCCGGCAGGGCCAAACTCAGCCTTTCATCCTTCCAAGGTCGATAAATGAGCACCACACACCGTGGGTATTAATAAGCAGCGCTCAGATACCTGAAGGTTCGTAGCGCTATATAAATGCGAAATTATTATTATTATTATTAATGTATTTATCAGTCAGTTAGAATAAGCCTTCTTCAGAAGGGAGCAATATAACAGTAACACTGAAATACACTTCATGAAATACACACTATTAATATCTCTAAATCAGTAGATACCCTTTTGGGATGGCTCACAGACACTACCTACACCCTCAGGTGACTTCAATTGCTAAGGTGCTGGGGACATTAATATATCACTGTTGGATTTAGAGTCATATAGTAATAAGTCAAAGGAAAAGATTATTTAGAACAAACAAGAGACCACAAATATTCTTAAGCAGGCAAATACTTTCAGATCCCCCAATAAGCGTCATTCAGTGGAAGAGGCTAAGCCAAAGTCAATAGGCAAAAGTTTATATGAGCTGAAGCCCTTCTTTGTAGGTAAGTAGGAAGTCTTTGCAGAGTGTTTTAGAAGACTTAAGAAAAGAAGAATCAAAAGTAGGGCCACAAGCTGATTAGACTTGTGGGTAGTAGAAGATGCAAGCAACTCTACAGTAAGAGGTAAGTTCTCTCTGACTTTACAGTACCTTTAGAATGAAGAAAAGTGCAGCAAATGACTTCTGTTCCTGTGCAGCTCTGCAGATCTCACTGTTCATAGGCCTCAGTCGTGGGGACAAGAGGGAGGACTTCTGGGGACTCCTGCACTGCAATGGGACGGTCACCACTTGCAACCAGCAATCTTCAATTCAGTGGCTGTTCAGTGTTTCAGCTCCTCGCATCTACCGCAAATATCAACACTGTGGTTCCTGGCTGTCGGGATGGACTTTCCTTTCTACTGGGGCCCCGCACCCTGTTGAGGGGGCTCAGGTCGGTCAGTCCTGCTTCCTGGGAGTCTGGAGGATCTTCCTGGAGCTCTAGGCCAGCTTAAAAGCAACACACACAATCTGGTGTTCCTCTCCCTGGCTATACGGTTTCCAGCAGCAACTCTGTGGAAATTCAACCAGCTCCGAGATGGATTTCTAGGTGGCTTACTTTGGAGTTGATTGGTCCAACCAACTCAAAGGGAGAAGTCGTCCTTGCAGGGGCTTCTTTGTTGAAACGAATTTGGAGTTTCAGCACAGCAGCATGGCCTCACCGGGCAAACCAATGGTCCAGGAGTTGCAGCAGGCATCCTCTTCAAGTTCTTCTTCGGTTCCTTCCTCCAGTGGTCGACTCTGCCTTCCAAGCCAAAAGCCTTGCCTTTTATTTTGTTCTCTCCCATTCATTCCAGCCTAGCTGTCAGTCACCGAGCAGGGTGGCTGTCCTTGCCGGACATTCAGCCGGCCAATCACAACAGAGTGCATTTGGATCTTCTAGGAGACTAAGCACAGGGAGTTTCGGGCACCTCCCTCACTTCCTGCCTACCCCAGACACCCTGGAGCCAGAGGCGGGCTTCACTCGTGAATCCAGCCAAAGGCAAAGCGACAAATGGGACCAAACCTGGTTTGGCGCGCAGAGTAAATCTCAAGAAGGACCTTTTTTACAAAGAAAATGGTGGAAAAAGAAGACTAGGCCATTTTGACAAAAATGGCACCCTTGGGTGCTTTACTGCAGCTGCGAACGCAGCCCGCGGTAAATGCACACCATGGTAGTTAAAATGAAACCACTGCCACCAGCCATTCAGTGAGAAAAGGGTAACATAAGAAATGTTACATGAGAAGCTAGACAAAGGGGATACTAGGTAACCCCTCCAGCGCCCTATTGTAAGATAGTGTGTGCTGGGTCTAGAAAGTTACAAATGTAAGTAAAGTCAATTTCACTTCACTGCTCTGGGAAACAGTAGTTTATCCCAGAGAAGTTATTTTAACATTTGGGAAATCTGAAAGAATTCCCTGTGCCACTGCACTGAAGGTGCTGTGTGACACAATGTAAAAGATGATGCCTATGGAGTTTGTCAGACTCCACAACTAAAAGAAACACAGTGTACAAAATTGCATTAAAATACATGAGAGAGTGGGAAAAAGGGTCTCACTCTCTCCAGGTTAAAAAAATTAAGTCCTCAAAATCCAGCAAAGTTGCTGGGGGTTTCTAAGGTGAAGGGAATTAGCAAATTTGTGAGAATCCTCCCTAACACTCGTACCCCCAGACTAAGGGACAGGAGGATGTAATCCACTCCTGGATGAATCTCCTTACTCCAGTCGGTCATACTTTCTGGAGAGACCATCAGCATTTTGGTGATTACACCCTGACCTGTGTTCAATGGTAAAATCAAACCCCTGTAGGCTGATTGAACATCTTGACAATTTAGGATTGTCTCCCTTCATCTGCATTAACCATCTCATGGGTTGGTGGTCTGTTTGAATCACAAAAGTAGACCCATACAGGTATCGTCTAAACGTCTTTAAAGACCACACAATGGCAAAACATGTGTGTTCTATGGTTGCCCACCTTGTCTCAAGTTCCTTCAGTTTCCGACTGATGAAGCAGATTTGGTGTTCCCTGCCTTTCTCATACAGCTGACTCAGAACTGCACCTATACCTGTATTGGAAGCATCTGCCTGTACAATAAAGGATTGGTTGTAGTCAGGAGCTCTTAAGACTGGAGCTTGATAAAGGGCTTGCTTAAGTCCCGCCTTAGTGCACTCCTCATTCTACCTGGCCTTCTTGGGGAATTTGGGTGACGAGATCACATTCAAGGGCGAAGCTATGCTCCCATAGTTCTCAATGAAGTTCCTATAGTAACCTGTATGACCTAGAAAGGCTCTCACTTGGGTTTGAGTAGTAACGGTGGCCCAGTCCTGTACAGCTTGTACTTTGCTAAGCAATGGCCTTATTTCACCACCTCCTACCTCATGTCCAAGGTAGACCACTTTACTCTGACCAATTTGACATTTACTTGCCTTTGTGGTCAGATTGGCCTGCTCAAGAGCCTGCAATACATATCCTAAGTGGTCAATATGTTCTTTCCAAGTAGGGCTGAACACTGCAATGTCATCCAAGTATGCCATGCAGAAGTCCTCCATCCCGTTCAGAACATGATTTACCATCATTTGGAATGTAGCAGTTGTATTCCTTACTCCAAAAGGCATAACCTTAAACTGGTAGAGGCCTCATGGGGTTGAAAATGCAGTTTTCTCCTCGGCATGGTCTGTCAGAGCTATTTGCCAATAGTCTGAGGTTAGGTCAAATGTTTTGAGGTACTTGGCTGAATCAAGCTTGTCCACCAGCTCATCTGTCCTAGGTAAAGGATGGGCATCAGTCGTGGTGACTGCATTAAGGGCTCTATAGTTCACACAGGATCTCAACTCCTTGGATCCTGCATTTGGTACCAGCACAACTGGACTAGACCATGGACTTGTAGATGGCTCTATTACCCCGAGATCAAGCATCTTGTTGACCTCCTCCTTTATGTGGGTTCTCACATGGGCTGACATTCTGTAACCTCTGCTTTTAACAGGTAAACAGTCACCAGTGAGAATCTCATGCTGGCCCCAAGGGGTCAAGCCTGGTGAGAGTGAAAACAGAGGGGCAAACTGATTTAACAGAGCTTTGCACTCCTCCTGTTGTTCCAGTGTCAGATCAGAAGAGAGATTAACTCCTTCTATCTTTCCATCTAAAGGTAGTCCCCTGAGGAGGTCAGGTAGAGGCTCACTCTCCTCCTCCTCTTGAGCAGAGGCTAGAAGCAAAGCTCCCAGTTCTGGTCTAGAGATTGTTGGGGAGAAGTTGGACCCCAACCAAGGCTTCTGGGGGTCCGAGCTATGGGAGACCCCAACACCTTCCATTTTGCCCAAAGAAATGCAGCAGAGTCCCAAGCACGCAGCAACATGTTCCAAACTGTGTTTATTTCTGGGCAGCAAAAAAAGAAAAAACACACAGAGAGCTTCGTGCGCCGCTAAAGTCCCGGCACCGTCTCCCCCGGGGCTGGCTTGCAAGCCAGATTTGTAACACACTGCAGGCTGACCTCACAGAATTGGACCAGCTCCCAGAAACCTATCTCATCCTGCTATTGGCTGCTAAGTGATAGGTTACCTATGTAGCCCTTATAGGAAGCCTGATAATTGGACATTAGGACTTTTGCATCAGTGGGTTGGTTTAGCTGCACCACCCCCATTACCTAAATCTAAAATTGTTGCAGTATGAATCTGTTCCCATTACTTTTAGCTGAAACAGGCTTTTCGCCCCTGGGCTCTCAGTGTTCATTGGCCAGAGCTGAGCCATTCTTGTTACAATTATGTTTCAAATGATGTATGGGTCTTCTTTCGTTCCCAGGGTAAAACACTGGGCTCTGGATGTTCTGTCTGCCAGAGTTCAATGTCGTTCAAAGAAAGCAATCTTATCTTACTGTGCGACCTTGGCTGCTCCTGGGTTTGCGAGGAGCATTGCTGAAGTCAGCACGAATCCCCACTGCGGCTGGTGTTCAGTGAGACAAATGCACTTAGCTACCTGGCTGTAATTTTCTTAAAACATGGCTTTACACTGTGCAATTAGATCAGGTTCATTCATGTAGGCATCTGCAGCCTTTAAACAGGGATTCTTGTGTTTTGTAGATTCTCGTAATGCTGCATTTAGTCTAATGTAGCATGTAGGTTGCAATGTTGGTGAAGTGGGTGTCTTTCAGCATATTTGTCACCCAGGGTGCGCTGGGGCCTGGTTCAAATGATAGATGTGCTCCTTATTCCTCCTGTTGTTCTGTTTGTCGATGTGCCTGGGGTGAGGGGCAGGAGTTTGATCTCGATTTTCCCTCTTCAGTCCACCCTCTGGTCGACTTTGTCGACCACACCACCAGCAACATTCACCTCCTTCTGGTCTGCATTTCTTTGTCAATTCTTTGAAGTGTCCATAATTGTTCACATTGTTGTCGATGAACAGTACATGTAGGAGTGTTCTCCTTCTGCGTTCCACCACGCTCGCTTCCGTTCGTACTTCCTCGGATCACATGGAGTGTCCACCTTTATTACTGCTGGAACCATGTCGCACACCGCTATCTTCTCCCTTAGTCCGGCTCTTCCTTTCACCATGTCTCTTATTTGCCTCCGATCTCATCTTTTGCTGTTCTCTCGCATCTTGCAATGTATCTTGATCTTGCACAATGATGCTGCGCTCGGTACTAGTGCTTCGGTTATCACTTTCAATCGACCAACCAGTCATGATGGCATCCATTACCATGGAAGCACTAGCCAGTTCTTGCCTTTCTCTGTTCACGTGTGTTTTCTGCTGAACATTCTTTTGTGTGCTGGTACTTCATCCAATGGTGCTTCTGTCACGCTCGAGAAGTAATTCCCCCCTCTTTTCACTCCTCTGTACGTTTCTCTTCTTCCGTTGTTTGGCTTTTGTTTCTTTGTTTAGTCACTTCCTCTTCCTTCCGTTGTTTTCCATCTTGGGGAATGTGTCATGCTTCACATCATCCTTGGGCATCACCAACAAGGGCATGCTGATGCGCACCAACGCAAGTCTACATTCTTTGTTTAGTCACCTCCCCAATTCGGTGGTAGTTCCTCTTGATCTTTAGATGCATGTGCTCAATAGTAGTCCATTAGCAGTGATGTTCCTGCTCTCATCTCCCTACTTTCCTCACCCTTCTTGCATCCAACATTTTCGTCCACTTCGTTTCACTGTGGTGCTTGTAATATAAGGCTGGTGCCTTCACAGTATAGGTCCTTCTTCATTCTCCACCCAAGTCACCATCTTCGCTCTCTTGTCCGACCCTGTTAGGCACTTATTATATTTTCTTTCTTTCTTTTTTTTTCTTCTCTCTTTTGTATTTTTCTTTCTTCTTTTCTTTTTCTGCTTGCTCACTGGTGCATTTTCTAGTGGTTTCCTCTCTCTCTGGCCACTTGCTACATACAGTTGTTCTTCAATGAGCTGCCACTAGTTGTTCATCATTGGTAGTGTCTTTATGTAATCTTCTTTCATAGGGGATTGCCTCTTTTTTTTTTTCATCAATCTCAATTTTGCTCTCTTCCCTTGCAATCCTCTTCACTTTTGGAACACTTTGAGATACATGGGTGTCGTGTTCTGCTGTAGTAATTGCTGTTGTAATCAATTCTCTCAATGCATATGTTATTAAAGAGCAGTCAGGACAGCTCTCCCCAGTGGTGTCCCTACCAATGTTGTACATGTGTGCATTTTGTTTGTTACTTCTGCTATGTGTGTTATGTGTATGTTTTACTCCCTTTGTGTCTGCCCTTACCTCTCCTTACTTTTGCAGCAGCTTTTTCCTCACCCACTGTCACCATAAGTCTTCCTGCTTGGGTCAGGGAATGTTAGTAGGGGATACAGCGGTAATGCTCATTATTACATATCATTTTTAAATGACCACCCCCCATTATTTCGTTCATCATTAACAGTCCCATCATGAAGATAATAGTTCTTATTGGCTTGCCCATAACCAATTACGCTGCTGGGTCCTTGCAGCTGATGAGATGATGAAGTTGCCCGCCTAAAAATCGCAAGAAAGGCGTTAATACGTTAGTACTTGTTAGAAACCTCAAGCTCCGCCAACTAAACAATCACTAAGGGCAAAAATGAAACCTCCCCCCGGACACTTCTTGTTGAGGGTTTCTCAATGTTGGTTGGACAGTATATGCACTGTATTCAAGTTCGGGAAAAGTTTGGGCTTTGTATTAAATGTAAGCGAGGAAATATACTTCAGGGAAATGTGCTCTAAGAGTCTGAGTTTTCTGACATTGTGGGCAAATTGAGTGGGAAACTCTTCAGAATGGTTCAATGAGTAGGCCTCAGGGTGACTAATGGGAGATAACATTAAGGACATTTCCTACACAATTCTAACAGCATACATACACAACAACCTGCATGTGCGAGGAAAATAGAAAGAACAAAACAGTGTTACAGCTGTAGGTGCACAAAATATAATATGAAACTCAATTAAACTTTGGACATGGGTGTGTCGGTCCCTATTCTAGTTGCTAGTGTGCGTTGGACCATAGGATGGCCATGTTTCCCTAACTCGGGAGTGTTCGTGCTGTTTTGCAGTTCATGAAAATCTGTTGCCTTGGCCCTGTTGATCGTTGCTCCCTCGTTCCCAGGGTGGCCACCGCTTTGTAGGACTTGACGCCTTACACATCTAACAAAGTCTGTCAGGAGGGCAAATGTCCCACTCTAGTCCCTAGCCATTCAGTTTTAGTTGTCCGTTGTCTTCAGGCCTGCCCTGGGTCCTTTGTATTTGGCGAGAAATGAAAAAGAAGGGCTGAGACCTGAGAATTTACATATTCTTCAATTTCTTGACCTAACCTCTCTGCACTGCTGTTGCACGATTAAGTGTCCTAGTGGGAGGAGCCAATTTACGTACCATCCTGTTACCACCTGGTGGCGTTCAATGACGGTCTGACCGTAACTTGTTGCACAATTCGAAATGTACCCAGAAAATGGGTAGGCACTTAATTTAGGTCAAGATACTCAGGACACACTTTGATCATATATATACACGTAATTTAGGTGGTGGTGTGCAATTGGGCCTTTGAGTCTTGTATTTACTGTACTTTACTTTAAGCTATTTATTATGCGCCTTTGACCCGGGCGGGGGCATTAGGCACTGACAAGCTAAACAGGGAAACGTCATGGTGGTAAATCTGTCATATCGGGTGGCTGTGTATCTAATTTAAAAGGATCATGTTCCTTAGTTAAGATAATTGCAGGGTTTTTAAATCTTTTTTTCTATGGCAACACATGCTAAGTGCGAGAACGGGGTGGATCAGGCTAGGTAGGGAGGCACACCCCACCAGGCTTGTTGGGAAAGGGGGCCCGGAATGGCAAATGCAGGTTTAGGGGGGGATCAGGGAGAGCAGGGATCAGGAGTAGAGTGGCCAAGGATGGCCTGGTACCCTGTAGGACTCAGCAGGGGATGGGGAGAGGGAAGGAAGAAGAGGAGGGTCTTGAGAAGCTTCTGGAACTTCAGGAGATACGGCTCAAGCCTGAGAGGGGCAGGGAGGCCATTCCAGAGAGAAGCTCCGGCCTAAGAGACATCTGCCCCCCCCCCTGCTTAGAAATGCATATGCTCTGCAGAGAGTTAGAGCTGAAGGAGCAAATGGTTCTAGCAGGGAGGTATGTAGGGAGATAGAGTTGGATGTTGCAGGGTCCCAGGCCACAGAAATCCTTGTGGATGATGCAGAGGGTCTTGAACTTGATCCTTGCAGCCGCTGGGAGCCAGCTGAGAGATTTTAGGGCTAAAGAGAGGCAGTCCCGCGGCCTGAGTCCAAAAATAAGTCTTGCAGTCTGGATTAGTTGAAGTGGGCAAATGCAGGGTATAGGCATATTATTCAAGAGGCTGTTGCACTAGTCACTCTAGAGAGGGCCATAGATCTGGAAATATTGTGTTTCTGGGGGAAGGTGAGGAAAGGGAGAATGCCTCTGAGGAGGTGCAGCTGGAAGTGGGCCTTCTTGGCAATGTCCATGATGTGAGGAGAGAAGGTAAGAGAGGAGCGGAAGATGATGCCAAGATGTTTAGCCTCACAAGAGGATGAGGGGAGGGGACCAATGGAGGGTGACCAGAGAGTAGGAGGGAAGGAGGGAGAAGGGGCCCCAATGAGAAGGATCTCAGTCTTACTGGTATTAAGGCAGAGATTGTTAGCATTGCACCATGCCTGAAGAGAAAACAGGCCACCAGGAATGAGAAATGAGAAAGGGGGAAGCAGTGGAGGGAATCTTGAAGGTGTACTGCGGGTCGTCTGCATAACACTGGAAGTGAGCAGAGACGGTGGAGATTAAGTGGGCCAGAGGGGCAAGGTAGATGTTAAAGAGCCACAGTGAGAGGATAGAGCCCTGAGGAACGATGCAGGTGGAGAGTGAGGTGGAGGAGTGAAAAGGGCTCAGTTAAACCTGGGAAGGTCGGTCAGAGAGGAAGGAGGTCAACCAGTCCTGTGCCAGGTCCGTGATGCTGAGGGTATCACAGACCTGATTTATAAAGTTGGCATGATTGACCATGTCAAAGGCAGAGGAAAGATTGAGAAGGATGAGAATGGAAGGAGAGTTGGATTTGAGATTAGAGAGCAGGTCTTCATGGGTGTACAGCAGAGCAGTTTCCCTGCCTCTGCCTGCTCTGAAGCCAGACTGGTGGTCGTGGAGATGACAAGCTTCTCAAAGAGTTTGTCCAGGAAGGGGTAATGGTGATAGGACAGTAGTTGGATGGGCAGGTAGGGTCAGCAGAAGGCTTTTTAAGGAGAGGGTGCACAAGGGAGTGCTTGAGGGGTATTGGGAATGAGCTAGTGGCAAAGGAGTGGTTGCAGAAATCAGCCAAGTCTGGAGCAAGGGAGGCAATGTTGTCCTTGATTGTTCTGGAGCAGCAGGGGAGCACCTGTTTGGAAGAGACATCCATAGAGAGGACTTGTCTGGTGACTTCATCCGGTGATATGGGTGAGAAGGAGGAGAGTAAGAGAGCAGGGGGGGCAACAGTGGCCTGAAAACGGGTGAGGGAGGAAGGAGGGGAGTAGAAGAGAGTGAGGACAGGATGTCCTGAGTTTTGGTTATGAAGTGGGAGGCCAGTGCAGAGGGCCTGGGATGGGAGAGAAGAAGTGGAGACTGCAGTAAGATCTGCGAGTTCCTTGCAGATTTTGAAAAGTTCAGCCGTGTTGTTGGTGGCCCCAGTGATGCAGGTTTGGATAGCGGCCCTCTTTTTGGAGCGGATGGAGATTCTGTACTGCCTTTGGAACAGGCGGCAGGCCAGTCTGTCAGTGGATGTGCTAGAAGCCAGCCACTTTCGTTCAGCAACACTGCACTTGCGTTTCAGACTCTAGCTTGAAGTCATACCAGGTTTTGCGCTTGGAGGCAGGCTTCATGAGGATCCTCATGACAGGGACAAGTATGTCCAGGGTATTGAAGATGGAGACGTGAAGGTTAGCAAGAGCTGTGTCAGTGTGAGAGTCAGTGGCTGGTGTGGGAGGGGGGAATGAAAGTGGCGGCAAAAGCAACGACTTACACTTGCTTCATTGGTCGAATGACAAAGAAGGAGACTGGCAGTGTGGGCCGAGGCTTAGCTGAGGGACCCAAGATATCAAGGTGAGAGGACAGGAGATCCTGGTCAGACCAGGAGGCAGGTGTGGTGAGAGAGTTGGAGATGGGGATGTCTGCTGAGATGAGAACATCCAAGGAGTGACCGGCTGAGTGGGTCGGACCAGGGGGAAGAATGGTGAGGGGAAGAGAGTCACAGAGGCTGCAGAAGAATCCAGTGGCCGCATCAGGAGAATCAAGTTGAATATTGAAGTCTCTGAGGAGGAGAAGCTTGGAGGTGGAGGTCAGGAGAGAGAAGGTTAAGTCAGATCACTCCGAAAGGAAGAGGGAGACTAGACCATGGGTACTGTAGATGGTGGCAAGAGTCAGCAAGAGGGTAGGAGGGATGCAAAGCCTGCAGACGAGGCATTCGAAGAAACAGTAGGACCGAGAGGGTAGGATAGTAGCAGGGCCACTCCGCCTCCAGACCAGTTTGACCTGGGCTTAGAGAGGATCTTGTAGCCCTCCGGGAGGTGTGTGTCAAAGAAAGTGACAGCGCTGACAGTGAACCATGTCTTGCTGAGAGCGAGGATGTCAAGGTCAAAGTCTTCAAGGAGGTGACAAATGTCAGAGGAGTGTTTAACAGCAGAGCGATAATTGAGGGTAACTAAGTGAAGCTGGTTGCCAACCTTGAAGGTCTTCCAAGGAGGGGTAAAGGGACGTGGCACACCCGACGGTGGTGGCAAAGGAGGCATGGAAGGAAAAGGGAGGAAGTTGATAAGAGGCGGAAGGTGCTTATCAAGAAGGATGAAATTGGGCTCAGAGACCTTGGTCATGACAGTGCCATTCTGGTAGACATTAATGATGCACCTATAGGATAGAAAGTGTGCCAAGAGTACTTCCCATCTGGTTCCACCATTAATGGTCGAAGAAGAGAAAGGGGAGAGGACTTAGAACATTTGGGGAGTCTATAGGTACGGATAGCAGTGTCAAAGAGGATGTCCATGACAGTCTGCTTGGAAGAAGTGTTGAAGTAGGTGTCAGCGATGGGCAGGCCTTGATTGGAGACCAGGAGATCTTTCTTAAACATTTTCCTTCCAGGCTTTGAAAGAGAGGTAGAAATTAGAGTAGATAGGGAAGATAAAACACACAAGGGGGGGAAGGGCAGAGAGATGGAAGGAGGAGAGTGAGAGATGGATAAACTGTGAATGCACGATGAACTCACTAGGCGGCCTAGCAGCAAGACAGGCGCAGATGAGTCAAGTGCACATCCAGCAGGTGGCCTATTAGCAAGACAGGAGCAGGCAAATCAGGTGCACAAAGTCACACAGGCCGCAGAGTGGTTTATTGCACTGCCCCAGCAGAGAAAGGAAGTCTACATCAGTGAAGGGAGTCCTAAGGCTTCCAATGAGAGTCCTGAGGCTTCCTTTGGGAGTTTCTCCGGTGTCGACTTCCCTTGGGGGGGCAGCTTGCTGCTGATGTATTGTAGGCAGTTTAAAGTGATGAAACCCCAAGAAGTGAGACACACTTGCATAGTAACCCTGGGTGAGGATTAGGGCAGATACATGTTGAATCCTTTTCTTAGATACCTGAATGGGCCCTAGCGCTCAGCAGGGGTTATTCTCTACACCAGGGGCCTATATCAGATATGGCTGGCTCCCCGACTGCATAGACATGGACTCCACTACAGCATGACACGCTTCACAGCACCTTATGTGGGCCTTTCTCCAAATCCCTTTCACTCTGCTCCTGTGCGCAGGGCGGCAGCAACACCCATTCAGCTAACCCGTTTGTGATTCAAAATGTCCGATGTTCATCTATTACATATTCTCAAGGTTGCCATTGCTCGAATTAAACATGTTCAGTTGCATAGAAGATAGGAGCTTGAAGGCTATCCAACCGTTCCTTATATTGTTGTACGTGATGTGAATGCATCAGGCTGTGTTCAGCCAGTGCAGCATGATTCGAGCGTTTAACGTTCTCACTGTGAAATTTTATTTCAGTAAATTGAGTAAAGAAGAAAGACTAGCAATGAAGGATTTGCTGCCTGACCATAATCTGGCCATCAAAAAGGCAGAGCAAGGGGAAACGTTGCTCTTCTGAGTATAAGTTAAGATGGGAGAGGAACACTTAAAAAGTCAAGCCAGGAGACCACTAAGGGGCGTGGATGGAGATGGCCGCATAAACGGCCGCTCCCCACTGCGTAGCTAATAAGAGAACTCCAGCATGGCATTTTTTGCCAGACCCTTGCTTCCCAGAAGGCATTGGGCTAGCCCCCAGACCCGATGGCCCCTGAAAGCTGATTTAGGTGGCACTATCAGCTTTTGGAGAGCAGCAGAGACTGAGCCATGGCCTTGCCAGGCCAAAACCTCAGGATCATTGATGTCCCCTGTGAGGCATCGTCACTTCCTTCTCCCCGATATCCTCTATTCAGGTGGTCAGAGAAGGGCCATCGCATTTGGATCCTGACCCTGTGGATGGATATGCGAGGGAGGATCACATGGGTAGAGGAATCTTGGGGAATGAAAGGGGAATATGGTCAACTTCCCCCATCTCTCAATTTCGGCTAGGAATCCAGTAACGGGGGGGGGGGGGTTGGTTTAGTTCCAAACAAGTCACCCATATCCCTTGTGAGATTAATCCCCAGGTATCTCATGGTGTCCCAATTAACCGTTAATCCCAGTGGGGCAAATCTATTCCCCTCCCCCTGCTCACCCTCCTTCATCGGAAATAGGACCGACTTGGCCCTGTTGATCTTAAATCCTGGCAGCGCACTATACTGTTCAATCAAATGGATTGGCCTTGGTATCAAGGTTAAGGGGTTCACAATATGCAACAACATGTCATCTGCATATAGGGCCACTTTGTACTATATCCCTCCCACCGTGATTCCTTCCACTTGGGGGTCCCCTCTAATTCTCTGTGCCAAGAGTTCTAGGGAGAGGGCGAATAGAATCAGTGAAAGGGGGGAACCTTGCTGCGTGCCCCTACTTAAGTTGAACCAGCGGGAGTTGTCTCCATTAACCTCCACCAACGCTCTGGGGGAGGTGTACACCGCCATCATGCCCCTCATAAACCTGGACCCCAACCCCACTTTGTTCAGAACTTCCATCTAGGAAGCCCCATTCCACCCTCTCAAATGCCTTTTCCGTGTCTACTGAGAGAAGGGCTGCCCCCCCATCTTCCGTGCCTCCTGAATCAAGTGCAAAGTTTTCCTCATTGTGCCCGCTCCCTGTCTCCCCATTATGAAACCTACTTGATCCGAATGAATCAGGTGTGGCATGTATGTTTCCAGTCTCTCCTCCAGTAACCTTGTATAAATCTTGGCATTGATGTTCAAAAGGGAGATGGGACGGTATGATCTACACTTTCTTGGGTCTCTACCTTCCTTATGAATCACCGTAATCAGCGCCCAGGAGAGTGATTCAGGGGCCTCCCCATCTCGAGAATATCATTGAAAAGTTCTACCATGAATGAGAGGAGAGAGGAAATAAAAGACCCATAAAAGCCTGTCTTGTAGCCATCTTCTCCTGGGGCCTTCCCAAGAGGCAACCGCAGCACAGCCCTCTTGAATTCCTCTGCGGTAATTGGGGCATCCAATACAGCTCCCTCTTCCCGAGAAAGTCTCGGCATCTGAGTTTCAGCTAGATACAACATTATGTCTCCCCTCCCCGGAGTGGCCTCTCATTGAATGTCACAAATGCCTCTTGTATCTCTACCTTCCCCGCACCCCTCGCCCATCAACTATATCTATGGTCTCCACCCACCTTTCAGATCGCTGCTGCCGTAGTCTGGCCACCAATGATGCGTCTGCCTGGTCTCCCTTCTCATAAAACGTTTGCTTCAGGAACTGCAGCTTCTTAACTATTTGGCCCTCTTCAAGGAGCCTAAGCTCTTTTCTTTTCTTCCTGGCCTCCAGGACCCTGTCCTCCCTCTCATCGGTGCCGTCCCTTGCCCTCCTGTCAAGGTGAGCAATCTCCTCCCTCAGCCTGTTCTCAATTAAGGTCCGCTCTCTTCTTCCTTGTTCCCTCCCTAATCAGGATCCCTCTCCAAGTCGCCTTCCCAGACCGTTTTCCCTGTGTTATGTATTCTGAAGTATTCCCTATTTTCTTCTGACATCTCTGCTTGAAACACCGGGCCCTTCCACAACGACTCGTTACATCTCCACTTTGACCCCGTAGGCGGTAGGCCCAACCAATCTAGATCCACTGTTTCCATGTCATGGTCTGACCATGCTACCGGGGAGATCTCCAAGCCCTACGTCACCTCCCTTAACCCTCCCAAAACATATAGGTAGTCAATCCTAGTGAAAGTACTGTGGGTGGCCGAGTAAAAGGTGTACCCTTTCTCATTCGGGTGGTGTTCCCTCCATACATCCCTGAGCCCGTAGACCCTCAGCATCTCCATGACCTTCTCACACCATCTCCCAGGCGGGTCCTGTGCTCCCGAGCCTCCCACCTGCCTGTCCAGCGTAATATCAGCCCATAAATTGAAATCTCCTCTCACGATTATATGGCCGGAAGCCTCAAACATCAGCACACTTTCTGTATCGTGCCCACCACCACTAGGGCCCACCTTCTACATCTGCCCACACTTTGGTCACCTCCATTTTCAGGCCCTTCCTTATGAGAATGCCCACTCCCGCCTTCCGCAAGGATCCAGACCCCCAGTACTCTTGTCCAAGTTCTCCTCCCGGGACCCCCAGCTCCTCCCCTCCGGTGTATTCGGTCTCCTGTAAGAGCATCACATTGAGGGCGCTCTACGAAACTCCCTGGCCACTAACTACCTTTTTGTGGGTGAATTCATCCCCTTAACATTTAACATCCCCACCCTTAGACGGCCACCAACCGGGGAGCCTGGGTTTACTGCCATTCTCGCAATTACGCGCCCGTATCACTTGTTCCATCCCCGAGCAGCCAAGCCCAAACGTCCACCCCACCATTTCCGATAAAACTCAGCTTTAAGAAGACCTTATTCCTACCCCCTAACCCTCAAACCCACCCACCCCTCCCCCCCTCAAAGGCGCCTGACACCTCCCAGTTAGCCTCACCGGGCTGAGATCGAACCACCAGTTGGGACCATTTCCATCCCGGTCCATCAATTATACAATCTCAATATACATGAGCCACCCCCACCCCCCAAAAAAACCTCTGTCATGATGTGTATGGCTCACATCCAACCACGTGAGTCCCGTACATCCCGTCTGGTCCCCTATTAGGCAACATACCCCCCAAAACCCCCACTGGGCCCACTTATCCCCATACCAGCACTTGTACATCCACTTCCTTCTCACTCAACAGCATTACAGTGTACCAATATGTTGCAATTGTCCACCACAGGGGATGTGTTCAACTTCCTGTACTTCCTGGAGCCAGCTATGCACCTCAGTCTCGGCCCATGAATGCACCACTGCCTGGCATCATCCGATCTTTCGCCCTGGTTCGTCTCACTCCCTGGTTCACCCATCAGTTCGGACATGCATCCGCGGATGTCTCTCTCCATCCGCAGCTTCTCTGTGTGGCCATCCAGTTCAAATGTGAGGGAGAACGGAAAGCCCCATCTATACATCACCCCCTTTTCTTGTAGCCACTTCGTTAGGGGCATACACATCCTTCTCCTCGCAATAGTCAGTTAAGATAGGTCCTGAAAAATAGTCACCCTCGCCGAGCCATAGGTTATAGGGCCCTTCTGCTTCGCCTTTTCTAGGATTTTGGTTTTGGCACTGTAGTTATTGAACCAGGCTAGAACTGGCTGCAAACCCCACAGCAGCTCCACCCGCTCTGTGTATCGACTCGATCTTTGCCTCGTCCATCGAGTCATCCTTGAACACCAACTTTGTGAGTTTGTGAAGCGTTCTTTTCAGATCTTGTTCTGACTCCCCCTCCCTGTTCAGGAACCCAAAGAGTCTTAAGTTATTCCGCTTTTCACGATTTTCAAAATTGTTCATCTTCAGATGAAATTCCTCTTCACGGCTCTCCATTTTCGATATCCGTTGGTCCATTTGTGTCTTTAGTGTATTCAGAGAGTTTTAGTTATTTTCGACTTCCTCTATGCGCTCCTCCATTTGATCTATTCTCTGGGTAATCTTGTCCACTCTGCTTCTGATACCGCCCTCATGTTCCTTATTTCCTCCATCAAAACTGCCATGTCCTTTTTGGTTGCTGCCGACTCCTCTGAGGTTGAGGCCATTTCTGTCTGATCCGGGGTGTTGTGAGAAACCAGCAGGAGAGAAGCCGGGCTGGGAGAGACAGGCCTGAGAGGGGAGAATTCCTGCCCAGTAGAGGGCTGCAGAGGAGAGTCCTGCCTGGAGGCCAGGACGCCGGCTATTGCAGAGGAAAGACCATGATGCCAGGGCCCGAGTGGGCCATGAGAGGGTAAAAGCCATTGGAGCCTCATCTGCCGTGTGCCCACAGCCGGAGCTGTGGAGCATGGAAGACTCCCAAGTGCTGCAGGCCACCAGTAGCATCCACAAGTGTTAGGCAAAGTTTGTATGCAGTACCCTCTGGGAACACTACAAACAACTCTGACTACAGGTATAGGAAACCCAACCTTTGGTATAAGCTTGTACTATACAGTTTTGGTAGCATGTTGAGCAGCCAGGCTTATCTCAAGAGGGGTCAATGTTAGCTGTAGTGGAGTTACACAGAGAATTACAGTTACAAGTATTCAAATAAACTCTTACACTCAAGGTTTCTTGAATAAACAATTATTTATATTAATTGTTTAATTATTATAATTAATTGTTTAATTATTTAATTGTAGCCGGTCAAGTGGCACATCGAGTAGAGGGCTCACTTTGACATCCGTGCAGAGCCTGCTAACACAGTTTCGAATCCCGGCAGGGCCAAACTCAGCCTTTCATCCTTCCAAGGTCGATAAATGAGCACCACACACCGTGGGTAATAATAAGCAGCGCTCAGATACCTGAAGGTTCGTAGCGCTATATAAATGCGAAATTATTATTATTATTATTAATGTATTTATCAGTCAGTTAGAATAAGCCTTCTTCAGAAGGGAGCAATATAACAGTAACACTGAAATACACTTTATGAAATACACACTATTAATATCTCTAAATCAGTAGATACCCTTTTGGGATGGCTCACAGACACAACCTACACCCTCAGGTGACTTCAATTGCTAAGGTGCTGGGGACATTAATATATCACTGTTGGATTTAGAGTCATATAGTAATAAGTCAAAGGAAAAGATTATTTAGAACAAACAAGAGACCACAAATATTCTTAAGCAGCCAAATACTTTCAGATCCCCCAATAAGCGTCATTCAGTGGAAGAGGCTAAGCCAAAGTCAATAGGCAAAAATTTATATGAGCTGAAGCCCTTCTTTGTAGGTAAGTAGAAAGTCTTTGCACAGTGTTTTAGAAGACTTAAGAAAAGAAGAATCAAAAGTAGGGCCACAAGCTGATTAGACTTGTGGGTAGTAGAAGATGCAAGCAACTCTACAGTAAGAGGTAAGTTCTCTCTGACTTTACAGTACCTTTAGAATGAAGAAAAGTGCAGCAAATGACTTCTGTTCCTGTGCAGCTCTGCAGATCTCACTGTTCATAGGCCTCAGTCGTGGGGACAAGAGGGAGGACTTCTGGGGACTCCTGCACTGCAATGGGACGGTCACCACTTGCAACCAGCAATCTTCAATTCAGTGGCTGTTCAGTGTTTCAGCTCCTCGCATCTACCGCAAATATCAACACTGTGGTTCCTGGCTGTCGGGATGGACTTTCCTTTCTACTGGGGCCCCGCACCCTGTTGAGGGGGCTCAGGTCGGTCAGTCCTGCTTCCTGGGAGTCTGGAGGATCTTCCTGGAGCTCTAGGCCAGCTTAAAAGCAACACACACAATCTGGTGTTCCTCTCCCTGGCTATACGGTTTCCAGCAGCAACTCTGTGGAAATTCAACCAGCTCCGAGATGGATTTCTAGGTGGCTTACTTTGGAGTTGATTGGTCCAACCAACTCAAAGGGAGAAGTCGTCCTTGCAGGGGCTTCTTTGTTGAAACGAATTTGGAGTTTCAGCACAGCAGCATGGCTTCACCGGGCAAACCAGTGGTCCAGGAGTTGCAGCAGGCATCCTCTTCAAGTTCTTCTTCGGTTCCTTCCTCCAGTGGTCGACTCTGCCTTCCAAGCCAAAAGCCTTGCCTTTTATTTTGTTCTCTCCCATTCATTCCAGCCTAGCTGTCAGTCACCGAGCAGGGTGGCTGTCCTTGCCGGACAGTCAGCCGGCCAATCACAACAGAGTGCATTTGGATCTTCTAGGAGACTAAGCACAGGGTGTTTTGGGCACCTCCCTCACTTCCTGCCTACCCCAGACACCCTGGAGCCAGAGGCGGGCTTCACTCGTGAATCCAGCCAAAGGCAAAGCGACAAATGGGACCAAACCTGGTTTGGCGCGCAGAGTAAATCTCAAGAAGGACCTTTTTTACAAAGAAATGGCGGAAAAAGAAGACTAGGCCATTTTGACAAAAATGGCACCCTTGGGTGCTTTACTGCAGCTGCGAACGCAGCCCGCGGTAAATGCGCACCATGGTAGTTAAAATGAAACCACTGCCACCAGCCATTCAGTGAGAAAAGGGTAACATAAGAAATGTTACATGAGAAGCTAGACAAAGGGGATACTAGGTAACCCCTCCAGCGCCCTATTGTAAGATAGTGTGTGCTGGGTCTAGAAAGTTACAAATGTAAGTAAAGTCAATTTCACTTCACTGCTCTGGGAAACAGTAGTTTATCCCAGAGAAGATATTTTAACATTTGGGAAATCTGAAAGAATTCCCTGTGCCACTGCACTGAAGGTGCTGTGTGACACAATGTAAAAGATGATGCCTATGGAGTTTGTCAGACTCCACAACTAAAAGAAACACAGTGTACAAAATTGCATTAAAATACATGAGAGAGTGGGAAAAAGGGTCTCACTCTCTCCAGGTTAAAAAAATTAAGTCCTCAAAATCCAGCAAAGTTGCTGGGGGTCTCTAAGGTGGAGGGAATTAGCAAATTTCTGAGAATTCTCCCTAACACTCGTCCCCCCAGACTAAGGGACAGGAGGATGTAATCCACTCCTGGATGAATCTCCTTACTCCAGTCGGTCATACTTTCTGGAGAGACCATCAGAATTTTGGTGATTACACCCTGACCTGTGTTCAATGGTAAAATCAAACCCCTGTAGGCTGATTGAACATCTTGACAATTTAGGATTGTCTCCCTTCATCTGCATTAACCATCTCATGGGTTGGTGGTCTGTTTGAATCACAAAAGTAGACCCATACAGGTATCGTCTAAACGTCTTAAAAGACCACACAATGGCAAAACATGTGTGTTCTATGGTTGCCCACCTTGTCTCAAGTTCCTTCAGTTTCCGACTGATGAAGCAGATTTGGTGTTCCCTGCCTTTCTCATCCAGCTGACTCAGAACTGCACCTATACCTGTATTGGAAGCATCTGCCTGTACAATAAAGGATTGGTTGTAGTCAGGAGCTCTTAAGACTGGAGCTTGACAAAGGGCTTGCTTAAGTCCCGCCTTAGTGCACTCCTCATTCTACCTGGCCTTCTTGGGGAATTTGGGTGACGAGATCACATTCAAGGGCGAAGCTATGCTCCCATAGTTCTCAATGAAGTTCCTATAGTAACCTGTATGACCTAGAAAGGCTCTCACTTGGGTTTGAGTAGTAACGGTGGCCCAGTCCTGTACAGCTTGTACTTTGCTAAGCAATGGCCTTATTTCACCACCTCCTACCTCATGTCCAAGGTAGACCACTTTACTCTGACCAATTTGACATTTACTTGCCTTTGTGGTCAGATTGGCCTGCTCAAGAGCCTGCAATACATATCCTAAGTGGTCAATATGTTCTTTCCAAGTAGGGCTGAACAGTGCAATGTCATCCAAGTATGCCATGCAGAAGTCCTCCATTCCATTCAGAACATGATTTACCATCATTTGGAATGTAGCAGTTGTATTCCTTACTCCAAAAGGCATAACCTTAAACTGGTAGAGGCCTCATGGGGTTGAAAATGCAGTTTTCTCCGTGGCATGGTCTGTCAGAGCTATTTGCCAATAGTCTGAGGTTAGGTCAAATGTATTGAGGTACTTGGCTGAATCAAGCTTGTCCACCAGCTCATCTGTCCTAGGTAAAGGATGGGCATCAATCGTGGTGACTGCATTAAGGGCTCTATAGTTCACACAGAATCTCAACTCCTTGGATCCTGCCTTTGGTACTAGCACAACTGGACTAGACCATGGACTTGTAGATGGCTCTATTACCCCGAGATCAAGCATCTTGTTGACCTCCTCCTTTATGTGGGTTCTCACATGGTCTGACATTCTGTAACCTCTGCTTTTAACAGGTAAACAGTCACCAGTGAGAATCTCATGCTGGCCCCAAGGGGTCAAGCCTGGTGAGAGTGAAAACAGAGGGGCAAACTGATTTAACAGAGCTTTGCACTCCTCCTGTTGTTCCAGTGTCAGATCAGAAGAGAGATTAACTCCTTCTATCTTTCCATCTAAAGGTAGTCCCCTGAGGAGGTCAGGTAGAGGCTCACTCTCCTCCTCCTCTTGAGCAGAGGCTAGAAGCAAAGCTCCCAGTTCTGGTCTAGAGACTGTTGGGGAGAAGTTGGACCCCCACCAAGGCTTCTGGGGGTCCGAGCTATGGGAGACCCCAACACCTTCCATTTTGCCAAAAGAAATGCAGCAGAGTCCCAAGCACGCAGCAACATGTTCCAAACTGTGTTTATTTCTGGGCAGCAAAAAAAGAAAAAACACACAGAGAGCTTTGTGCGCCGCTAGAGTCCCGGCACCGTCTCCCCCGGGGCTGGCTTGCAAGCCAGATTTGTAACACACTGCAGGCTGACCTCACAGAATTGGACCAGCTCCCAGAAACCTATCTCATCCTGCTATTGGCTGCTAAGTGATAGGTTACCTATGTAGCCCTTATAGGAAGCCTGATAATTGGACATTAGGACTTTTGCATCAGTGGGTTGGTTTAGCTGCACCACCCCCATTACCTAAATCTAAAATTGTTGCAGTATGAATCTGTTCCCATTACTTTTAGCTGAAACAGGCTTTTCGCCCCTGGGCTCTCAGTGTTCATTGGCCAGAGCTGAGCCATTCTTGTTACAATTATGTTTCAAATGATGTATGGGTCTTCTTTCGTTCCCAGGGAAAAACACTGGGCTCTGGATGTTCTGTCTGCCAGAGTTCAATGTCGTTCAAAGAAAGCAATCTTATCTTACTGTGCGACCTTGGCTACTCCTGGGTTTGCGAGGAGCATTGCTGAAGTCAGCACGAATCCCCACTGCGGCTGGTGTTCAGTGAGACAAATGCACTTGGCTACCTGGCTGTAATTTTCTTAAAACATGGCTTTACACTGTGCAATTAGATCAGGTTCATTCATATAGGCATCTGCAGCCTTTAAACAGGGATTCTTGTGTTTTGTAGATTCTCGTAATGCTGCATTTAGTCTAATGTAGCATGTAGGTTGCAATGTTGGTGAAGTGGGTGTCTTTCAGCATATTTGTCACCCAGGGGTGCGCTGGGGCCTGGTTCAAATGATAGATGTGCTCCTTATTCCTCCTGTTGTTCTGTTTGTCGATGTGCCTGGGGTGAGGGGCAGGAGTTTGATCTCGATTTTCCCTCTTCAGTCCACCCTCTGGTCGACTTTGTCGACCACACCACCAGCAACATTCACCTCCTTCTGGTCTGCATTTCTTTGTCAATTCTTTGAAGTGTCCATAATTGTTCACATTGTTGTCGATGAACAGTACATGTAGGAGTGTTCTCCTTCTGCGTTCTACCACGCTCGCTTCCGTTCGTACTTCCTCGGATCACATGGAGTGTCCACCTTTATTACTGCTGGAACCATGTCGCACACCGCTATCTTCTCCCTTAGTCCGGCTCTTCCTTTCACCATGTCTCTTATTTGCTTCCGATCTCATCTTCTGCTGTTCTCTCGCATCTTGCAATGTATCTTGATCTTGCACAATGATGCTGCGCTCGGTACTAGTGCTTCGGTTATCACCTTCAATCGACCAACCAGTCATGATGGCATCCATTACCATGGAAGCACTAGCCAGTTCTTGCCTTTCTCTGTTCACGTGTGTTTTCTGCTGAACATTCTTTTGTGTGCTGGTACTTCATCCAATGGTGCTTCTGTCACGCTCGAGAAGTAATTCCCCCCTCTTTTCACTCCTCTGTATGTTTCTCTTCTTCCGTTGTTTGGCTTTTGTTTCTTTGTTTAGTCACTTCCTCTTCCTTCCATTGTTTTCCATCTTGGGGAATGTGTCATGCTTCACATCATCCTTGGGCATCACCAACAAGGGCATGCTGATGCGCACCAACGAACAGTCACCTCCCCAATTCGGTGGTAGTTCCTCTTGATCTTTAGATGCATGTGCTCAATAGTAGTCCATTAGCAGTGATGTTCCTGCTCTCATCTCCCTACTTTCCTCACCCTTCTTGCATCCAACATTTTCGTCCACTTCGTTTCATTGTGGTGCTTGTAATATAAGGCTGGTGCCTTCACAGTATAGGTCCTTCTTCATTCTCCACCCAAGTCACCATCTTCGCTCTCTTGTCCGACCCTGTTAGGCACTTATTATATTTTCTTTCTTTCTTTTTTTTTCTTCTCTCTTTTGTATTTTTCTTTCTTCTTTTCTTTTTCTGCTTGCTCACTGGTGCATTTTCTATTGGTTTCCTCTCTCTCTGGCCACTTGCTACATACAGTTGTTCTTCAATGAGCTGCCAGTAGTTGTTCATCATTGGTAGTGTCTTTATGTAATCTTCTTTCATAGGGGATTGCCTCTTTTTTTTTTCATCAATCTCAATTTTGCTCTCTTCCCTTGCAATCCTCTTCACTTTTGGAACACTTTGAGATACATGGGTGTCGTGTTCTGCTGTAGTAATTGCTGTTGTAATCAATTCTCTCAATGCATATGTTATTAAAGAGCAGTCAGGACAGCTCTCCCCAGTGGTGTCCCTACCAATGTTGTACATGTGTGCATTTTGTTTGTTACTTCTGCTATGTGTGTTATGTGTATGTTTTACTCCCTTTGTGTCTGCCCTTACCTCTCCTTACTTTTGCAGCAGCTTTTTCCTCACCCACTGACACCGTAAGTCTTCCTGCTTGGGTTAGGGAATGTTAGTAGGGGATTCAGCGGTAATGCTCATTATTACATATAATTTTTAAATGACCACCCCCCATTATTTCGTTCATCATTAACAGTCCCATCATGAAGATAATAGTTCTTATTGGCTTGCCCATAACCACTTACGCTGCTGGGTCCTTGCAGCTGATGAGATGATGAAGTTGCCCGCCTGAAAATCGCAAGAAAGGCGTTAATACGTTAGTACTTGTTAGTAACCTCAAGCTCCGCCAACGAAACAATCACTAAGGGCAAAAATGAAACCTCCCCCTTCTTGTTGAGGGTTTCTCAATGTTGGTTGGACAGTATATGCACTGTATTCAAGTTCGGGAAAAGTTTGGGCTTTGTATTAAATGTAAGCGAGGAAATATACTTCAGGGAAACGGGCTCTAAGAGTCTGAGTTTTCTAACATTGTGGGCAAATTGAGTGGGAAACTCTTCAGAATGGTTCAATGAGTAGGCCTCAGGGTGACTAATGGGAGATAACATTAAGGACATTTCCTACACAATTCTAACAGCATACATACACAACAACCTGCATGTGCGAGGAAAAGAGAAAGAACAAAACAGTGTTACAGCTGTAGGTGCACAAAATATAATATGAAACTCAATTAAACTTTGGACATGGGTGTGTCGGTCCCTATTCTAGTTGCTAGTGTGCGTTGGACCATAGGATGGCCATGTTTCCCTAACTCGGGAGTGTTCGTGCTGTTTTGCAGTTCATGAAAATCTGTTGCCTTGGCCCTGTTGATCGTTGCTCCCTCGTTGCCAGGGTGGCCACCACTTTGTAGGACTTGACGCCTTACACATCTAACAAAGTCTGTCAGGAGGGCAAAATGTCCCACTCTAGTCCCTAGCCATTCAGTTTTAGTTGTCCGTTGTCTTCAGGCCTGCCCTGGGTCCTTTGTATTTGGCGAGAAATGAAAAAGAAGCGCTGAGACCTGAGAATTTACATATTCTTCAATTTCTTGACCTAACCTCTCTGCACTGCTGTTGCACGATTCAGTGTCCTAGTGGGAGGAGCCAATTTACGTACCATCCTGTTACAACCTGGTGGCGTTCAATGACGGTCTGACCGTAACTTGTTGCACAATTCGAAATGTACCCAGAAAATGGGTAGGCACTTAATTTAGGTCAAGATACTCATGACACACTTTGATCATATATATACACGTAATTTAGGTGGTGGTGTGCAATTGGGCCTTTGAGTCTTGTATTTACTGTACTTTACTTTAAGCTATTTATTATGCGCCTTTGACCCGGGCGGGGGCATTAGGCACTGACAAGCTAAACAGGGAAACGTCATGGTGGTAAATCTGTCATATCGGGTGGCTGTGTATCTAATTTAAAAGGATCATGTTCCTTAGTTAAGATAATTGCAGGGTTTTTAATTTTTTTTTTCTATGGCTCCTCTCACAACTCCTCAGGGCGTGCCCCGCGGTGACCTTCAGGCACTTTAAGCTGGTGTTAATGAAATTCGCTACCAATTATTCGCTACCTGTCCCTCCCCCCACATTTATTTATTTATTTATCTATTTATTTATTTATTTATTTTCTCTTTTCTTTCAATCCCAACCGTCACAATTTACTCCCATGTCCTGTATCCCACTACATTTCCACTTGTTAAACCCTAGTCTATTAACTACTCATGTATTTAAGCCTAGCATTGTATTACTCCACTACTTTCACTGCTGTTACATTTAAACAATATATTTCTACTCCCAAATTTTAATACAACCATTATTCTCCAATTCGTGCAGCAATGACCTCTTTCCCTATATGTGTTGGCTAATGCATTTGTGCCAGTGCTGTTTTCAAAAGCGCTAGTGGCATTACCACTTGCACTGTGTTATTTTGTCGCCAAAGGGTGTCTGTTGGGAATATGGATCATCCACCCTTTACCCCTATTTCTCTCCTCCCGTGGTGAACTGTCAATGGGCCTCATCACGACCCTGGCGGTAAGTTACCACCAGGGCCGTGACTTTACCGCCATGGCGCTAACTACGTTTACGCCATGGCGGTAAGGGGATTTACCGCCCCATTCCGACCTTGGCGGGGCGGTAAATCCCCAATCCCCATTTACCCTTCCCCATTCCCATTTTTGCCCCATAGGGCATAATGGGAGTGGGGAAGGCGTTAATTACGCCACCGTAAATTACGGTGGCGTAATTAACACCAAGTTCCCTTACCGCCATGGTTTTTTACACCCGCTAAAAGCAGGTGTAAAAACCGCCATGGCGGAAAGGGAACTCGTAATTGGCGGAAAGGGGTTGGCGCAGCTAACTCTGCCGCAAACCCCTTTCCGCCAGGGTCGTAATGAGGCCCAATGAAATCTACGCCTCCCCCTTAAGTGCACCTTCCTCCACCTTGGGTGTCTCATTTAATTTCTTGTTTTATTTGTTTATTCATGAGCCCAGTCTCCTCGCTCAAAGATGTGTGCTCATGATGTAGCCCAAATCACTCTCTTTCAACACACTGGGCCTCATTATAACCTTGGTGCTAAGTGCACCAACTTTACCACCATGGTGTAAACTCCGTTTACACCATGGTGGATGGCGGATTTACCGCCCCATTCCAAGGTGAGTGGGGCGGTAAATCCCCATTTCCCATTTTCCCTTCCCCATTCCCATTTTTGCCCCATAGGGCATAATGGGAGTGGGGAAGGCGCTAATTACGCCGCCGTAAATTACGGCGGCGTAATTAGCACCATGGCAGGTTAGCGCCATGGATTTTAACGCCTGCTAAAAGCAGGCGTTAAAATCAGAATCAGGCGTTAAGGGTTAACGGTGGCGTTAACCCTTAACGCCTGAGTTGTAATGAGGCCCACTATCTTTACGCACCCCCTCTGTACCGTGCACCCCCAACATGCCTAAACAATCTTCCTTACATTCAGCATGTGTATGCCTGGTGTTGAACAAGTTATGGCTTTGTCTGTGAATAAAATGGTCATATCCAGTCCACTCGTGATGTCACAAATGCCCCTTCCCTAATGGATGGCAGAGTCGCCCTACTGTCACCCAGAAAAGAAAATGTTTTGTTACCTATCACCACCCCTATGCAATTGTCCTCTGCAGTATTGAGTGTGCGTGAGTGTGTGTGTCGGAGTGCGTCTCGTCCTCTCTGTCGGGGAGGTGGAGCATGAGCGTGTGTGGCAGAGTGAAACAAATCAAGTTTGTCTTGGGCTGTCCTATTAAAGGTATAATGTCAATCTATCTCCCTTGAAAGGTTTGTTCCCCATCAAGAAGACCCCTCCCAGTCATGTAACCGGTACTGTTGCTATTTTGTCAGTGTTCTGTATGGGTGCTGGCTGCTGTGCAGTGCCCCTGGGTTGTGATGCTTGTGAGTCCTGGGGTAGGGGTGCTGTCATTTGTTGTGTCTGTGTCTGTACATGTAGTGGTGACAGTGCCTGCATTGGTGCTTTTAGTGTCTGCTGAAATGATCCTGTCCTGGCCCATGTATCCTCCCCACATGGGCGGTGCATATTGTGGTGGTTGTTGATACTGCTATTGTGATACTTGTGCATGTGAGTCGGTGCTGATTTTAAGTGCCCCTTCAATTGCATACTTTAATAATTTATTTTGTGGTGACTTGGCCTCATCTGCCTTTCTCTGCCTCTGCCGTTTGTTTAACCGTCGTCTCTTGCCACAATCTACAATGCGCACAGTCAATTTCTAGTGCGCTATACTTCCTGCCTCCCTTCCATAACCCCATGCACGCTGCACCACCCCCTACCGGGCCTCTATCATATTTTGCTATTATGTCTTATTCATTCCTTCTCTAATCCTCCCATCTCTTCCTTTTCCATTCCAGTGCAACCCACTCACTTAACACTTTTATGGCTCGTTCATCCTCCTGCTTTTGTACCCATTCCCTTGCCGTCTATCCCTTCTCCACGCTCTTTTCCCATAAACTCCCTCTCATCCATCCTCCTCCATTCCCTTTCTTCCTTTTCCAGTTCCCCTGCTCTCTTCCTGTCTCTCTCTCCTCGCACTGCACTTTCTTTTCGTGGTCCCTCTCCCGTCTCTCTTCTCCCTCCAATTGCACTGTCCAGTCAAGTTTTTTGTGCTCCTTCTCCCCACTCTCTGTTGCTATTGTTACTCCTTACACCTCCCCCATTATCTTCCCTTTAAATTTAATTCCTCTGTATCTGTGCCTTCAAATCTGCTTTCATGCACTGCAGCCCTCCCTTGCTCGCTCCCGTGCTGCTAGAGGGGTTGTTCTGTACCCTCCTGTTTGTTCTCTTTGGTGTATTGTGATTGTTTGTGTGTGGTGTTTACATGTCCTTCTGCTGCTTTAAATTCTCTCATAGAATGCATTCCTTTCTTACCATCTGTGTCCTCAAATATTACACTCCCGGAGGTACAGAAGGGTGAGACCCCTCTTCCCTCTGCTCGTGCTAGTTCAGCATCTGCTGACACCTCGCATCTTCCCTTTCCTTCATGCGCACAGTTCAACTGTAGCCAGGTGCTTTTAAGCCTCTTCCCATGTAAGTGCTGTGTGTGTGTGTCAGTAGCAATTGCTGTACGCCTCTGGAGAAGCCGCCTATGGCAGCCCTGTTCTTTTTATTTTCCTTCAGTACTTTTGAATATTTGCACACTATGTTTTTTACTAATTTATCTTGGCATGGGGTTGTGCCCTACATAACAGTTGAAGGGGAGTCATTTCTCTATTATGTGATACCTTTTACCTCACCTCAAGTTGAAAATATCGATAGTCCGCTGTTCAGGGAGAAAAGTTAGAAAATAGTGTAACATTTCTCTTCTCTCTCTTTGTTTTTCTTAAATTTCTATCAGCCTTCTTGGCTCTACACCTTAGCCAGTGCCCTCCACGTGCAGCCCATCTTCACCAAACCATTGCCTTCTCCGGCACACCTCCACAATCTTGCGCATGTGTCTTCCACTCACCGCCTCTGGGTCACCTCTTCTTCCTCTCCAAATCCACACCACTATCTCCTCACCATCAAAACTCTGTGTCCTATGCATCAATCTGAAGGTGACGTCACCAACTAAAAACACAGTACAAATGAACAGACAAATGTGCATACACAGAACAATAGCCCATTGCTTCCAACCCCACAAAGATCCCAAAATAAAACCCCACAATCCAACCCCTGTCTTCCCGCTTCAACTGGAGCAAGGTAAACCACAATAAACTCTTATAATCGGACTGCGCACGCTGCGTCACCTCGTGTGTGATACGCCCCTCACCAGGGGAGCTTAACCAGCCAATTATCTTCCGCACTTGGGAACAATTTAGCAACCTAGTGCGGGGAAACATCATCCACTCACTGAACTACAACGCTCAATCGGCAGGGAACCTCATCTACTCATTGATCTACAATGTCAATTCATAGGAAAGCCATACCCCCGTACATGTAATCTCCATCCAGAGCAACCAGCGCGGCACTCCGTCCTATACGTGGGGAGTCACTACCCCACCCAATATCCTCATAAACACAAGAAGGGACCACTGCAACCGCTCCAGTCCCAACTACAATTCACATGCCGATCACCACCAATACGCCAAATTTTTGCGACAATGTACAATCTCCCACTACCCAATTTACAATACCTCCCCCCAGTTTCTTCCCAAACAAAACAACATAAAATGTCTGCAACATACTGATCACCAATACATTATAATAGTTGAAACATTTGCCCATTGTTACCCCATACAATCACACCCCTCCCTCAAAGCCCATGTTGCTGGTTGCTTGAACCTGTACTTACATTTCCTATGCTGCACTGGCACTTGCTCTGCTACCGGACCCCCCATCAAGGCACTTCACCGGAACCCGTCTCCTGCAGGGCTCTCACCTGCCCTCAAGCGGGGTATTTCCAAGTGGCCCCCGATGCCTTTGACCTGTTACGCGTTTTACGGTGGTCTTCAGGTGCAGGCGAGGGTCCCACAGCTGAGTCGGCGGCAGGGAGTGCAGTTTAATGCAAGGCTTGTGCAGGCAGTGCCCATTCACCCATGTTTTACAATGAGCAATGAGCCTCACAGAGGGCACCAACTTGTTGGGGAGAAGTTGAACCCCCACCAAGGCTACTGGGGCTCCGAGCTATGGGAGACCCCAACACCTCCCATTTTGCCAAAAGAAATGCAGCAGAGTCCCAAGCAGGCAGCAACATGTTCCAAACTGCGTTTATTTCTGGACAGTAAAAAAAGAAAAAACACACAGAGAGCTTTGTGCACAGCGAAAGTCCGGGCACCGTCTCCCCCGGGGATGGCTTGCAAGCCAGCTTTGTAACACACTGCAGGCTGACCTCACAGAATTGGACCAGCTCCCAGAAACCTATCTCAGCCTGCTATTGGCTGCTAAGTGATAGGTTACCTATGTAGCCCTTATAGGAAGCCTGATAATTGGACATTGGGACTTTAGCGTCAGTGGGTTGGTTTAGCTGCACCACCCTCATTACCTAACTCTAAAATTGCTGCAGTATGAATCTGTTCCCATCACTTTTAACTGAAACAGGCTTTTCGCCCCTGGGCTCTCAGTGTTCAGTGGCCAGAGCTGAGCCATTCTTGTTACAATTATGTTTCAAATGATGTGTGGGTCTTCTTTCGTTCCCAGGGAAAAACACTGGACTCTGGATGTTCTGTCTGCCAGAGTTCACTGTTGTTCAAAGAAAGCAATCTTATCTTACTGTGCGACCTTGGCTGCTCCTAGGTTTGAGAGGAGCATTGCTGAAGTCAGCACGAATCCCCACTGCGGCTGGTATTCAGTGAGACAAATTCACTTGGCTACTTGGCTGTAATTTTCTTAAAACATGGCTTTACACTGTGCAATTAGATCAGGTTAATTCATATAGGCATATGCAGCCTTTAAACAGGGATTCTTGTGTTTTGAAGATTCTGGTACTGCTGCATTTAGGCTAATGTAGCATGTAGGTTGCAATGTTGGTGAAGTGGGTGTCTTTCAGTATATTTGTCACCCATGGGTGCACTGGGGCCTGGTTCAAATGATAGGTGCGCTCCTTATTCTTCCTGATGTTCTGTCTGTCGATGTACCTGGGGTGAGGGGCAGGGGTTTGATCTCGATTTACCCTCTTCAAGACATAGGCCTTTAGGCGGTTGGATCTCAAAGACCCTGGGGGGCTCCTTAGGGTTGCCTAAGTCCACCAAATAATTGACCCTCCAGGTTTTCCCACAACCTTGAAGGGTCCAATCCATTTGTCCTGTAAGGCCCTCTGCCTTGTAGGTACCATAACTAGAACTAGCTGGTCTTGAGTAAACTCAACTATCTTTGCCTTCTGGTCGTGTCAATGCTTCACCAGTGCCTGACCTGCTTTCAAGTTATCTGAAGCTTCTGTCATCATGTGTGTCATTCTCCTTCGGAGACCTAATACATAGTCAGTGACTCTCACTGGCTTGTGGGAAGGAGCACTCTCCAACCCCTCCTTGATTACGGCCAATGGACCTCTAACCGGATGACAATACTGAAGCTCAAAGGGACTGAATCCAACCCCTTCCTGAGGGACTTCTCTATAAGCAAAGAGAAGGCATGGCAGTAGAAGGTCCCACTTTCTTCTAAGGGGTTCCTCTAAAGCACCTGTCATGCTCTTCATAGTTCTGTTAAACCTCTCCACCAACCCATTGGTCAGGGGATGGTGTAGGTCACTCCACAGTTTTTTCACATGGCTTGCATGTAGTGGGACATAACGTTAGATCCCCTGTCAGAGATAACCTCCTTAGGAAAACCTACTCTGGTAAAAATACCAAGTAGGGCCTTAGCAACTGCCTGACCTTCATAGGTGTAGCTTCAGGATACCTGGTAGCATGGTCTACCAGAACCAATATAAATATGTTGCCTAAAGATGTTGGAGGGTCTAAGGGACCAACAATGTCGATTCTACCCTTTCAAAAGGGATTCCACCACTGGGAGAGGCACCATAGGTGCCACATTCTTGGCTCCACTCTTGCCAGTGGGCTGACAAGTGTGACAGCTCCTACAGAATTCTACATCAGACCCCATTTTATGCCAGTAGAAATAAAGAGAAATCCTATCCTTGGTCTTCTTAAAACTTAAGTGACTAGCCAAAGGAATCTCATGGGCTAACTGTAGAAATTGAGGTCTCACCTCCTGGGGCACTACACGTCTTCTGTAGTCTCCTGGGGTAGACTCAATTGGTTCACTGTCGAGGAGGCCATCCTCCCAGTACAACCTGTGCTTCCTGCTCTTTCCCTTCCAGCTGGGAAGCTGCCTGTTGGCTTCAAGAGTAGGACACTCTCTTTGACCTCTGCTGAAGTCTGCCCCACAGGGGCCACCTTCTGCCAGTAAAGACTGAATCTCAGGATGGTCTTTAGAATCCAGATCTCCAACAGGGGGAAGGTCTTCTTCCAGCTCTGTCAGTAGCTGACTCCACCTCTTCTATTTGGACCTCACACTCAGCCTCAGCTGGTGGAGTAGTCACTGGTGTGACTTTGGACTGTCCTCTCAGGGATATCCTGGTTTGATGCACAGGAGTGCTATCTTTCTTGTTTCCTGAGACCTTGGGGTTCCCCTTTGTCTCTTTCTTCCTGGAAATAGAAGTTTCCTGTGGACTGGGGTTGTAGGTTCTTCTGTAACAACCCAGTGAAAGCCATTTAAAGTGAGCTCTCTGGCCTTCCCAGTCTGCTCCTGTTTCCTTTTACTGGGAGGCCTGGGGGTGCTTGATACAACTCCAAGAGTTTTTAAGTCATTCCCCATCTGGACTCTCCCAGGCACCTCACTTTGTACAGTGACAGGTATTCTTACAGTCATATTGTTGCACTGGATGGGAGCTGGTAGTATTAGAACCATCTGGATAGGGCCCCCAGCAAGCTTAGTGGGACCTTTGGGTGCCTTAGCAACATCCTCAGGGCTGAAAAAGGTTTCATCTACCACTGTGATGCTGGCCCCAGTGTTTTCTAATGGCAGGGGTCTCCTGACCATTTACAAGTGCACTGTCCTTGTGGTATTTGTTTGTGTTATCTGGTATAGAGGTATACACATATACATTCTGCTGTTCCCAAAGACCCAGGGACACTAAAGAAACACTGGCAGAGACTCCAATGGGGTCTTCAGCCAATAGTTGAAAGTTTCCACTAGCCATTTGATGAAGGCTAAGGAGGCAGTGAAGACCCCTGAGGGTTTACCCTTGCATCTGGGATCCCCTTTCACATGGTCAGTTGACCCACAAGCATAACATTTCCCAAATGTTTTGACAAATGGGGGCTTCTGATGACAACCCTCTGTTTTGGCACCAGAGGTTTCATTACACTGACCTGGTTTCCCAGAGGACTTACCCTTTTTATGTTTGTGGCCCTCTTTTGGATAGGAGGTTTTAGAATTCTCTTTGTCATCTTTCTTGTGCTGCTTCCCCTCATCCTTTTTATGAGTGGCCCCAAAATCCTTGTGATTAGCCCTGTTGTAAACCCCTAAATCAGAAGCTTTTGGTAGTTTCTTGGGATCAATCTCGTTTGAGTCAGCCAAGTGCTGTCTCAGCTCAGGAGAGCAGGCATCAAAAATAGATTCCAACAAAAATAGTTTTCTCATTCCTTCAAAAGAGTTCACTCTGTAACCCCTAACCCAACCATCTAAATTCTTCAAAAGTTCACACACCCAGGTAACCCAAGGGGTACCATCAGTATTCTTTAGGGTCCTAAACATCCTCAGGTACTTGGAAGGAGTTTTCCCAAATCTATCTATCAAAGCTAGCTTCATATTTTCATACTCCAATCTTTCCAGTTCCCCCACCTCCATTACAGCATCAGTTGCAACCCGGGGGAGCATAGACAAAAGCCAAGGAATCAACTGATTCCCTGTGAAACCCTGAATCCCATAGTTATATTCAAAAGCATCCAACCAATCCAACATATCAAGTTTCACATCATACATACTCACTGCTTCTTTAGGCATACAAGCTATCTTTGGACTGGAAGACTTAAAAGACTCTGGAATAGAAACATTTTCAAGAGACAATTTCTTCATTTCAAGAGCATGTTGCATTTCCATTTCCCTAGTATGATGTCCTGATGTTTGGTTTCAGCTTGGGTATGAAATCTTTTGAACTCAAACTCAAGTCTCATTTTTTCAAGAGACACACATTCTGGACTCAGTGATGGACCTTGTGCGGTCCCTGTGGCAAAAGGTTGAGGCAAAAGGGCCTGAGACTCCTCTAACTCTTCTGACTCTTCAACATTATTAGTGTTAGATTCTGAATTATCATCCTCATTATCATTTTCCACATTTCCTGGGTTAGCAGGTGTGACAGGCCCACTACCCAGACTTTGATTATTCAACAATCTTGCAATCAGATCATTTTTCTTTCCTCTAACAGGAAGATTCCTGACTTTACACATTTCTTTCAGTTGATCTACTGTTAGAATGATCAGGGCTTCCTCCCTGACGTTATCCATATTTGGCATGTTACAATTGCTTTTCTAGTGGAGCTTAGCCTTGTGAAGGTTTTCAGTTGAACAAAAGTAAAGCAAATTCTTAGTGTAACAACTCTACAATACATCCTCACCGCCTGCCACCAGTGTTAGGCAAAGTTTGCATGCAGTACCCTTTGGGAACACTACAAACAACTCTGACTACAGGTATAGGAAACACAACCTATGGTATAAGCTTGTACTACACAGTTTTGGTAGCGGGTTGAGCAGCCACGCTTATCTCAAGAGGGGAAATGTGAGCTGTTGTGGAGTTACACAGAGATTTACAGTTACAAGTATTCAAATAAACTCCTACACTCAAGGTTTCTTGAATAAACAATTATTAATTTATTTATCAGTCAGTTTGAATAAGCTTTCTTCAGAATGGAGCAATATAACAGTAACACTCAAATACACTTCATGAAATAAACACTCTTAATATCTCTAAATCAATAGATACCCTTTTTAGGATGTCCCACAGACACTACCTACACCCTCAGGTGACTTCAATTGCTAGGGTGCTGGGGACATTAATATATCACTGTTTCATTTAGAATCATATAGTAATAAGCCAAAGGAAAATATTATTTAGAACAAACAAGAGATCACAAATATTCTTAAGCAGGCAAATACTTTCAGATCCCTCAATAAGAGTCATTCAGTGGAAGAGGCTAAGCCATAGTCAATAGGCAAAAGACTATATGAGCTGGAGCACTTCTTTGTAGGTAAGTAGAAAGTCTTTGCACAGTGTTTTAGAAGTCTTTGAAGAAAAGAAGAATCAAAAGTAGGGCCACAAGATGATTAGACTTGTGAGTAGTAGAACATGCAAGCAACTCTACAGTAAGAGGTAAGTTCTCTCAGACTTTACAGTACTTTTAGAATGAAGAAAAGTGCAGCAGATGACTTCTGTTCCTGTGCAGCTCTGCAGATCTCAAAGGTCCAGGGCCTCAGTCATGGGGACAAGAGGGAGGACTTCTGTGGACTCCTGCACTGCAATGGGAGGGTCACCGCTTGCAACTGGCAATCTTCAATTCAGTGGCTGTTCAGTGTTTCAGCTCCTCGCGTCTACCTCAAATAGCAACACTGCGGTTCCTGGCTGTTGATATCGACTTTCCTTGCTTCTGGGGTCCCGCACTCCATTGAGGGGGCTCAGGCCTGGTCAGTCCTGCTTCCTTGGGAGTCTGGAGGATCTTCCTAGAGCTCTACGCCAGCTTAAAAGCAAGGCACACAATCTGGTGTTCCGCTTCCTGGCTATACGGTTTCCAGCAGCTACTCTGTGGCAATTCAACCAGCTCCAAGATGGATGTCCAGGTGGCTTACTTTGGAGTTGATTGGTCCCAACAACTCAAAGGGAGAAGTCATCCTTGCAGGGGCTTCTCTGTCGATACAAATTTGGAGTTTCAGCACAGCAGCAGGGCTCACCGGGCAAACCAACGGTCCAGGAGTTTCAGCAGGCGTCCTCTTCAAGTTCTTCTTCGGTTCCTTCGCCCAGTGGTCGACTCTGCCTTCCAAGCCAAAAGCCTTGTCTTTTATTCAGTTCTCTCCCATTCATTCCAGCCTAGCTGTCAGTCACCCAGCAGGGTGGCTGTCCTTGCCGGACAGTCAGCCGGCCAATCACAACAGAGTACATTTGGGCCCCATAGGAGACTAAGCACAGGGAGTATCAGCCCCCTCCCTAACTTCCTGCCTACCCCCGACGGTTCCATGTGTTAAAATCGTGGAAAAAAATGGCCGTGGGCACAAAATATTGTGGCAAAAAGGCTGTGGTTTTGCCGCAGCAATCCATGTAAAGGATGTGGGGGAAACCCCTGCAACCCCCGGACCCATTGTTCCATTTAAGGGGAGCGGGGGACATCCCCTCAACCCCCGCTCCCCTTAAATGGTATAATGGGGTACACCTTTAACGGATCAAACCACAGCATTTCTGCTGCGATTCTTTGTACAGGTGACATTTTTGCAGCAGTTTTATCACTGCATATCCCCCAGACACCCTGGAGCCAGAGGCAGGCTTCACTCGTGAATCCTGCCAAAGGCAAAACGAACAATGGGACCAAACCAGGTTTGGCGCGCAGAGTAAATCTCAAGAAGGAACTTTTCACAAAGAAATGGCGAAAAAAGAAGACTAGGCCTTTGATAAAAATTGCACCCTTGGGTGCTTTCCTGCAGCTGCGAACACAGCCCGTGGTAAATGCACACCATGGTAGTTAAAACGAAACCACTGCCACCAGCCATTCAGTGAGAAAAGGATAACATAAGAAATGTTATATGAGAAGCTAGACAAAGTGAACACTAGGTATGTCTATTTCACTTCACTGCTCTGGGAAACTAGTTTATCCCAGAGAAGGTATTTTAACCTTTGGGAAATCTGAAAGAATTCCCTGTGCCACAGCACTTAAGGTACTGTGTGACACAATGTAAAAGATGATGCCTATGGAGTTTGTCAGACTCCACAACCAAAAGAAACACAGTGTACAAAATCACATTAAAATACATGAGAAAGTGGGAAAAAGGGTCTCACTCTCTCAAGGTTAAAAAAAAATCAAGTCCTCAAAATCCAGCAAAGTTGCTGGAGGTCTCTAAGGTGGAGGGACTTAGCTCATTTCTGAGAATTCTCCCTAACAACGAGTGAGGAGCAGAGCTACCGGCAACCCACAGCGAGATTTGCAGAAGGTGAGCGCTGCTCACAGAGCTCCAGAAAAGTGTGCACGGAGCCGACGAAAGTCAGGAGAAAGAAGAGAAAGGACACCCGGAGGAGCCGTCGAGGACCGCTGAGTGCATTGAAGGGAACACTCGTACAGGGGGACTCCTGGAGCTTCACTGGGCATATGGTGAGGCCATTGAAACGTATGTTCAATTAACTGTGAACCCAAAGTGAGGGGGTTTGAACACCACAAGCTCACGCTGAACTATATATAAAGGAACCTGAATATAAAGCAAGCATTATTGAAAACCGAACTAAAGGAAAGCTTTGATAAGCCTACGAATGAAATGAAAGCATGTGTGGAACACACATAATGAACACTTAAAGACAAAGAATGAATCTTTATGACTAAAGGGAAAAGCAAAGTGACAAGCACTTATGAAGATTGTGAAAGCAAGGAGGTGGAAGAGACTGAGCACCACAGAGTGAGTTGTGCTGAAGAACACACTGTAGCAAAGCCAAAAGACTGTCAAGGAGAAGTCAAAGTGAATGCATACCAACTGCACAGGTGCAGTGAGAGAGAAAACTGTGTGGGCAAGAAATACTAGAGTTTTCTGTTGTATGACCTGTAATGGGTGGACCGTGTGGTTCGACAACTGCACCTAGACCGAGGATACCCTGTCTGGAAAAGCCAAGGAAAGTAAAGGTAAAGAATCTCCACTTGTCAATTAGATTGCTGAAGTGAATGGGAAAGATATCAACCTGTATAAACTGAACCGGAAGGTTTGTAAAATCGACCTGGAACTGGTTCTGAGAATTAAGAGACTTGAACTGATTTTGAGCTGGCAAGTTGGAAGAACTGATGTCTTGAGGAAGGGAAACCCGAGACATTGTGAACTGTGCTATCGCCTTGGGGAAGGGAACTCTGAGGCCTTTTTTTGGAACTTTGTTTGTCTACTTGGGGTAGGGAGCCCCAAGAATATTTGGAACTGCTTTAAACTTGGGGAATGGGAGCTAGAAAGTAAGCCAAGAGATGGAAGTAGCTCAGAACTTTATTTGAAACACTATTTCTTTTGTTGTTGACATCCCTACACATTGTTTTGCTTTAGTTGTGAGGGGAAGTATGGACACAGATTTGTAAGTTGAACTTACTGACTCAGACTATTCTTAGTTTCCTTAGGTAGGCAAATCCCACCTCAGCATAGGGCAAGTTAAGTCTTACACCATCCTGACATTTAACTTAATAAAAGGTATTTTTGTTTGAACCTTGAATCTATTGTCTGTGTCTTGCTTCATGATGCCTTCACACCCTGCCTCTCTTCGGTGAAGCATTGGTGGAGGGGCCCAGACAGAGACACCAGGAGTGATAGAGGGCGAGTAGGTTGCGCTATGTATACAGCTGCCACAGCGCTTCATGGGGCTCTGCCTCTGTGGCAGGAACACATGCCCGGAGGAGTTCATGAGCCAGTCGCCAGCTTCTCAGGGTATGCTGGGCTTGTGGAGGACAGCGAAGTAGAGGCAGGAACTTAGATAGAGGAGGGCCTCGGGATATCTGTGTCCTGCACCACAGCTGGAAATTGCAGCATCAGTGAGGCCTAGTCGGTCGCACAAGAAATTAAGGAAGGTGGTCAGGAGGCACTGCTGCCCTGGTGGAGAAGAGTGGACATGCCGGAGTTCCCGGAAATGAGGTTGTAGGCATTGTAAGGAAGGCATGGTATCAATAGTAAGACAGACACAGGAGACCACAGTTCAAGGGTGATTATTGAAGTACAAGGATATGATAAACGCCTATCTAACCCTAAATCTATAGATGGGAGCAAGCTACGACCATCAAATAATAGAAAATGCTGTCATAGTCGTGTTGTGTCAAAATAAAGATGGCCTATACTAAAAAAAACAATTGCCAAACCTTACTCGATATAACCAACGCAGTGGTCGAAGTGTATGAAAAGAAGTAGTGGAACTATGTTCCCTACTGGTCTGAACCGATCCCCACAAAGCCGATCGCCACACCCCCTCCCATGCATAATACAAACCCCAAAACACACGTGCCTGCTGTTTAAGCTAACATCCAATGCAGTGCACAGAAAGTACAAGTTCCAACTTATTCCTACAACTTTATTTTAAAACGAAACTGTTCCGGAGCGGTTTCTTTTTAAAATAAAAATATAGGAACGGTAAAACTTAGTTTAAAGAAGTACAGGAGCACCGCTCCCGACCGCTCCCGCCCTTTTCGACCACTGAACCAACGGTGTTTGAGATATTGCCATGTATAAATGATAAGTGTTCAAGAAATAATAAGTCAGAATGACTGAGTAAATGTGTTCCCCTTCCCCACGTTTTCAGGCAAGGGACAAGGCATCTCATTGGAGCTCGGAACACACTTTTGAGTCTCTGGATAAAGTTCAATTCAATTGTGCTATTTCTCAATGTTAGCACAAGTCTGTTAGTCTCACAATGCTGCTTACAACGGGTCTCCCTTTGTTGGGCTCAGACTTTTTTCATGTATTCACTTGCATCAAAGACTTTCGATTGTGTGAGGGATGTTTGACTCGGATTCTCACATGACCACTTCGATTTTATTCCTGACTTTGTAATGGTTTCTGGAATCTGTAGTTCTCATACAAAGTTCAGCTTCACTTTGGTTCCTCTCAACCGGGGTACAGTATTCAACTTTCACAATTTCTCTGGCTTCCCTCAGTCAGGCGTGAGCCATTTAACATTACTTCTCTCTATCTTCAATCGCATCAGATTTCGAAACACATTTTACCGAGATATCCAACTGTGCGGTTTCCCTTTGCCTGACCACTCAGTTGTTTTGTACCCTTCTTCTTTCTCTTTGCTGCTTTGCCTTGCTCAGTCTTTCAGGATCTCCCTCCACCGGGCTTGGACCCTTCTCCAAAAGTTCACAAGGGGTCTCCCTCTGCCGGGCTCAGACCTCCTCTCAAGGTTCACAAAGGACCTCCCTCTGCCAGGCTCAGAACATTCTCAAAAGTTCACAATGGGTCTCCCGCTGCCGGGCTGAGACCCCTCTCAAAGTTCACAAAGGGCCTTCCTCTGCCGGGCTCAGACCCTTCTTCCAAAGTTAACAAGAGTCTCCCTCTGCCGGGGTAGGTCCCCTCTCAGGATTCACAAAGGGCCTCCCTCTGCCGGGCTTGGACCCTTCTTCAAAAGTTCACAAGGGGTCTCCCTCTGCCGGGCTCGGACCCTTCTCCAAAGTTCCCAAGGGGTCTCCCTTTGCTGAGCTCGGACCCCTCTCAAGATTCACAAAGGGCCTCCCTATGCCCGGTTCAGACCCTTCTTCCAATTTATCGAAGCAAAAATGAAAAAGTGTCTTTGGACTTCCTCCGCTCCCCAAAACGGCATTCTTGCGGTTTTAGGAGCCACCGGAGCACTAGGGGAAATTTACATGGGGTCAGGTTCTCGCCAGCTGCCCCCCCCAGTGGCCTGGGCTCTCCTGTTTAGCCCAGTGGAGGAGCTCTGTTGTGGGCCTGCCAGGTAACCCCAGCTGCCCCTGGTTTAGTTCTCCTGAAGGCACAGCTTCCACTCCACACTGCAGCTTCACCTGCGCAGTCAGTGTCTGGGTAGTTCTTTCTCTGCCAGGCCCTTCAGGTTCCCCTCAGCTCCACAGGTCTCTCTCTGGTGTCCTGGCATCCTCCAGCACCCCCAACTCACTCAAAGAGTGCTCTTCTGCTCTGTCTTTTATACTTACTGGGAGTCTTAAGTGCAGTCAGGTGTGAGTAGTTAGAAAGGGGGGGGCGACCTTACCTGGCCTCATTAGCGGGACAATCCAATCTTAATGTGGCATTGTCTTCCTTCTGTCTCTCAGTGGTGTATTGAGAGATCTTCATTCTTTCAGCTCCCCTCTTCATCGTCTCAAAAAGCCAGTGTGGAGGCATTGTGGGAGTTTTAGTTTTTCTGATTAATTAGGGAAAAACTGTGTAGGGTTTTGTCCAAATAAACAGGGTGAGTGTGTGATGGTAAATAAATGCGTCTGTGTGGTTTCACAGAAAGGTACTGGGGCATAATCGAACTGGTTTGACAATATTCTATTTTCTATTTCAACTGAAGGAATGTCAGGTAGGGGCATATCTGAGACAAGGGGATAGTCCTGCTGTTGTAATACAATGGGTGATATATGTAATTCCTTTCTCCCGGTCCTCCCACACCTTCTTTCTGAGTTGGTACTTGTTGGAATTAGGGAGGGGTAACAGGACAGGATTTAGAATAACCTATGAAGGAGGAGGAAGTGTCAAAAGGGGGGGAATATCACGTCTCGCCACCGGATGTCTCACCCCCAATCTCCGAGGATCCCTCACCCAGGTGATCCTCCCACACTTTCCACCCATAAGGTCTGGATCCAAGGGTGATGGCCATGCCCTGGTAACCTGAGAAAAAGATCCCTAGGATTCAGACAGTGAGACACCTTCACAGGGTTCTCACAGCGGGGAGAGGGAGCCCCTTGGCAATTTGGAGACATGGCGTTGTTCCTAACTATATGCCAATGAGACCCCACCTCACGTTTGAGGGGAAAGGAAGACACATGTGATGAGAACACCTTGGTGGGCAATGCTGGCAATGTGAAGAGAGGAGTCCTGGCTCCGGTTGGATATTTATAAGAGTGTTGTCCTGTGGGAGAAGTGTGGCAACCTGATTATACTACCCTGAGTTTACAGCAAATAGGTTTGTGCTAGAGGTGCACATTGAGGCGGCTCCAAGGATTGGTTTACCGGGGCCCATAGGAACTCGATGGCATGGCTGGGGAAAATCAAGTGGCAGGACACGAAGCTCTATAATCTGACATTCAGGGAGGCCTGTTTGAAATTAAAGCCTTCAGGGCCGAAGTGCAGTCCTCCATGTCTATGGTCAAGGAAATGGTTGAGAAGGCAGAGGACAGGCTAAAGGCCCTTGAATATAACCAACTCTCGCAGAGATGGTGGAAGCTAAGATAGACTTAAGGTTAAAAGAGCTTGAACTGCGACAGAGAGGGGTTAGGAATGAGATTGACGATATTGAAAACAGGGAGTGTCGAAACAACATACAGTTGTGTCTGCTGCTCCAGGAGGATGGTGAAACTCCGGCCAACCTTGGGAGACGGGTTGGTAACATTTTCAGAGCTCTATTTGGCAGTGAAGACTGCCGGATGATTCAATTCAACAGGCTCCATCAAGGGGCAGGGTCAGGTACTGTCCCCAGGTCGGTGGTGGCCTATTATTACTATTACAAATATAAGGAGGATGTCTTGCAGAAGGTGGGGGTCTTAGGTACTTTTGAGGGTCCTCCATTCAATCCTTTCAGGATCTTTCACTGTACACCCTCGATCAAAGGGGCAAAGCAGACCCTTGAAGTCCTGGCTTTAATCAGAAGGTATACGGTAGATAAGGAGATATCCGTTTGTCCTCTGTTTTGAAGTACCGGGTGCACAATATGATGTGAAACAAGGGTATCTGGCGGCCCTCTGTCTCTCGACGACCGGAGACGGAGGGCGAACAGCAGATGAGAGACATATTTAAGGAGGCCTTTGCTCAACTGGGTTGACATAGGAAGGTTTTGCGGGCACGAACATTTCAGAAGATGAATGCCTCCGCACCAAAGTAGATGGGGTCACTTGTGGGATTGAGCAATTTGGGGGAGGACTGAGGATCCACATAGGTGACATGTTGAAGTATCCTGATAGAATTGTCGATGGGTTTGGGAGGGAATGCTAGGGCGTTTAAGTTTTTGATGGAGCTATGAGGGAGGAGGGTACGTCCTCTCTAGTGATGGGGCAATGACCAGATGTCTCAAGGGATTGGGGAAGGGTGTATACTTTCATGGTATTTTGGTTTATTGTTGTTTTTAGTAATTGGGATTTGGAACGAGAGGGGTTTAATGTTGGGGAGATGGTGGAAGAGTGGGGAATCTGTTGGTATGATATGGGGAGTAGGCTTGGTGAGGGAGGGTGGGATATTTGCCTCAGGTATGGTGTTTAGATGCACATTGGGAAGGGATTGCTGGGCATTGAGATTGGTGTGGATTTACAAACTGCTTTGGAGATATGTGTTACATTCAGATAGGAACGTTGAATGTGAAGGGGCACACCGCGCCTCATATGCGCTCACTAATATTGAGGTACTTTAGACAGTTACACTTGGATATTCTGTTTGTACAGGAAACACATTTTAGGAGTGGTGAAGAGACCCGCCTGAGGAGCAAGAAGATTGCTCAGATGTTCTGAGCTTCAGAGGGAGAGACGTGGCCTGGACATCATTCTGGGAAAATCGATAATATTAACAGATACACAAGTGAAGAGAGTGAGTGATGGTAGTCTATTAGGGGTACTGTAAGGGCATTTAATCAATGAGTTACCAGTAGTAGTCCAAAGGAAGAGCGTAGACCAGGCAAGAAGTAATACTGTTTTTTTTTACAGCTGGGCAAGCCCAAATCAAACAGCACAGAGGAAAATAACTCGTTGATGAGAGCTAACAAACTGGCTCACAGCAAACAATACTTGTATACAGCTAGTGCACTGTATATAGAGTTAGAAACAGTTGTACCTCAAGCTTCACGTCTTCGCTGTTCTCACATAGCTGACTGGTTAGAATATGTCATGCCCCTATAGCTAGACATAGGTTAGTTGGACATGATTGGAGCAAAACAGGCCTACCCTATCCCAAACTAGAGGGAAGGAAGACATTCACAAAGCACCTGCCGATGAGAGGCTGTGCAAACGTTGTGGAGGACACACTGTGTGCTTGTTGCTTTTCAGGGACACCAAAATGTACAGTTTGATTGGCTCTTCTCGGAGCGTCCCTTCATTCCACATCCTTGTTCCCATACCTACTAGCCAAGGGGTGATTTGAAACCGCCATTGGTGTTATGCGAGTGCCTGCCCGGATAAGGTTGCTTTTCCTAGCTTCCCCAAGTAACTGTGGGACTGGCTTGCTGACCTTGATGGTATTATCTGATACTGTTCTGGTACTGTTCCCATCGACGGCAGTCTGCTGGAGACAAGCAGCCAGAATTCAGCTTCCCCCCACCCTGCAGCCACTGCATGTTCGCAGCGTGTTATAACTGGCCTGCTGCGAAAGGCCCATCTAGAGCATCCCATGGAGTGCGCTTACCAGTGATTTTCGCCTTCCCTGCGCTTATGCAGCAGGTTCCCCTGTGTCCATGTTGTTATGTGTACAGCGTGTTCTCCCTTGTTCCCATCCATGCTTGGTCCCTGGGACTTGTCCATCTCTTGGTCGTGTCCCCAGTCGCCCCCATTATTCCCACAATTGGTAGGCAACCCTCTGCCTGGTGCTGAATCAGCACCTTCATTGCATTGCATTCCTCCCTTCTATCGATCTGTCGATCGACACCGTACTCCCTATCATTTCTTTACTCTTTTTCTTTTGCATCCATAGCCGTGTTACCCTGTCCATGTCCCCTCCCTCGTCCTCATATCCATCCAATGTGGACCAGAGTATTATGCAGTCCTGTCCATTTAAAGAGCATGTTACCCATGTTACCCAAAGCATCGTAGTCCTCTGCATTTGGTGGTGGCACTGCAAAAACCACATGCACTCCATCCTCGCCCTCATTCACCTTGGGAGCCTGCATCTTAAATCTGCTACCCTTATCACCAATTTTATTAGCAGACATTATATACCATACTTTTCCCTTGCAGTAGTTACCCTTCTTGATGATCCACTGTCCGACACAGAAGGCAACAAGCATCAGGATGAGCATGGGGGCAGTTATTTTGAACATAGCTGCTAACCACTGGAGTACCCAGGCAAATAGTGAGTCCAGCTAACTGTCTGAGGCTGTGTCTTGTATTATTTTTACCATCTTTTCATGTAGTGTACGGATCTCTTTGATAGCTTCTGTGAATGTCCCATTGGCAGCATCATTGGCGGGTAAAGGCCCTGTCCCGCAACAAGGAAATAGTCATCAAATCTGCGGATCAGGGTGGGGAATAGTGGTAATGGACAGGGAACAATATGAGAAGATGGTACGTGTCTTAATTGACAATGAAAACCACTATTCTAAAATCTCAGTAGATCCTATGGATGCATTAATTAAAATTCTGCAGGAATTGTGCCTTGTAGCAGGTGATCTGCAGCCACTTGGCATTTGCAGCTGCTTGTATCCTGAGAAGTAGCAAGGATGTCAAAAGGACTGATGCCTTGTTGAATAGTCTTAAATACTGTGGGATTGCATCCAAACTCTGATGATTCTGCTGAGATGTAGTTACTACTTATTTTCCGCCTTGCTACTTGCCTTTGTTTGCCTTTCGCCTCTTTCCATTCTCCTTCCCTTTTCTTCTGCCGCAGTATAGGGAGATTGTTGAAAGGTAGTAAGTCCTGTTGGGGAACGATCAATGCAGGGTTGTGGAGGGTCACAAGTGTGCAGACCCCTCCCCAGTCTGGAGGCAGCTGGGCATAAACTGTAGATCCACAGGCCCACCAATAATCCATTACCACTGCCGTCGCGTTCTGCAACCCCGGGATGCTCATCGTCTTCCCGCAGCCAGTGTTCATCCCCATTATGATTGTCCCAGTTGCTCTGAAACACAAGGAACGATGTGTAAGCGGCTTTATGTACACTGGTCGATGTCTCTCATCTATTCATATCAAGGCATGGACACTGCCATTCCATATTCACGTAATTTTTTTCTTCACCACCCCTTCTTCAAATTCCACTAGCCTTTCCGTGCAGCACTGCACCATCCCCCATTCCCACTTCCATCGTGAAACACTGAACCTCCAATCCAGATTACTGGTGTGGTGTGGCACCAGGGGATATCATGCCCTGTTCAGTTCTTGCAATATATACGTTTGTGAGCAATGACCAACTGTTCCCTCCTTTACACCCCTTCTGTAATATATTCTAATATTACATACTTCGTTGCTTCTTCCTTGGTCATGCTTTCAAGCTGTATATAATTGTCTGCATATACTGCCTCCCCTTCGTCTATTCATTGTACTTCTATAGCATGCCCTTGAAACAGGCCTTGAGACGTACATAAGGCCAGGTGCATTAGGCATCTCCTTTTTTCTGCTGTTACTCTTGTGGCAAGAATTGTTTTGGTGTCCCCGTAACGTGCAGGATTAGCGAGAATACATATTAACTGCCATTAGTGCTCTCTCGTCCCACCCGTTTCATCTCATTATACCAGACATTTCCAAACGCTGTGTCTCCTCCCTCCCCTATGGAGTCATAGAACTTCTCAGCACTAAATATACTTCTCTTAGTATGTGTCTCTTTCCCATTGTCAGTGGACCCACCACCACGTTCTTTATGCAATAAAAATCAGAGATAAAAGAGAAGACAAACTAAAAAGAAAGAAAACAATCCCTATCATTTTTAAATCGTGTTTATGTTTTCTCCCATGCCCCCCACTTCTTGCATGCCCTTCTTCTTCTCTATTAGCAGGCTTTCTGTAAAGTCTTATAGCTGAAAGAAATGTCATTGCCAGTTGGGTAATACTTCCCATGAAGTTGCGTCCCTCTCTTCTCCTTCCAGGGGGGGGTGCTGCTGTTGTCTTTGCGGATGTCAGAAACATGAATCCATGTCCTTCTTTCCTTTATATTTACTGCTGTGGGTATTGCATCCACTACTTCATAAGTGCCAGTGAATTTCAGCTCTCGCCACTTCCGTACGAAATTACTGACAAATATTTTATCCCCAGGATAAGGGGGCTGCGCTTGTGGGAATTCTTCCTCGCTGTGTGCACTTGTCTTTTCTTCGGTGCTGGTCGACCGACTTGTTGAACGTTGTAATTGAAGGAATACGTATTTGTGGCCATTTTTCTTTTCATTTGGATATGTGTGCAGTCCCTCTCCCAAAACCTGTGTCATTGTATTAGCGTCCAAAATTGAACATGCAGGAGGAACAGGCGCACACATACTTCTGCCAGTTACAATTTTGTGCAGAGTCAAATGATGATCTGCACTGGGTGAGTTGCGAAGATCAAAAAAGCGCTCATGGGAGGTAATAGGGCAATTATTTGCACAATGGCGTGGTTAGCTCTGTCAAGCTTTCTTTGAGAAAGCTGTTTAATCTTTCAGAAATCGCATTGGCTTGCAGCCAATACACTATTTACAGTCTATGTTTTATTCCCAGGAGGTGTGTTATCTCTTTAAAAAGCTTGTTGCTGAAATGTTGTGCATGATCAGACCGTATCTCATCGCATATGCCCATTTTGAAAACACCTCCCGCTCCAGGACTTTGCAGCCAACTTTGTGTCGTTTTTAGCACAGTGCACTGCCTAAACCCACCATGAAAAAGGACAGACAACTACAAGCATGTACCTGTAAGAGGAACACCTATCTTGCATTTCAACATAGTTGATATGCAAGTGCAGGAAGGGCCCTTGCAGTCACGGCAATGTCCCCCTCACCGTTTTCAAGGTATAACTGGACAGAAATTGCTCCCACACCACACAATTTCCTGTGAACTCTACCACTCGCTCCTGTAACTTCGGAACGTACCACCCTTCATTTATTTCTGCCACTATGTGTTCTTTGGACATGTGGGCGGGAAAGTGCAACTGCTTAGTGCTATGCTCAACAACTTCTTTGGCATAACTTGTTTCCCTGTACTATTTTGCCTCCATATCAAATATGTAGGTGAGAGGCAACACCCTCTTTGTATCCACAAATCTTTCTCCTCCGGTTGAGCTTCTCATTGCAGCTCTTTTATCTGTACAATGGGTGTAGAGTTAAAACTTTCCTCTCTCTTTGACTCCTGACCTTTTCTCGTCCCTGACGCCATTATTTGTATTCTTTCCTATACCCCTGGGTATAATTGGACGGTGCCTTCAGGCAAGTGGGCCGCTTCTTTGGCTGCTCTGTCGGCCATTTCGTTCCCCAATGATATTAAGTCCTGTTCACCTTTGTGGGTGGCACATTTTGTTATGGCCACCTCCACTGGTAGTTTCAATGCTTTTATCATTCTCAGCATGTTGTACTGGGGACCTGCAACTTCTGCTGAAGTCCCTCCTTTCCAATCATGCTAATCCTGAATGTATTGTGGACGTGACATACACAGAGTCTGAGAATATGTTAGCTGCGTTCCCTTCCATCATGTTGAATGTGCTGATCATGGCCACCAGCTCTGCTGCTTGTGCTGAATAATGCAATTGTAACCTCTGCTGTCATGCAACTACATACTCCCAGTCCTTATAATACACTATCACAGCCCCAGTATGTCCCCCTCCTGTATTGGGGTTACTTGATGACCCATCAATAAAGACCATGTCTGCTCCCTCTATTTCTTCTTCTTTTATCCGTATGTTCCCTTCCATTCTGTCCATGTGGGCTGCACAGTTATGCATGTAATCTCCTTCCTCTGCGGGTTCTGCTACGATTGTCGCTGGGTTTACTACACAACTGTACCTCGAAGGTTGGGTTTGTAATATTTCATATCCTGAAGCCCTATGAATTGTCAGTGTACTGTTTGTTTTTTCCAAACTGGCGAATAGGAAATGCTCCATGTACAGTACTACTGGTCAGCCCATAGTAATTGTTGCTGTCTTCTCTATTGCAAATACTGCAGCCGTGAATGCTTGCTTGGAGGGGCAATGCCCCAGCATTACTGAGTCTCGAACACCACTATTGTAAATCAATGGCTTGTGCCCCTCTGGCTTCTTTTGTGTGAGGACCGCCACCATCTCTGAGACATCTGAGTGGGAAACCAAATACAAATTTCCTTTGTAATTAGGGATGGCTTCCTTTTTCCTTCTGCTCTTTCTTAAGGGCCTGCAGTAGGGGCTTCGTAAATGTGGAGAATATACCCTTTGTCTGATAGTAGCATCAAGAGATGCCCTGAGTCGATCCTACACTGCTCTTCGGTCTCGCTGCACACCAATAAATCATCAACGTATTGTATGACTCTGCTTGACACTTGTAAGTTACTTAGGTGCATCTGTATCACTCGGTTGAAGATGCTGGGCAATTCGCAATATTCTTGAGGCAGACTAGCTTGTTCAAATCTGGTTCCGTGATACGTAAATGCTGTCAAATATCTAGAATCTGGATGTAGTGAGATGGAAATGAAGGCATTCTTCAGGTCGATGACCGTGAAGTACTTTGCCTTTGCTGGAATACTTCACAGCATTGAAGCAGGGTTCTGTACCAGGGGATATTCTGCTTCAACCATGTCAGAGGGCGTGAATCTTGAATACATCTCCACAATCTGCCATTTGATTTGTTTATCTGGTATGTGGCTGTGTTGCATGGTGATGTAGATGTCTGTATTACGCTCTTCTGCATCAATGCATGTAGTGTCGAGAAAATCCCCTCATATGATTCTCTGGACAATGGGTAATGTTTTGCTCGGGGTAGCAGCGACACTTCTTTTAACTTTATTTTTACTGCCCCTACTCCTTTTAATACCCCTACATCATGGGGCCTTTTTGTCCATAGTCTTTCTGTAACCTTTTTTAGATTGTTGTCTGTGTGTCTGCTTCCTTTCTTTACTAGTTGTGTAAGTATCGGCACTATCTTTTCTACTATTCTTACTGGGAAGGGTATTTGTAGCTAGAATACCATCGCCCCCTTTTACTCCCCATCGGAGACCAGTTGTTCATCCGTTACTCCAGTAATTGTCAGTTTTGTGTCAATGCATAACACTGTGCGCCATTCCATGTTGTCATTATCCGCTCTGCATAGGATCACCATGGCCCTCATTACGACCCTGGCGGAAAGTGACTGACCGGACCGCCACAGCGTAAATAGCGTTTCCGCCATTGCACGATGGAGCAAAGTGCGGCCCATTCCGACCCATCGGGCACGAGCACCACGGCATGGCGGAAGTGCAAAGTCCGCGATGGCGGAAATGACCCCAAAACGGCCCACACCGCCGCCGTACGGCGCCCTAGGTGCAATACCGCCACCCATCACAGCGGACACCGCAGTGTGCGCCTACCGGAAAGTACGGTGACCGGAAATATACGGAAACGGAAGTTAAAACATGGGCCCGGAACGGGAAACATCCCGCCGTACACCTATAAAACCACTAAAACCACACAACCACTAAAAACACTACCCAGAGACACACCCCAACCCATCATCCACCCTAGCGAAACCAAGAAAAATGGGAAAAGTAGCGAAGAAAGTGTGCGACCGCAAGCGGCAGGTCCACTTCTCCCGTGAGGAACTCACCGTGCTAACAGAGACCCTCCAGGAGAATGCTGCCGTCGTCTTCTGCACGCAAATGACCAGGACGGCACTTGCAAACAAGAAGGCCATATGGGCTCTGGTGGCACAGCGGGTAAGTGCGGTGGGGACCGCACCCCGCACCCCACAGCAATGCCGAAAGCGATGGGACGACCTGCGGATACGCGTCCGCAGCATACTCTCTGCCAACCGCAACATTGCCACAGCCACCGGGGGAGGTCCTGAATCACCCATCAAGTTGACCCCCTGGGAAGAAATCTGTGCCTCCACCATCGGAATGGAGAGCATAGAGGGAGTCGGAGGGATGGAGAAAGGAGTGCAGACATCCGAAGATTCAGGTAGGTGGGCCAAATAAAACAATGCCAAATCCACAAAGTCCATCCATGTGAAGTACCATGTGTCCACATAGTGCAACAGAAACACATGTCCAGGAGAACGTCCACACACATCGGCCTGATAGCGCACGTTAAAACCCACAATAAATACATAAATAATTAAAAACCCCTAAAAAACGCACTACACGTGCAGCAGGCACACCCTAACTGCAGGCTGCCAAACAACTGCACCCTCACTCCACACACAAATGAAAGCACCTCCAAGGCCCCGACCCAAATCACCCTCAGGTACCACCCCAATGCATGTGATACAATGCCATTCCAATTCCCACAGACCCATCAATAACCCTCGCCCTCCTTTACTCCACCACAGGGTCCGATCCAAACGACGAGCATCAGGACACCCCTACCAGCACACCTGCAAAGAGGGCCAAGACCAACGGCCAAAGACCCTCCACCTCAGCTGCACGCATCAAGACACGGCAGCAGCACAAATCAGGTGGCAGCACAGAGGAGGGAACATCAACAGGCACCCCAGCAGCCAGCATGCCCACAACAGCACCACCACAGGTCCCCCCAACGGATGCCACAGAAGGCACTGCCTCTGGTGGCAGCAGCACCATAGGTGACACCCCATTGATGGCAGCATGCTCCGACACAGAAGACGGGGATGTCGAAGTCAGATCCATCCATGACCTGTCCCAATCCCCCTGTCTGTCCCATCCCGTACAACATGAGGATACCACGCAGGGGCACCCACAAGACGACGACTGGCCATCCCCCACAAGCCCTGTGGCAAGGCAACATGAGGACAACAGCCCCTCTGTGACACCCCCGCAAATGGCCATGGCCCAGCAGAGGCAACAGTCCCTCGACCAGTTAATCGTGCAACAGCAGCAACTGGCCACGCTCCTCAAGGACCATGCCGATGAATGTGGGGGCACTAAGGCAGACATAGAAACATCAACTGAGACACTTAGGGCAGAAATGGAGAGAGGTACAGAGACACTAAGGGCACAAATGGAGAGTAGCACCGAGAGCCTGAGGGGGGAACTGCATGCGACGTCCAAGGACGTATGTGCCGAACTTGCCGCAGTGCGCCGTGTGCTCACTGAGCTCTCGCAAACCCTTAGGGACATGCATGGACGTGAGCAGGCAGAGACATCATCCGTTGCAAGTTCCGTCCAGGGCAGCCCCCAACGTAGATCTGGGAGGAACCTGCGCTCCACAGGCAGGGGTGCCCCTGATACCTGCAGAGGGGGCTTGCAATAGCGACTGCCCACTGACAATGAGCATCTTTGGACACTGGTGTTCGGGGGGGAGGTAGGAGGGTGGAGGGGGTGTGTTGGGCTCACTTGGGTGGCGGGTCGATAGGGTGTTCAACATGATATCACATATGCCATAAACAGTGCACGATCAACCAATGAGATGTGTGGACATTGATCTTTGTGTACTAGGCCATCATAGGCGTACAGTCCATATTGTGCATGTCCCAGACACACACAGTGCCACAAGTCCCGTGTCCATGTATCAGCCACCAGGCGTGAGTGCTAGAAGCATACATCAATGAGATGCTGACGAATGTCACGGCCCTCCGGTGCCTCGCAGACTCCTTGAGGTGCTGCCACATCCCCACCCTCATCATGACCATCATCAGGTGCTTGCAGTTCTGCGTCAGGGGGCATGGGCACATTTCTACGTACGCACATGTTGTGGAGCATGACACATGCCATCACCATCTTTGCAACCTTCTCATGGCGGTACAGGAGTGCCCCGCCAGACCTGCTGAGGCAGCGGAAACGACCCTTCAGTAGGCCGAATGCCTGTTCAATGACTACACGGGTACGTGAGTGGGCATGGTTGTAGTCCTCCTCATGCTGGTCCCGTGGGTTCCGGACTGGTGTGAGGAGCCATCTCTTCAGTGGATATCCAGCATCACCTGTATGTGGACGATAAACGTATGATGTGGAATGCCATTGCTACGTACGGACACCCCCCCCCTTCCTGCCAGGTCATTGCCGAATCACATACCCCACATTATCATGCATGTAATGTGACTCACCGAGTAGCCAGGATCTGTTCCCTGCGTGTCGCTCCATGTAGCGTGGTATTGTAGAGTTCCTCAAGACCATAGAATCATGGGTTGATCCAGGGAATCTGGCACAACAATGTGTAATGATCCTGTTGGAGTCACACACCATTTGTACATTCAGAGAATGAAATTGTTTTCGGTTGCGGTACTGGGCCTCCATGGCATGTGGGACGACCAATTCCACATGGGTGCAGTCGATGGCACCAATGCAACCCGGTATGCCGGCAAGTGCATGGAATCCCACTTTTGTGTTGGTAATTTCCTGCTCCGAGCGTGGTAGGGAGATGTAGTCGTCTGCGTGCTGCAGGAGGGCATCGAGCACTTGCAATAGTGTCCGTGAGAACAGTGGCTGAGAAATGCCATGCAACTGTCCGACTGTGTGCTGGTAGGTGCCTGTGGCCAGGAAGTGGAGTACAGACACCACCTTCAGTAGGGGTGGGATGGCGGTTGGGCTATCTATCATGCTGACAAGGTCAGCCTGTGTCATGTCCACAATGGCGGCTATGGTGTCCCGGTCCAGACGGTAGAGGGTGTGGATCTGCTCATCAGTGAGGTTGAACGGATGTGCTCGGAGGCGTGGGATTGCGGGCTGCCTGCGTGGTGGTAGTGGCTGTGCTGGCGGCCCTTGCTGGCCCTGCCTTGCCCTCCTCCTCCTCCTGCGTCTCCTCCGTGCGGCCGGTTGTAGTTGGTGTTCGTCTTCTTCTTGGAGTTGGAGTACTTGCAGTGCTATCATGTCCCCCAGGGCCAACATCGCGAGTCCTGCCGGTAGCATTTCGGTGTGGTTGTGGGAGGAGACTGGGTGTGCAATTTATGTGTTTTCAGGCTGTATGGCCTCCACCTGTGGTGATTCATTCCACCTGTGCAAACTGCTCTCCCCTTTGGCCGAGCACGTCCCGCACACAACGCTGCAATTCGGGGAATGGCATCTTGCTATTGCAATCATGTATTTGTACCCGATGGCCGTGTAACATTGGTTGATATGTTCATTCTGCTGTGGTCCCATTGTTTCACATTCTATCTGTGCAGTCGCGAACAGACTTGTGAAGGGTCAGTGGAACGTAGTACTCGAGTAACGGTGGACCCTCATGCATCACTGTACCGAGTTGCAACGACGGGCGGGGCGTCCCATTTGTGGGTGAAGGCAGTTGCCATTTTCACACACAGCCGCACTCGATGGATTAATTAGTGATTCCAAACGGCCACAGATGCCTCTTCGACGTGATGTTGCAAATGAGGAATTCGAAGGGCGGCGCTTTCGGTTTTCAGCTAGCGGTGAGGAAATGCCCACGGATCTGACTGCAAATATAACGTACTATTGTTCAATGTCCTTGGGACAGGGGCCATGGCGAGGATGCAATGATTGATATGAATGGTTTGGGATGCGCAATGGCGACGTGGGCGATGAGGCCGGACGTTCCCAAATACATGTTACTTCACTACACTGGAATTACGGGCTGGGGCACTGTGGATTTTACAGGCTGCATAACGCACAGACTCAATGGATATTTCTAATGTTATGTGAGTAAATATTCAGGCGTTTTAATCCCGGGATGAGGGAATGATGAATGGATGCATGGGCAGGTGATTTGATACAGAGTTTGCCATGTACAGGGCTTCTTGGGATCTATCCGCCTCCCCTACGCTATGTGATGCAGGGCTGCCATAGTGGGACCATCGTCTATCTGGCCTTGTTGAGCCCTCCCTGTCTCGACGCACCCTCAGACACTTGTGTCCATGCACGTTACCAATCCCATCTGATGGATTCTGTTTTGACAGACGCATGCACAGGTACACTCGTTTGTGATGGTGTTTACACCTCGATATAGATAGTTATGAGTCGCAAGTGGTTTTTGGGTGGTGAAGAACCTTTGGAGTGGGCTAGCATGCATATGGCTGTGGATTTAGTGTGATCATTGAAGTGAGTTGTTGGAATGTAGTTCTGATGGCCATTCTGTTCTTTTTCTTTTCTTTTGGTTGACAGGTATCTCCTCCCCTTTTGCCACTGCCATCTGTATGCCACTCCTGCAGATGGGTTTTACTCCCGACACCTGCTGCTTCGTGTTAATCAGTGGAGCAGCATTACGATCTTATGGGACGATCGCCAATGGGCCACATGCCCTTACGCAGTACTGGTGGCTCGGAGCAACATTTCGGCCTTTCAGCTGGACTAGTGCCTCCCCATTGGGACGGCCCTGCGGTTCTGTGCGCTTCCATGTTGCCTTTTCGTACGTGAATGTGGCTCTGTGTACCATGATGGAACAGGGCGTCACACAAGTAGTGGCTGGTCATTTCTTGCGGATGCAGCCCACAATGGTGAAATGTGTTTTGGAGTTCATGGCCTGATGGCTGTATGGGCTTGGTGATTTTGTTGTGCATTAAATTTCTATTCTGATTTGGCCCGTGTAGCGTTCTTCTTTGCAAGTGATGTGGCATATTCCTATTTGGGGAGCGATGTATTGTGAGGAGATCTGCATTGGGTTCCAGCTTCGGAGTTTAGTTGCGTGGTACTGTACTGGGCGCGTTTGCCTACGAAGCCCGTGAGGTCAGGGATGGGGGCTGCCAATATGACAGTTTGAATGTTGTCATTCTCAGGGGCGGGGGATTGGGTTTTGTGTAACAGATGCCGGTCAGCCAGGTGGACTGGTGGAATGATGTGATTTTAGGAATATTGCTGGTCGCAGGTGCCTGTGTTTGCGTGCGTTTCTTGGTGGGGGACTGTGGTCATGTCCATTGGGATGGCTTCTGTATTCGTGCCATCTGTGCCCTGCAGCTCCCATTGGCCCCTCTTGTGTTTCATTTGTTCGTTGGCATGCATGGGTGACTTGTACATTTCACTGGTTGCATTGTGACTTCATTGCACCTACGGGGAGTTGTACTTTGTGGGCAGGGAGCGGTGTACAGGCACTCAGTGGGGCCGTTTACGGTTGATTCGCGATGCCGTACTTCTCACCATGGCGGAATGGTACATTCCGCCATGCTTGATGGCGTTAGGTACATGTCCGCTAGGGTCGGAATTGGCGTACCCTTGCGCCATGGTGGTGTTTACGGTTTGGCATGGCGCGCGCGCGCGTGCTTGGTGCAGTTAGCGTTGGCGTTCACTACGGTGTCGCTAATGGCTTCGTACTTTGCGGTGACGGGTCATAGTCGCACCGAGCGCTATTCGATGGCGGTATTGCATTTCCGCCATCGTTTTTCGATTTCCGCCAGGGTCGTAATGAGGGCCCATGTCTTTACGTATCACTACCTCTTCAAGCTGTAGCACTATGTGGTGCCTTGTGTGTCTTCCTTCTGGCACTGTGGTTGGAATAGAAATTCTGACGCCAATCGGAACACCTTTCCTTGTATCCCCAGGACCCATCCCAGCAATATCTCAACGCCATACAAAACATACTGGGGTACATGGGTTGGCCTCGTAGCGTGCTTTGCGCATGTGCTGCTAAAAGGAGCACAGCCACTTGTGTGTAATAGATGCCTGGCGTTGAGCACACCATCCCCTTTTCTGTGAATTATCTCGTGGCATTCAGTTTGCTCAATAAGTTTCGCCCCAGTATGTTGAAGGGTGTGTATTTGGAGTATAACAGGGGTGCTATAATGTGCTGCGTCCCTATTGTTAGTGGTAAATCTTTTGTTACTGGAACCATCACTACTGCCCCAGAGAAGCCCTGCATGTCCATTACTTTGGTTAATAGCGGGAATCCCCCTCCCTTATACAAGATCTGGTGGCTCCTGTATCTATGAGGAATGATAGCTCTCTCTTGGTCCTCTTTTCACTGCTACCTCTGGTTCCTCTTCGGGCCTGTAGTGAGGTACCACTATCTACTATAACACTACTGTACTTCCCGGAGCTGGTGCTGGCATTTGTACTATCCTTGGGGGGCGCTGTTGAGCAGCCAGCAAGATGGCCGCTTAGCTTTCAAGCTCCATGGCCCGTGAGCTACACATCCGCCACAATCAGCGGTTCTCGGGACATACAGGAGCTGGGACCCCAGGCATTCTGCTGCCCATCGCCTCTGCTACATACTGCCCCGTTTCTGGGCAAAAACGGACCTTCGAAGCCACTTTTCTGCCGGTGGAGGCCTCCGGGCCACGTGACTGTTTGCAGCCCATCCCCCCCCATTGCCCCGTGAGGGTTCGCTTTCCTGCAGCTTGGTGTGCGGCCGCCTGGGGCACAGGCACTACTCCCTCTCCGCCCTCCCTCCCTAGCCTGCATGGACTGCCTCTCCTGAGCGGGGCTGACATCCGCACCCTCTCGCCGGCCGCTCCTACCTTTGGCAACGTCTGCGGTGCCGGCCCCCTGCGGGCGAAATACTCCATGATACAGCGGGGGCTGCCGGAGCGCCCCCCGCGCGGACACCACCTAAGCACTTCTGCTCCGCGACTCTGTCGCAAGTACCACTGGTCCCCAGTGACAGCTGCGGCTTGTGGCGGCGCCGGGGCCTCCCCGTTGCGGCAGAGCTGTCATCCGCACCCCACTCCCCCTGCGGGGTAGCACCGGGGCCCGTGGCCTGCCGGTGTGGCTGTCTCGCAATCCACTCCTGCCCGTGGTGACACTCCGAAGACGCTCCTGGAAACGGCGGGGGGCTGCCGGAGTGGCCCCCGCACAGACACTATCTGACCACTGCTGCATCGAGGTTCCTCCGCCTGCTTCGCTGGCCCCCGGCGTCGGCTGGGGTTGGGGCTGTGCCGGGGCCTCCCTGCTACTGGCTCCGGCCGAAGATTAAAGCCCCGATTCCGCCTGGACTCACTGCTGCGGGTTTGAGGCCTGCTTCATCCCGGTTGGACACACACTCTACGGCCTGCAGGGTATCAAGGTGAGGAGGGTGAGGGAACTGGTCGCTGCGCATTGTGCCCACCTGTTCTTCCTCATCCCTGGGGTGTGACTGTTCCACTTTGGGAAGGAAATTGACCCCCAAGCATACCAACCTTCCCTGCGACCACTCTCTTGCTGCTGGTGCCACCCTGGGCGCCCTTTACTCTCCTCTTCCTGGTCTGTGCACCTGCACGCCTCGCCCTGGTGTACCTTGCGCCCCCTGACTAAGCTGCCCTCCACTACCGGCCTCCTCTGCCTGGGCCCCTCTGGCTCAGAGGTGGGTGCCACAGGATACTGTCCCCCACGGATCATACTGCCAACTTGCGCCAGTCGGGGTGCTTCTGTCCCCTAGGCAATTGCCGTCCCGGCGCTGATTACGGGCCTGGTCCCTCTCTAATCCTCCTGGACCCCATTGTTGCCTTCCTATGAAAACATTCTCTGCTCTTATCAAGCTGCCCCCGAAGATGTCCGGCAAAGCACGAGGGGCCAACAAGGCTGGAGCAATGGACAAGTTTGCCAAAGCCCTAGCCAGGCAAGACCAAGCTGGGGCTGCCCTCCTTCAAGACGACTCTGATGCTTCCTCATGCCCCCCTCAGCCGGACCTTACGTCACTCATGGAGACTATGGCCAGAAACTTTGCGTCATTTCACGAAAAATTAGATGATATAAATGCCAATGTAGCCTCCCTATGCACCAAATTGGATCAGCATGGTACTAGGCTGGGTGAGGCCTAGACCAGGATTGGGGCCACTGAGGACGAGGTGCACGGACTCCAGAATACGGTCTCTGACTTGGTGTGAAAAACAGGTCAAGGCGAAGTGCGACGATTTGGAATCCAGGTCCCGTAGGAATAATATCCGCATCGTTGGGGTCCCTGAGACAGCCCTCAAGGGCAAAATGGAACTTGCAGTTGAGGCCCTTCTGAGAGACCTCCTAGGGGATCCCTAACTCTCTCCCTTCTTTACTATCGAGCGCGCCCACCGCTCATTGGCCTCTCGCCCCAAGCCAGTCGACTTCCCCAGACCAATTATAGCCAAGGTTCTCAGCTACAGAGATAGAGACCACATTCTACGGCTTGCCCGGGAAAGAGGGGAACTGAGACTTGAGTCTCAGATCATCCGCATTTTTCCGGACTTCTCTGTTAATGTTCAAATTGAGCGCAGGCAATTCAATGGGGTGAAAAAAATGCTCAGAGAGAGGGGGGTGGAATATGCCATGTTATTCCCTGCTAGGCTGAAGCTCACCCACCGCAATAAACTGTACTTTTTCACTGTCCCTAAGGAGGCAGTGAAATTTATTGAGGCCCATATTCCAGTCCCAGGCCCTGGGGGTGACCTCGTTGATGAGGATTGAGCCGGCCTGCCATGCACCTGTTACTTGAACCATGGTGGTACTATTACCACGCCTGTTATTTGCAGTTTGCTTGTAATCTCATGTATCTTCCCTTTTGTGAATTCTCCTATTGTCGTAACTCATTGTGAAACTTGAAATACAACATGGGTCACAGCTGTATGGTACATGGTATATGGCACCTATACTTGGACCTTCTATTCCTACTGCCCCGGCTCACTGTTCCCTACTATGTTGTCTCCTCTTAAAACTTAACTTGACCACCGCTGTACGCCATTTGGTGTATTTCACCGTTCAACTATCTTAATCGGGCTCACGGCAGCAGCTACCTCCGCTGCAGTTGCAACGCCGAGTTTGGCCTGTTTAGTTCACTGCCTGATCCCCTGTTTGGTTTGGGGATTGGCCCAGCCCCGTTGGGCTTGGCACAAAAGCCATGAGACTTTGGGTGGGTTCTTGGGCACTGCTATGTTGGGGGTGGCAGTGAGGGAGGGGGGAGGTGTTATGGGGGATGTTATAATAACAAAAAAGGTGAGACAGTGGTAGCTTTGGGTATGTGACATCTGGTCACTGCACAAGTGGCCGGCACTTGCACGACAATGTATGACACGCATTACTCGGATCCCCCCTAAACTGCTACGGAATGGCCACTAGGCTAATGTCTTGGAATATCAGAGGGCTCAGTAACTACACGAAGGCACGCAGGGTCACTGCCTACGTCCAGAGGCACGGGGTCAAGATACTTTTTTTACAGGAAACGCATGCCCTTGCACAATTGTCGTCCTCTCTTGCCCCGTCATGGGGCCCCAACAAATATTACACTGCGTTCTCCTCACAATCTAGAGGTGTCCTCACCTTGGTTCACAAGCCCCTTCGCACCAGCCATATAGATCCCCAGGGTAGATATGTGATACTACACTGTTTCCTCGCCAATGCGGAATGCATGAATGCACCCGATTTTTTCGACTACATCCTTGATATCCTCCTTGGCTATGTTGGGGTTCCCATCATATGGGTGGGGGACATGAATCTCATCCTGGACTCTGACCTGGACAGATCCGGTGTTGCACCCAGAACATTGTCCAGGGCCGCTCGCCGCCTCCATGCACACATGCTCACTGCCGGACTGGTGGACGCCTGGCGTGTACTCCACCCAATGTCAAAAGAGTTCACATTTTACTCCTCCGTCCACGACAGTCATTCCAGGATTGATCTTTTCCTTCTCTCTGCGGGGCTCATGGGCAAAACACTCACCTCACAGATTCTCCCTTGCACACTCTCCGATCACTCCCCGATCATGTTGGACATCGCCCTGCACCCGGCACTCCCTCTGCATTCTAACTGGAGGTTCAAACCTGACGCACTACACGATATAGTCTTCAAGGCTGACATCCTTGCAGATATCACCTCGTTTTTTGATAGCAACAAACGCCATGACACAACGGACGGGGTGAGATGGGAGGCCTTTAAGGTTTTCATCAGGGGCATGTGCATCTCCAGGGAGGCTGGGGTCCTGAAAGATATTAGAAACTCTCTGCACCGTTCTGAGTCCAGGCTTGGGGTGCTGGAGAGCGAATATGCGACCTCCCCCTCTCCGTCCACTCTGGCACAAATTAGAACTGAACTGGACTTGTTCGAGTCCTTCGCCCACAGCGAGATAAGATACCTGGCCCGCCCCACCGCGGCCCAAAAGTATGGTGAGGGAGAGAGACCAGGCCGCACTCTCGTCCGCCTCGCCCGGGAGGTAGGGCTCGAATTAATAGCATCATTTTTTTTTTTTTGATCAAAGACTTTATTGATTTGAAACATAGGAAAACAACTTAACAGTACGTGCATCTCTCTGTGTATCAGGGCTGGGAGCAAGGGAGCAATCATACAATCAACATTTTCAGGAGGGGGTAAGGAAATGAGAGAGAAGCAGGAAAAAAACTAAAAACAACAAAAGAGAGGAAACAAAAGAGAAAAAACCCTTGGTAACTGGGACTGCCATCTAGTGGTCCGTCAGACTTTGCCAAAACAGGAGTTACTCATGGCACGATCAGTACGTTCCTGGCTCGCTTCATTCTGCATCATGCGACCCTGTCCATTCTTAGCGTCTGCCGTGTCACACCTGACTTCTAGCTGGCGTCTTCCCAGCGGCTCCATATTTTGTTCGCTTTTTGCGGTCAGCCCCTTGCAGCATATACCCGATGTTCCATGTCAGCGCAGATGTCTACATCCACGACCCATTGGTCGTAGTCCGGAGTGCGTTCTGCGCCCCACAGTTGTGCTATATTCCGCCTGAGCACGGCCGTTGCAGTAGAGCAGAGTATCTTTTCATACCGGGACAGGTCGGTTTCATTGGAGATCCCCAGAAGGAGATGTTTTGGGCATCTTTCTATTGTCTTGCCTATAACGCTGGATAGTTTGTCACAGCATTTCTGTCAGAGTTGTTGGATATTATTGAATTCCCATAGGATATGGAAGAATGTGCCTTCCTCACGCTTGCAGCGCAGGCAACGTGCGTCTGTCGTCTTCCCCCAGCGGAAAAGGGCGACTCTTGGGTAGTAGACGCGGTGCAGGATCTTTAGTTGAACCAGTCTGAACCTTGAAGAAATGGTTACATGCGCAGGTACATTAGGGCCTCCACCCAGTCTTCCGGCTGGAGCGATCCCACGTCCCGTTCCCATTTGGTCTTCAGGCTGGTCAGTTCTGGTGTCACAAAGGATGTAATCACATTGTACATGGTGGCGGTGACTTTCCGTTCCACCTGGTCCGATACCATATTGCGCTCAAGGGGGGAGCTTTCTGGTATGTTCCGTATATTCTGTTGGTGGGTGCTCCACGCATGTTGCAATTGCGTGTGGTGGTATCTTTCTGTGGCTGGGAGGGAAAATTCCTCTTGCAATGTTTCAAATGGTACAAGTTTGTCCTCCCGCAGCACAGCCCCAACGGTGGTGATTCCTCGTTGGACCCATTCGGGCCATCTAGGTAGCTTTTATATTTCACGAAGATGGCAATTGTTCCACAGGGGTTGGGCCAGTGTCAGTTTCCCATCCCATCCTAGCTGTCGGTGTACCTCTTTCCATATTCTCACAATGTGTGTCGCCATATCTGGTTTCGGTGGGCGACCCAGGCTTCCGTAGAGATGTTCTAATGGTGCTGTTGTGTTGTGGGGGTTAATTGCTTTGATGTGCGGAAGTGTCCCATCCCTATGCAACATGTCATTGACCACCGTCAGCTGGCCGGCTCAGTAGTATGATTGCAGCCTGGGTAGTCCAATCCCTCCTTCCCATATGGACCTTTGGAGGGTGGAGAGAGCGATCCGCGGGTGCGCCCCTCCCCTTAGCAGCTTTCTGAGGATGCAGTCGAGCTTATGGAATTCTTGCTGCGGGATAAATAGAGGGGCGTTTTGCAGGATGTACAAGAATTTGGGGAGGGCAATCATTTTGAATAGTGCAGCTCTACCCAACAATGTCAATGACAAAGAGATCCAGTTGCGGGTATCTTCTGCGAATCTTGTTACGAGTGGGGCAAGGTTCAGGGATGTATAGTCTGCAAGTTGCTGCGTGATGCGTATCCCAAGATATTTGAACTGCTCCATTTCGATCTGGTAGGGGCCGTTCATTAGACTGGTTGCAGGCACACCCCCTATGGGGAATAGGATGGATTTGGCCCAGTGCACTCGTAGGCCGCTGAATGCCCCATATTGCTCCAGTGTGCTCGTAACTCTGGAGCAGGAATTGGCTGGGTCCTTCAGGTTGATGAGCAGGTCATCAGCATAGAGCGATACTCTGTCCTCCCAGGTTGCTGACCAGCGGAAGCCTTCTCAGGTAGGTGTGTTTCTCAGGAGAAATGCCAGGGGTTCTATTCCGATTGCAAAGATCATGGCTGACAGTGGGCAGCACTGCCTCGTTCCTCTCCCGAGCCCAAAGGGATCTGATTGCCATCCATTGATCCTGGTTCTGGCGGTTGGACAGTTGTATAGTAGGCGTACCCAGCTCATAAAGTTCTCGCCGAAACCCATACGGTGCATTATGACCCAGATAGCCTCCCATCTCACTGAGTCGAAGGCCTTTTCAAAGTCAATTGAAAGTAAGGCTAGGGGGCCTTGTATGCTGTAGGCTCTTTCCAGGGCTGAATATAGTCTGTAAAGGTTCATGCGTGTTGATCTCTGTGGCATGAAGCCACACTGGTCCGGGTGTATCAGAGAGGGGATGACCTGTTGGAGGCGGTCTGCTAGTATTTTGGCCAGTATCTTTGTTTCGCTGTTGATAAGTGAGATAGGCCTGTATGAACTGCAGGTTTCGGGGGGTTTGTCCGGTTTGGGTATCGCTATTATCGTTGCTTCACGTAGGTCAGGTGAGAGAATGCCCTTTTCACGTGCATACTGGTACATCCGTAACAGGTGTGGAGCGATCACATTGGTCCCCACCTTCCGCCATAACTCGATCGGGAAGCCATTGGGACCTGGGGATTTGCCGGTTTGGAGGCTGGATATGGCACTTATAATCTCGTCCTCTGTGACGTCTCTCTCCAGTAGTTCCTGCTGCGCCGCATTTAAGGTAGGGATGACTATTTCCTCCATGATCGAGGCATCCATTCGGGTCCTGGGTGCCCATAGAGTTCTGCGTAATACTCTGCAAAGCCTTGTGTTATGTCCTGGTCTGTTACGCAAGTGTTTTGCTCTCCTGTCTCCAGCCGCCAGACATGGCTACGCCCCTGCTCTTTCCTTTCCAGCCATGCCAGCATCTTCCCAGCTTTGTCTCCCGTTTCATAGATTCTCGCTCGCATCGCAGTATGTGCATGCCTTGCATTATCAATTGCTGTATTTTGGAGCTTCTTTTGTGCTCGAAGCAGGGTGCGATTTGTGTCCGGTGTGTCTTCGCTTATGTGCTTTTCCTCTGCCTGCTTCACTTGCTGTTCTGCTTCAAGTATTTTGCTAAGATGCTTTATTTTTTTGGCAGACGTCCATGATATTAGCTCGCCCCTTAGCACTGACTTGTAGGCCTCCCACAGTGTCTCAGGGTTTGAAGCAGACTGTGTATTAAGCTCAAAGTATGTGTTTGTGCTCTCCTGGAGTTTATCCACTAGCTCGGGGTCCCCCAAGTAGTAGTTATTTAGTCTCCAGCTCGGCGGGGGAATCAGCCTGGATGTTGTGATTTTCAGTTCAAGCGGGGAGTGGTCAGATATGCCCCTAGGAAGCAGGTCTGTTTCCTGTACCTTGTGTAAATCAGAGGCCGGGACGAAAAAATAGTCCAGCCTAGATAGGGAAGCATGTGCCCCTGAATGGAAAGAGTGTTCCCTAGTGTCTGGGTGGAGTTCTCTCCATGTGTCGCATAGACCCAGTGCATTGGTGAATGTGGCGAGTCGGGTAGTTGCGTTGGGGTTCCTGTTGCGTAAGTGTGAGCGGTCTAAAGTTACGTTCATGACTTCGTTGAAGTCTCCACCCAGAACCAACAGGCTGGAAGTGTCATTTGTGATCAGCAGGGCAATATCTGTGAGCAGTTGGTCTAGTTGGGTTGGTGGTGCGTAGATGGCTAACAGTGCGATGGATTGATCCCACAGCGTGCCCGTCACATATACGTATCTGCCGCCAGTGTCCAGGCACACTGTGGTAAATTGGAAAGGGAGGTTTTTGTGTATCAGGACCATGACTCCCCTTGATCCCATTGTAAAGCCTGAGTGGAGTGTCAGCTTGTAGTTTGTGCGTTTGAACAGGGTGCATTCCGTGCCCGCAAGATGGGTCTCAGTCAGAAGCACTATGTCTGGTGCCCATCTATTAAGGAATTGCCTAACCAGGCGCCGTTTGATTGCGTTGCCGAGGCCATTGACATTCCACGTCATGAGCCGGAGTATTCTGAGGGCGTTAGCAGTGTTGTTATGTGATGCCAGTCTGCTTATGGAAGTGGATATGTGTGCTGCTGATGACGATGCATCGCGTCTCGCGAGCTTGTGCCCATAAATTGTGATCGCACTGATTGGTCCTGATATGTTTCGTGTCTGACGTGTCCTGTGTGTAATTAAACTTAACAAACCCGTTAACCCCCACCCCATACTCCTCCCAACTAGAAGCATCGGTCGCCCGAACCTAGAAAACCACTGGTGTCAACTGGATACCTTACATGCAATAAACTCAACTTGTGTACGTATGCTAGTCCCTGGCGGTGTGCGATCAGGGGTTAGCACCGCTGGGACTACTCTCTGATGTGTCTCTTGGGGGGGGCCCTCTAACGTGTGGCTGCGAGTCGTCCCCGCGGCCGCAATTTTAGGAAGTGTATTGATTCGTGTCAGCAGGTACGGTTTGTGTATTGTGTTGGGGTAGTGCATTGTGTACTCACTGGTATACTGCTGGGCGTCGCCAGGAGTGGTGTCAGGGGTCATCCATCGCTGTCCTCTGGTAGGTCTTGTTCCGGGGGCAGTCGGGGTGCATGTTGTCAGTCGGGGGGCGGTCTGTTGTTTCTTCCCCTGCTGGCTCGGGGAGTTGACCAGTCCCCCTCTATATGTTGTTCCGCCCAGTGCCATGCTTCCTTCGGATCACTGAAATGGATTGATGTGCCTTTGTGGTAAATCTTAAGCTGTGCTGGGAAAAGTAGGCCATATTTGACCCCCAATGTTGGCAGGTGCTTTTTAAGTTGGTGGAAAGACTGCCTCGCTATCTGCACCTCTCTCGTGTAGTCCGGAAAGAAGGCGATCCTTGAGCCGTTAAAGGTGATCAGGCCTTTGGTCCGTGCCAGTTGCAGTAGGGCGTCTCGGTCCCTGTAATTTAAGAATCTCGCAATTACTGTGCGTGGTGGCGCCCCTGGTGTCGGTCTACCTGTGGGTATGTGCTTGTTCTATAGAGAAAAACTTGGAGAAGGAGCTTAGGTCATATAGGTCTGTTAGCCATTGTTCAAGGAAGAGCTCCATGCAGGCGCCTTCAGCTTTCTCTGGTATGCCAATTATGCGCACGTTATTGCGCCTTGAGCGGCCCTCACCGTCTTCAACTCGGCTTTCCAGCAGTTTGAGTTTCGAAGTGACGCTTCTGAGCTGGTGTTGCATGTCACGTACTCCATCTTCTGTAGTCGAGATGCGCTGTTCGACTTCGCCAGTACGCGCCATCAGCTTTTGGAGATCATGTCTGAGGAGGGACACGTCCAGGCTTATCCCATCCATTTTCTGCTCCATTGACGTGCGGGAATCCGCAATGGCGGCCATGATGTCCCTCAGAGAGATTGTGTTGTCCGGTTGCCCTTCTTCCAGGGTGACCGGATGGTAGTCGGGGACCTGTGTCAAAGGGATTGTATATTGCTCCATTCTGCTCTGTGTCGGGAGTTTCTTAGCTTTATCTTTCCCCATTCTCTCCGATGCGTCCCAAGGCCACTGCAGTAGTTTAGTGAGGTGCGTTGTGGCCGCACACGCTTGATTAGATCGCACAATTGCGCCAGGGTACAGATGATCTCAGGCGATGTTTGGCAGCTTCACAGGGCGGTCACTCGGTGTCGGTGTTCTTTGCGGGCTACCCAGGGTTGTTTTTGCCTGGCTAACCAGGGCAGTTTTATGCTGATCTCTTCTCCCCCTCTTTGCTTCTATTGACGGGCTGTTGGTGTGGGCAATGTTCGGACTGGGGCATGTCCCCGCGCCTGCTCAGTTTCGTTGGTTGAGAGACTGATTCTACCGCCTGCAGCACTGACAAGGTAGCGGCGGATGAGACGGTAATTTATAGTTATTAGGCACCCGCTCCGCGTTACGGGCGCGCCGTGCGCTGGGCTCGGTGGAAGTACGATCCTGTAGATAGTGCCGCTGTGAACGTATTATGGCTGGAGCCGCAGTCCGCTCCGTTGCTACACTGCTTCCACCCCAGGTACGTACTGTATTCTCCCAGGTTCCTCGTCTTCCAGTGGCGTCTCCAGCGGTATGCTGTGGTGAGTCCCCCTCGTCCGCGCAGCAGGCTGCGCTGGCTCGCGGTCCCCGGCGGCGGACACTGGCTGTCGATACACGCCTCCCCACGCTTGACAATGCGTGCGGAGGGGCGGAAAGTCAAATTGCAGTCAGGTGAGAGTCACCGGTTTCAGCGCCGTCCTCTCATACCCCGCAAGGGGTGATTGCAGCTCACTGTGTGGCCCGGCCCGGGCCCAGGAGATACGCGGCGGCCCATTTGATTGCAGCAGCGTTTCAAAACGTGGCCTCAGACCAGAGTCGATGTTTCTCCTCCTCACATATGCGTTTTGTCCCCAAAATTTACCAGGATGTAGAGCAGATCCTCCGCATTCCGTACGTTTGCTTATTCTTGGTCCATCTTGTCGAAATCAGGCAGGATGTTTCAGGATTATGTGGCGACTCGCGGAGCAGTGCAGATTCACGTCTGCATCGTCTCGTAGCTGGCCATGCCCCCCGAATTAATAGCATCATTGACAACGACGGAGTGCGACACTGGTCCGACCGGCCCATTCTTGAGACCTTTGCAGATTTCTATGCAACCCTCTATTCCCAGCAACCAGAGCACAGCCCGCAAGAGTTGGATGACCTTCTGGACCGCATCCCAATGTCCCTTGTATCCCTGGCCACTAAAGAACAACTAGATGCTCCCTTCACCCTTGAAGAGATCACTGCTGTCATTTCGGCCCTCCCTAAGGGGAAAGCCCCCGTCCCAGATGGCCTGTCCGCCGAGTTCTATCAGGAGCATGTTGCTCTCCTCGCTCCGCGCCTTCATGAGGTTTGGGAGGAGTCGCTGCGCCTTTCCACCCTCCCCCGGTCCCTGCGCGAGGCTGTCATCACCGTGCTTCCTAAGCCGGGCAAGCCCCCGGATGAGTGCGGCTCTTATAGACCTCTATCCCTTATCAATACCGACACCAAGATCTTCGCCAAAATCATAGCAAATAGGTTCCTCCCTATCATGAATTATCTGATTCACCCAGACCAGAGCGATTTGTTCCCGCCCGCTCCACTGCCTTAAACATCCGGCGGCTATTTAACGTCATCTCTAGAATTGACCCCCAAGCCAACGCGGTGGCCGTGACATTAGACGCCCAAAAAGCATTCGACATTGGTCTCGTGGCAATATCTGTGGGCGGTGCTGGAAAAGATGGGGGTTGGCCCATATATGTTGTCCTGCATTAAACTGCTATACACTAATCCTGTGGCCAGAGTCCTGGTTAATTCTCGTCTATCGGCTCCCTTCTTCCTACACAGGGGGACATGACAGGGGTGCCCCTTCTCCCCCTTGTTATTCGCTATGGCCATACAGCCCATGGCTGATAGTGTACGAAACAACCACGGCCGTAAAGGGATTCGCCTGCGGGATACTCCTGAAATTATATCACTATACGCCGATGAAGTGCTTTTATATATCAGAGACCCCTCAGTCCACCTCAACCCGATCATGCGTGAAATTATCAAAATCGGCACAATCTCGGGCTTCACCATAAATTACTCTAAATCAGCAATCTTTCCCCTGACTCCTGCAACCTCCCAGCCAGCATGCAAATTCCCTCTCAAATGGGCTCCCGAGGGTATCAAATACTTAGGGGTCCAGGTGTCCCTCTCAAAACCCTCTCTATTGTCTGACAACTATGGGGCTGCCGCACAATACGCTCACACCAAGATGGAGAGATGGCGAAACCTCCCCCTCTCACTATCAGGGAGACTGTCCCTAATAAAAATGATCATCGTCCCTAAAATTCTGTATGTATTCGCTAACGTTCCTCTTTGGCCCGGGAAACAATACTTTGCGGACCTGCACTCGGAGTGTGCCTGTTTCCTTTGCCACTCAGGGGCCGTGCGCAGGAAGTGGCAGCACATGACCCTACCTTACGAGAGGGGTGGCTTCAGCGCACCTGACCTCACCCGGTACTGGATAGCCGCCCAAGCCCAGCACGCTACATATTGGTACCACCACCAGGGGTGTTAAGCTTGAAATACTAGCGACCGAGGAGGTGAATGTCATGTCCTTGATTCTGTTTCACTCATATCGAACGCAGGCCCCTGCTGACCCAGTGGCCTCCACTATTAAGGCGTGGTGGCAGATTCTGATGCCTGGTTCGGGCTCCCCCCGTACTACAAATGGCTTCCCCTTTGGTCTTTCTCTGGCCTCACCCCCACACAAGATAAGCTCCTCATACGCCACTGGTCGGACCTGGGATACAGATCATTCTCTGACCTGCTCCCTGACGGGAAATTCATCACCCCAGATACGTGGAGGCCTGGGCACTCCAGATCCCCACTCGAGCTGCTACAATACTTCCGTATTAGGGCGGCGGTTCAGGACATGTGGCCCTCATACCCGAACGAACCCCCTGAGTCCCCTGAGGTCTGTTACATAGCCAATTCCGCTGGTGGTAGGGGTATTGTATCCTCCTTGTATAAAATGCTGATGGAGCGTGCTGGTGATCCCCCCCACACTGTTCGTGATGCCTGGAGCCGGGATCTGGGATTAGACATCACAGATGATATGTGGTCCAGAATGTGCATGCATACTCGCAAGGTTTCTCTTAATTCTAGAGTTAGATGTATCCAATACAAGCTACTCAATCGCCTGTATAACACCCCTTATGCGATTGGAAAATTTGCCCGGGATCAATCCCACCCCTGCCAAAGATGCAGATCTAACGAAGCGGACCATGCACACATGTTCTGGTCCTGTGGGGCATTGACCCCATTCTGGAATGCAGTGCTTGAAACCCTCTCTGAAATTGTTGGGTTCTGCGTAGACCCTGAACCCATGTCTCTTCTGTTTGGGCTCTGGGAGGGGACTGAAGCGAAACGGGTAGCTACGTTTTTGAATGTGGTGGCGATTGTGGCCAAGAAATGCATTCTGCAATGCTGGAAGCGCAGATCCCCCCCCACCCTTGAGATGTGGCTGAAGGCCCTCACCTTGACGCAATCCTGCGAAGAGGACTATGTCAACATGCTGCCTAGTAATGCTCGCCCTAAACATATATGGACAGAGTTTTGTAGTTACTTGAACAGTAAGGTGGACTTGGAACTACTATCATCCCCTCCTTCTCCTGATCAGGAGGGTGATCTCGTTACGTGATGCACGCCTCTAATGTATTGAACCTGTGTTGGGATTGTATCTGACCTTCTGTAGTACTTATACTTCATCATTCATGCTTCAATATGAAATGTGTGTCACTGTCTTAATTTGCTCTGTACCGGCTGCTACTTCTTGCCAATAAAGAAAAGTTTAAAAATAGAAGTACTATCCCACCATCTGTCTGGCGCCGTTGGGCCTGCTGTGGCCCCTGGTGCAGGAGCTGGTGCCCTTGTTGCACTTGTGTCCAGTGGGACTGCAGACTGCTGCTGTGCTGTGACAAACCCTTTCTTCTGTGCCTTTTGTATTGCCTTTGCCTGAGCCCAAATGGTCGAAGTGCGCGCAAAAAGGCCCATGTTCCCACAAATGGAGCATGGCCTGTACACCTTGTATCCTACTCCCCTGTATCCTCCTCCTCTTCGTCGCTGTGGGTACTCTCTCCCCATTAGAAAGAACCCCGCCTGTATGTTATTGCCATGCTGTGTAGCTTTACATTGTGGCGCATAAAGTGGCATCACATTCCCCCTTTCAGGAGCATGTTCCCCACGGGAAACTCTCCTTGTTGGGCAGACGCACAGCGGCAGCATCGGGTATGAGCACTGCTCCTTCCAATGTGTACTGTGGCCATTTCTATTGCACCCGTCCTTTTTCTGCTTTGTAGCATTTTCTGCTGCCTGCCTCTCATTCTCTTGCTTTGTTTTACAATAGTGCACTATTGTTGCATGTATTGCTGGCCATCCCTTGGCTTCTAGTCAGACAATCTTGTCTAGAGACGCCTGTACATCCGCTGGCAATCCCTTGACCAATATGTGGTAGAACAAGGGTATGTATTCATCCCAGGGCTTCACGTTTCCAACCGCCAAAGGTCCTGGACCTGTTTGATGTACTCTGCAGGGTCTTCATCAGGCTTCACCTTGTGTGCCATGACTGCCCCTAAGTCTGAACTTTCGGGGTACATGCTTCTCCAGACCTTCCACATGTGCACTCGGCAGTTGTTGAACAGGGCACCATCGTGTGCATTCGTACTCAGGTTCACCCCTTTGTACCCCGTCTGCACCCATATTGTAACTCCTTGCTCTCCTGTGTGTCACGCTCAGATGATCCCTCCCGTGCTTCCTCCTCACCTAGGTCCTCAAGGGAGCTGTCTTGGGCTTCGGAATCCTTCTTCCTACGAGTCTTCCGGGGTTCTTAAACCCTCTTCTCTTTCGTCTCCTTCCCTTGATGCAAATAAGGGCAAGCTCCCTCAGAATCCAGCGTGGCCTGAAACGTAGTCCAAGCCCAGAGAGACTCCAAGGAGCAGCCCCTAGTGGCGCAGGGAAAAAGCCTCACAGCACAAAAAACCCTGTCAATAGTCCACAGAGAAGATGACGAGTTGATTGCTTGCTCCACAAGAATGTAAGATGTAGTTGGCTTGGGTGAAGGAAGTAACACTATATGGGGTGGTACCTCTTTTATGTTTCCGGGCGGTTGATCTATTGTAGGGACAATATCATATGTACACACATAACAAGCATAAATCAACTACCACTTTCTCAATAATTTGCCTTCTTCCGACTTTTAGGTGTAGTATTTTGTCTCTTTCATGTGAATCACAGAAAGTGACAGACACAACAAGGTAATACTAATGTTAAATCATACAAATTTTATTCAATCAAATTGTCTAAAAAAGATTTTAAAACAACTGAAGAGCAAAGAAAAGCCCACAGTAATTTTCAATAATACAATTTCATTTTATAACAAACAAATGTGAGGTTGTATGTGACAGAACCACTGTTTTTAGTCAACAGGTATTGTTTTGTTTATACTTTATTGCAATATAAACTTCACAGATACGTCTACATATGTTCATATGTTTCGGCCTTTATTAAAAAGACTTTAGAAACCATCTCTGGTGTCGCAGTTTGATGTTTTTTGGCCATCTTAAGGACAGGAATAAACTTGAATTTCTACTGTCACCTCACAATAGCTACAAATAAAAAGCACAAAAATGCTCTGTTAAACTTATAAAAACTAGTTTTGTGTCTACCCACCTGTGGTGTCAGGATAGAGCAATTGGATTGGAACTTCAATTATTTATATTTCAATAAAAGAACTTTTGTTTCTTATTTGTTCGAATCTTCTGTTTTCCAAGTTATACGCATTAGAGGTTTTTTCGATTACCCCATCTATAACATGATTAAATAGAGTGACAAAACAGAGACATTTTTTCTCTCTCTTCCTCATGGTCAGCTTCAAGCATCATAAAAAAGCATGAAAAAGCAAACAACCACAGACCTGTCTCCTTTGGTCTTCCATAATCATTCCATGGTTGATTTCGTTGAGATGTTTCTTTTTATCGCCAAAGGTCCTGGACCTGTTTGATGTACTCTGCAGGGTCTTCATCAGGCTTCATCTTGTGTGCCATGACTGCCCCTAAATCTGAACGTTCTGGGTACATGCTTCTCCAGACCTTCCACATGTGCGCTCGGCAGTTGTTGAACAGGGCCTAATCGAGTGTATTCGTACTCAGGTTCACCCCTTTGTACCCCGCCTGCACCCATATTGTAACCCCTTGCTCTCCTGTTATGTGTCACGCTCAGATGATCCCTCCCGTGCTTCCTCCTCACCTGGGTCCTCAAGGGAGCTGTCTTGGGCTTCGGAATCCTTCTTCCTATGAGTTAAACCGGGGTTCTTAAACATTCTTCTCTTTCTTCTCTTTCCCTTGATGCAAATAAGGGTGAGCTCCCTCAGAATCCAGCGTGGCCTGACACGTAGTCCAAGCCCAGAGGGACTCCAAGGAGCAAGCCTCTTAGTTGTGCAGGGAAAAAGCCTCTCAGCAAAAAAAAACCCGATCAATAGTCCACAGAGAAAATGACGAGTTGATTTGCTTGCTCCACAAGAATGTAAAGATGTAATTGGCTTGGGTGAAGGAAGGACACTGCCTACTTTAGTAGATCCACACATATGGTCGATATGCCATTATCCACCCTCTTAGTTGTCCCTGCTCTATATGCTAATTACCCCAGACACTCCCTCCCACTTCTCCTATTTCCCATATATATTCCCCGTCCACTTTTATACCTGTGTTCCAAAAAAAAACACCCACACTCACCCTCAAACGCCTGTCTTCCCCTTATTTCTCCCTTTAACTCTGGCCTTCTCTGCAGGCCCTCCCACGGACTCTTATCAAACACACTGGCCTTCTCCCCAGGCCCGTCCATTCACTCCGGGTTAGTAATGTAACGGCTCTCTCCACAGGCTCATCTCTGCCTATGTTAGTGTAGTTAGGTGTCAAGCCACCTCTCCTCGTCTTGCTCACAACACCTCTAAAATGCCAAGTGCGCTATTATGCACCAGGTACTGTTGGCAGTAATCCCCCCACCTTGGTCAATAAAGCAAAGCAACACGCACATCACTTACTAACACACGCGCGTCCCTCTCTGCCCCTTTAAACACTGCTTCAACAACTGCACAGTAAAATAGCACCTGTCTCCCCTGAATGACGCAACGATACAATTGCTGGTACTACACGCAACTCCCGTCTAACAGGGTCCACCTCTCACTACTGTAAGGAAGGCATGGTATCAAAGTAAGATAGACATAAGTGATCACAGTTCAAGGGTGTTTATTGAACTTTATCAGGGGGTGTGAAAAACATCTATTTAAACCTAAATTTAAGATGGGAACAAGCTACGACCATCAAATAATAATATTACAGTCCTAGTGGAGTCTGGTCAAATAAAATGTGCCTATACAAAAAAGTAATATTGCCAATCCTTACCGCTATGCTACAAAATAGTGTGGAATAATGTTGGCCTCCCTTCCCCATATTTTTAGCACGTGACAAGGCGGGTCACTACAGCACAGCACACTCCTGGGCTTCTCTGGCACAAGGTCACAGTTCCTTTCACTAATATCATGGCCTTCTGTTCCCAGGTCTCTTTAGTGCAAAGTTTCTTGCCTCAGAGCACCTGATGTATCACAAAAAAGTAAGAAATGTCTTTTCTCAATATTCACGTTGGGCGATTTACTCTTCACCGCGGATCCCCCTCAGCCAGGCTTCGATCCTTCTTTAACCTATAGCCTCCCTCAGTCAGGCTCAGACCAACTTCAACTTTTAGGCATCCCTCAGTCGGGTTCACATTTGCCACATCAAGTCTTCTCGGGTGTGTGACTCTTCACCCATGGATACACCTCTTCCGGGCTGAGACCCCTTTCTGCAATTAGTCCCCCTCTTCTGGGCTCAGACTAATTTCAGTTTACAGACAATCGAAGACTTTTGAATGTTCACGGTATTTAATGTAACCCGCTGCAGGGCCACTTCGATTTCATAGTTTATTAATTCTTCTGTGTTCGGGGGGGGGGCACTAAACAGAGACCGTCATTTGAGCACCCACGTGGCGCCGGACCACTCTTTATCTGGTACCCAATTCCGTTTTACAAAGTTCAATTGTATACAAGTTCAGTTTCTTCATACAATGTTGCCGCTTGCAACCTTGAGCATAACACAGTCCAGTCTGCTATCCGTTTCTCCAACTCATCGGCTGTGCTGAACTCGTTGGCATTGCTTTGCTGTCAGATTCAAGGACAGTGCCACAGTGGCAATCGCTTCTCCAGGCCTTGGTTATCTATGCAGGAGGCCTTTGACACATGCTACACAGTTCGTCAGCTGCAATCCATGGTCCTAAGTTTCTTTTCCTTGAGGCTTCTTGAAAGTCGTGGTTCTGTGTTGAAAAGGGTAAAGTCATTTCCCTCCTTCTCGTCCTCCCCAAACTCGCTGCCTCGGTTTAAACTGCCATTCCTGAATTGCTGCTTCCTCATGTGTTTTGCCTTGTGCAGGATGTGCTTTCGTGCTCCGCCTTTTATCTGCATCGGGAAGTGTGATGGAAGTCAGGTGTGTGTAATTATCAGTAAATGCCTGACTCTGCCTGACCCTTGTTTTGGGACATGTCAGGTATACCGCTCTGGTGTTTGTCCATAGTCGCTCACGATGAACTGTCTGTGAGAAAGTGTTTATGTCAGAAAATGGGGTGAGGGGGGTTGGGTTTCCAAGTTATCCTACATAGTAGGAAGGGGAAAAGGTGTTATGAGGGAGGGAATCCCGGGTCTCACCCTTCGGTGTCCCACTCCACGAAGACCCCCCATCCAGGTGATCCTCCCGCACTGGTCCAACCACAGGAACTAGATCCAATAGCGCACCTCTCCGGCTCTAACACTGGCGTGCCCACACACACATGACCACTCCCTGTGGATGACGTGTGCTAAAAACTACTACTACTGCAGCCGATCGCCCTCCCACCTTGAGGATGCGTCCTAAACAGCCTTCATGGGCATGCATCCACAATACAGCATGTTCTTGCATGGATACACTTGCATGTCCTAGAGATCCTCAAGTCCTCTCAGCACCGAGCCTCCCATGCGTGCTCACTCCACCACCTGAACACTGGTGGCGCTCGGGACCAGGCAGACCTTGGTGAACTCGGCATCTGCAAAGTTTCCTCAGTTTCGCGCATTGTACTGGTCTGCTGTCGCCTGACCCGTACGCTCAGGGAGGGTGGCTGAATACCCTCAGTTGACCGAGGAAACTGAGGATCTTGCAGGGGCCTCCAAAATGTATTAGGGGTTATCCAGGGGCATGTATTCAATGAGTTACCAGTAGTAGTCCAAAGAAGGAGCATACACCAGGCAAGAAGTAACACTGTTTATTACAACTGGGCAAACACAAATCAAACAGCACAGTGGAACAGAACTGGTTGATAAGAGCTGACAAACTGGCTCACATGGAACAATACTTTTATATAGCTAGTACAATGTGTATACAGTTAGAAATAGTTGAAATTTAAACTTCATGTCTTCGTTGTTCTCACAAAGCTGACTGGTTAGAATATGTTATGCCTCTATAGCTAGACACAGGTTAGTTGGACATGATTGCAGCAAAACAGGCCTGCCCTCTCCCGGTTCATCCCCTCCCAGCATGGTGCCACATTGCCTCCCGCTCCACCCCGCAAACTATCTGTAGTTAGTAATAACATAATTGTGTTGACCTCTGGATCTTTATTTGTCTGCCATTGGTCAGCACCAGAACAGGAGGAACACGAGGCACCCTGAACTAGTGGGAAGGGAGACATTCACACAGCACCTGCCCGATAAGAGGTCTTGAAAACATCATGGAGGACACACTGTGCACTTGTTGCATTTCAGGGACACCAAAACTTACCATTTGATTCCAAGCGCCCCTTCATTCCGCATCCTTGTTCCCATACACACTGGCCAAGGGGTGATTTGAAACCACCGTTGGTGTCATGCGAGTGCCTCCCCGGATAAGGTCACTTTCCCCAGCTGTCCCGGGTAACCATGGGACTGGCTCGCCGACCTTGATTATATCGTCCGGTGCTGTTCCCAGCGACCGCAGTCTGCTGGAGACAAGCAGCCAGAATGCAGCTGCCCCCCCCAACCCCTGCAGCCACTGCGTGTTTGAAGTGTGTTCTAACTGGCCTGCTACGAAACACCAATCTACAGCATCCCCATGAAGTGCGCTTACCTGTGATTTTCACCTTCCCTGCGCTTATGCAGAAAGTTCACCTGCTGTTATGTGTACAGAGTGTCCCCCCTTTTCCCCCTTCATGCTTGGTCCCTGGGGTTGGGTACAGCGTCCAGTGGTCCCTTGTCCTTCCCTTCGGGGTGTCCCCGCCCCCCCTATTATTCCCGCAATTGGTAGATACGCCCTCTGCCTGGCACTGAATCAGCATCTTCATTGCATTAGACTGCTCATGGTGAAGGGGCTCCTAGGAGGGATGAGAATCACTTTGATTATTATCTATGCACTCAATGTGGGGCAGCTACCCTTCCTGGAGAAGTCCTTTGCTATAATGGAGGAAGGGACTGAGGGTATGTCCGCTGTGGGGTAGGGGGGATTTCAACATGATCTGAGATTGGGAAGACCGGGGGCAAGTAGGGAGCTCACATGGGGAAACAGACAGTTCTCACGCCTAATTAATGATCACTTTTGGCTTGACGTTTGGAGACACTGCGATAACCTCCCGGGAGGATATACTTTTTTCCCCCACCACATAACACCTTCATGAGAATGTATCTTATCCTGCTGTCCAGGGAACCGGGAGGGTCCATTAAATCTGTAATAGTTGGTATCGTGGCTTAGTCTGACCACGATCTGTAGAGGGGTCAAGGGGGCATAGAAGACATGCTACATTATATTAGGGAGAAGAGACAGGAGCTACACTACCAACTTCTGGGAGAGATCGGCAGAACTATGAATTTCATGAAGCAGAGGTACTATGAGAAGAAGGATAGAGTGGGATCCATGCTGGCCCATAGGCTATGAGTAGCTAGGGAGGGGACATGAGTGGAGTTTATACGTGATAAATTTGGGGCTGAATTATAAAAGCCAAAGGATATTCTTGATAGATTTGCTGACTTTCATGAGACCATGTATAGTCCATGAGTGAGATACCTCAGATTCCACGATTGAGAGATATTGATTGATTTTCTATTAGCCTCCCATCACTGTCAGATGGGGATAGAGATGCCTTGAAGCTGAGGTTTCTTTGGGAGAGTTGAATAGGGCCATTCAGCATATGACAATGGGGAAGGCACCGGGGGAAGACAGCTTTACGTCAGCCTTCTACAGGCTTTTTGTTGATGTTCTTGCTCTGCCTCTGGCTAAGGTCTTTAACAGCATTAAAACCTGTGGGGACATACCCTCCACTTTCCTTGAGGCCTTGATAATGGTAATCCCGAAAGTAGGTAAGGACGTGACTCATTGCTTGGCCTATAAACTGATATTCCTTTTAAATGTAGATGCCATGATTTTCACCCATGTCTCAGCTCAGGATGGTTCTCCCTAGACTAGTACACTCCGATCAGGGGGGCTTTGTGCAAAATAGGCAAGGGACGGATAACCTCCCGAAGGCAATGGGCATATTGGTGGCAGATGGTGGAACTTTGATACTCTCCCTAGATGCAAAGAAGGTGTTCAACCGGGTTGACTGGTCTTTATGAGTGCAGTGCTGATGAAGGTGGGCCATTGTGAGGAATTGATGGGATGGATTGGGGCATTATATTCTTCACCTTCAGCCAAAGTGCTGGTGAATGGGATAGAATTGCTCTCCTTCCCTCTGTCTTGGTGTACTCATTAGTGATGGAGCCCTGGGCCTACTCAGTACGTGAGGATCATAATATCCAGGGTGTTTCTATCCAGGGAAGAGATTACAAACTTGCTTTGTTTGCGGACAATACCTTGATGCATATCACCAACCCGAGGGGTTCTATATGTGATAAATCCGATGGACTCATCCCTGTTTTCTCGGTGGTGACCTCCTCCCATGTAGCCAGGGGACGACAGTCGCTGCCTGATCCTGACCCTGGGGGCATTTACATAAGGGAGGATCACATGGCAGGAGACAACTACCAGGGAGATGTTATGGCTTCATTGGAGGAGTCATAGTGTTCCCTCCTTTTCCATAAAACAGACCTACTGGATCCCAAGACCTTAATGGCCTATTGTCAGATCACAATTCCCCCCTGTAGACGTAGTCAAAAAAATCTTTTTTCTACATATTTTAAGTCAGGCCTCCACTTTCCACCGAAACACCCATACATCACATATAACACCTTTTGTTCTTGATATGCCTTTATGTAACGTCCAGGAGAAAAATCACTTAAGTCTGAAGGTAACCATGATGTCTAATCCTGTTGTGCCTTATTGTGAAATCCGTGAGAAAAACCTCAAGGCGTTAAAAGCCCAAAGAGCGTTATGGACTTCAACTCCCATAACCACTCAGGAACTGAGACAAGGAGGACAAGGGAGTTTGTGCAAAGTGACAGGAGCTCGAAGTACAACATGCAGACTAGTTGTTTTTCCAAACCTGCAATGAGCGGGATATTTAAAAATAGCAACTGCACTATGGAGGAGGGAGGTGCAGTGAGCAGTGAAGAAGGAGATGTTGTCATCCACGAAGGGGCTTCTGAGCATGAGACACACAGAGAGAGCTGGTGAAACAGAGAAAGCTGCCGTGACAGGGAGTGAGATGCTCAGTGGGAGCAAGAAGGGCCGTGTAGATGCCAGGAGCAGTGCTGGAGCTCCTGGAGGTTTGGTCGCTCGATGAGGCAGCAGACTTCACCTCGGGCCGAGAAGGATAACTGGCATGTGACCCGGAGCCGCAACGGGTGCTGGGGGAGCTTCCGTACACTCCAGCCTTGAAGGCAGAAGAAGAAGCCATAACACAGATGCATGAGCAACATTGGAGATGCTGGAAAAGACCACTGAGTATGCCCAAAGCAGCTGGGGACCCCATGCCATTCCGACAACT